>NC_063060.1:38203503-38533503 GCF_018812025.1 Megalobrama amblycephala | reverse complement strand
GCTTCACAGACAGCTGCCAGGGTTCGGGGGTGAAATGTTAAAGGTCAGCTCTTTTAGACTGCAGATCCCTACATTGCACACACTCATGGCCTGACAGTCAGACTTGCTACAGACCCACTGTCAAAGTAGATTAAATCTGTCCCAAAGAGAGTTTGCTCTTGATGTGATTTGGGGGGTGTCGCTTCAGCTGCTGTCATCATTAATCATGCTGTGTGTGGGATTCAGGTACGAGTATGAATGGGGTACACATGTGGAGTGTGTTTGTTTGTGGTGGATGAAGGGGATGTTATGCTGACTGACTAGACTTTTCCAAAAGATACTCTAACGGGTTTTTCTCCTGCGTAAGAATGTGTGTGTACAATCTAAGCGCAGTCTGTCACTGTTGCTCAGCCAGTAAAGGATATCCTTCCTGTGGATGTGAGGGGGTGTTTCAAGAATGCATATACACAAAGTATTTTTAAGTATGAGCTTAAGGTGACAACATTAGTTGTAGAAAATGACATGGCCACAGACATATTTTTAGCAAAATCAGTTTGATGCCTTCTTCACAGTGTATCATAAACTTTCTAAGGAACTTCCAATGGCACTTCCAATAAATCAATGGCTAAAGACAAAGAAGATCAGTTAGTTTTCCTTCTTCACATGTCAAACACTGTGTATAAGACTGAAAAGAACATAATGCCATACTCAACTGATATCATTAGAACCAAACTTATAAAATGGCACAGGTCAAACCACAACTTCCTCCAAGCTAAAACTCAATTCTCTGGTCTGCAGACATCATCATTTTAAACTAGGTTGTGGCCATTGGTTTTAAAGGTGTGGGAGGGATATAGAGGACACAGAAAGAGAAAGGGTTATATTTAGGCTTTTTAAAATAATGCACTACTGGGATTGACACCTTTTTGACATGAGGTTTCTTGTTTAAGAATGTTCCACATCATTTCAACAACAATTAATTTTCTAAAATAAACAATTAAATAAAATACATGTAATAATTAATTTACATTATTTATTAAAATATACATTTATAAAAGTAGCTATGTATATTTAGAGGGGTATGCATGCAAAACAGAGCAATGAAGACAACATTTTAAGAAATGGCCAAAAAAAAAAAACAAACAAACAAAAAAAACCCCAAACAAATTTACACATTGAAACAGTAATATACCATAAAACCAATGCATTCTGGGTAATATTTGTCATTTTAAGAAAAGAGACCTATAGGCAACTTTCTCGAAAAAGACAAATAATATTACCCAGAATGCATTGTAATATACAGAAGTAATATAAAAACAATGCATTCTGGGTAATATTTGTCATTTTTGAGAAAGTAGCCTATAGGTTACTTTCTCGAAAACTACTACTAATATTACCTTGAATGCATTGTTTTTATGGTATATTACTGTTTCAATTGAAAACAGTATTTTACTGTTTAAATCTGTTTCGTTATTTTTTAGAGTTAATGTTTTAGCAATATACAGCAACTTTAGAGTTTAGAGTTTTTCCAACATTAAGACATTTGAAAGTTTTGTAGTGAGTGTATGTGTGTGAGTGTGTGTATATATATATATATATATATATAAAACAATTTGACATTTTCTGTGATTTTTATTACTTTTTTTCTGATTTTTCTTGTTTGTTTTTTGGACCATACAAATGCCATTACATTATATAACATTACATAACATTTCATTTTCAATCTATTTAATATTGAATTTAAATAATGGCTGCATGTGGAGCACTTGATAAATAAGCTTTGTTTTGACCTTTTGTTTGACAATTGAGTTTCTATTAAGTTGGATGATTTTCTACCTTATCTTACAAAGCAATTTTTCATTTTTAAGTGGAAATCTGGCAAACTCTAGTCATTGTTTGACATTATGAGAAAAGTTTTAGGTGCAAATTACATGTTCTCTCTCAAAATGTCACTAAGGGAAAGCCCTTCGGAAAAACAGAGACAGACTTCAATGCTCTGCCGGCTTGTTAAATGTGTAAAACCAGGTTCAACTTCTAATGAAAGGGCAAATGAGTTTTTACCCGTCAGGGCTGTATCAGGTGTTTGCTGCAGTTGTGCTTTTAGAAATGTGCTGAGCCCTCTGGCTATATTATGCCTGCATGAACACATAAGGACAGAAAGACACCATGAAATAGAATTCCTTTAAGGAGTAACCAAGGCAATGCAGTGACAGGTGTACAGACGCACACACACTCCATTTCATTAAGTGAAAAGCTAAAAGGACTGTTTGGGGGCCTCCGGTCTGTGTTATACGCCCCAAGTGACAGACGTGCAGACTCGTCTATTGTGTGCTCAACGCCGTTGGGCCTCTTTCACTCTACCGCCGAAGGCTGTGCCGGGAGGGGCTGCTACAAGGGTCGCGTGCCCCACTTTCACAGCGGCAGATGGGGGATGAACCCCTCTCGCTGCTCCGAACCTCCGGACAGAGTGTGTCTACCCCACCTGTCAAGACCACACAAAAGCCAGACCGCTACGTCACAAAAGCCAAGATGAGTCTGCAGACTGCTAGACCCAAGGGCGCTTTTCATGCAGCACCAAGCGTGTAAACACAGAACATACTGATATTCAAAACGGGTCTTGTAGGGGGTCACATGAATACTAACAACATACATCTGCCATTGATTCTTCTCGGCCGCCTTCTATCCTTTCCAAAATTCACTTTGCATAGTTGCTAAATATGAATGGTAATCATAAAAAATGTAATGATTTGGGTTCCAATTCCGATTTGTCTTAATTTAAGGTACTTAACTTTTGAATTTGAGGAAGACACATTTGGAAAGCAGAAAAGTATGGAAAAAGCTTGTTTCCACCATGAATTCACACTTCTGACTTTTTTTCTCAGAATTACGAGATATTGACTCACAATTGCGAGTTATAAAGTCAGAATTGCTTGATATAAACTCGCAATTGCATGTTATAATGTCCAATTGTGAGGGAAAAAAGACTGACCTTTTTTCTCAGATTTGCGAGTTTAAAGTCAGAATTGTGAGATAAACTCACAATTCTGATTTTATAAGACGCAATTGTAAGTCAGGCTATATCACACAATTCTGACTTTAAAAGACACAATTGCTAGTTTATATCACACGATTCTGACTATAACTCGCAATTCTGACGTTTTTCTCAGAATTGCGAGTTATAAAGTCAGAATTGTGTGATAAAAAACTCGCAATTGTGTGAAAAAAGTCAGAATAGCGACTTTATATCTCGCAATTCTGACTTTAAGCTATAACACGCAATTCTGACTTTATATCACTCGCAATTGCGAGTTTAAATCTCGCAGTTCTAAGAAAAAATGTCAGAATTGTGAGATAAAAAGTCACAATTACCTTATTTAGTGGCGGAAACAAGCTTCCTTAGAAAAGTAGTTCTGTTGCCAAATGCTGGGATCATTTTAATTTCATAATAAACAACAATGAACAAAAGATTTCCATAAAATACCACTAACAAAACTTAGTATATTGTGTATATTTACTTACACATTGTCATATGAACAACCAGCTAGTAACAACGATTTAGGTCTCACTCGCAATCATAAAACAATATTAGATTACTCTGAAAAACAACTGATTCGCTAAAAGTCTTTCGCTCTAGTATCAGACTTTTTTTGTCTGCGTTGTATGTTTCAACCAGCTAACAACCAGCTCGCAAGAGTCATTAAGCTTGTTCGAGATGCATCGGCAGTGCGCAGACCGATCAGCGTATGACATCAAAATACAGCGAGAGCGTTTGGAGAGTATACGACTCTTTATGCTTTTGAATCGCTCTCGTGGTACTTTGATGTCATACGCCGATCGGTCTGCGCAGCGCCGACGCATCTCGAACAAACCCTTTTTGCTCAAGGATCGGACTTATCTTGTTTATGCTGCAGTAAAAAGAACCAGGTCATAGGAGTCTTTCTTTATGGAATCAATTTTTAGTGAATTTTTGATTCATTAAAAAAGAAGCAGCTCAATAGTCATTAGCTCTGGAATTAGACATCTCTGGTGCACTTTATCTTTTTAATTAACTGAAAAGAACCTGCTCATATGAGTCATTCGCTCGAGAATTGAACTTCTCTGGTCGTGCTATGATTTTGATTCACTAAAAAGAACCGGCTGACATTTGCTCACTGAGTCTTTCTGTATTTTGCATGTATAGTAATACAGGAAACACCTTCAGAATAGTAAAATGTTCCTTTCTCGTCATTGAAAGAATCCATTTGAGAGAACAATAAAATGGAATTTAATGTTATGAAAATCATTCTGTCTCTATTTTTATAGCCTACTTCGATTCATAACACTGTTTCCATTAAGTTATGAAAACTTTATTTCTGAATGTTCTCTGAAATATCATGTTTTTAAAATGCAGTCGTTAAGGAAACATTCCATGTTATCAGTCTGCAAACATTCTGAGAATGTTACTTTTGAATGTGCTCTGAACATTCTGAAACAAGCAGTAACATTTAAAAAATGTTAGATGTACAGTACAGTCCAAAAGTTTGGAACCACTAAGATTTTTAATGTTTTTAAAAGAAGTTTCGTCTGCTCACCAAGGCTACATTTATTTAATTAAAAATACAGTAAAAAAACAGTAATATTGTGCAATATTATTACAATTTAAAATAACTGTGTACTATTTAAATAAATTTGACAAAGTAATTTATTCCTGTGATGCAAAGCTGAATTTTCAGCATCGTTACTCCAGTCTTCAGTGTCACATGATCCTTCAGAAATCATTCTAATATGCTGATTTGCTGCTCAATAAACATTTATGATTATTTGTGTACTTTTTTTTTCAGGATTCCTTGATGAATAGAAAGTTCAAAAGAACAGCATTTATCTGAAATACAAAGCTTCTGTAGCATTATACACTACCGTTCAAAAGTTTGGGGTCAGTAAGAATTTTTATTTTTATTTTTTTGAAAAGAAATTAAAGAAATTAATACTTTTATTCAGCAAGGATGCATTAAATCAATCAAAAGTGGCAGTAAAGACATTTATAATGTTACAAAAGATTAGATTTCAGATAAACACTGTTCTTTTGAACTTTCTATTCATCAAATAATCCTGAAAAAAAATATTGTACACAAATATTGTACACATTAAATGTTTCTTGAGCAGCAGATCAGCATATTAGAATGATTTCTGAAGGATCATGTGACACTGAAGACTGGAGTAATGATGCTGAAAATTCAGCTTTGCATCACAGGAATAAATTACTTTGTGAAATATATTCAAATAGAAAACAGTTATTTTAAATTGTAATAATATTTCACAATATTACTGTTTTTTACTGTATTTTTAATTAAATAAATGTAGCCTTGGTGAGCAGACGAAACTTCTTTTTAAAACATTAAAAATCTTAGTGGTTCCAAACTTTTGGACTGTACTAGGTCAAACTAAAATGTATTTTTTTTCTTTGTGCTAATGTTTTTAGAACATTATTAAAGACCAGATAACATTTTTATTAACATTTTTATTTTGTTCATAACCTTGTCAGAAAGTCCTGAGAATGTTCCCTGTTAGCTGGGTTACACTAAATTTCCACCCCTGTTTTCTGTCTGAAGTGGCCTATCAGTAAGGTAATATGTTTTGACAGTTTGAAAGAACAAGAAAATGTACTTAGAGCTGGATTGTAGCCTGTGTAAATCCGTACAGTTTGCATTTGTACTCATAAGTGATCTAAAGGCTGTGTGACTTGTATCATCAAAGTTTGAAACTTTCCACAATGTGTTTGTACTAAAACTCATTTCACCTTTAGCCAAATGCCCTCTCTTTCTGTTTTGTACATTGATGTTGTTGTTCATTTCAGATCATATGTGCACTATAGGGCAAAAGCAAGCATGCTTATTGTTTTACACTAAACATTGAAAATTACTCCATAATCAGAACTATAACTCTGTATTGTAATTCAAAAGATACTACAACCCAAAGCACTTACAGTTACTTGTACATTGACTGCTCCTATAAATGCATATTTTATGTGAGGAGGCATTTGTCTGATGCGATTATGAATGGAGCGCACGTCTACAATGAGATGACATCATTTTGCTGTGTCACAGCACTGTCTGAGTGTGTTTGCCCCTCTCCATCTGTGTGTGGGCTGCAGCATATTCATGGAGCTCCTTTAGGAGCATCAGTACGTCTCTGCCAGTCAGAGTCTGAGCCCTGCAATTATATGTACTCTCTCTCTCTCTCTCTCTCTCTCTCTTTCTCGAATTTTCCATGCGCACGTCTCTCCTCAGATTCTCTTCTTTGTGAAGCAATGCTAATTACTCTGATGAGGATGCTTCATTTTGATCTCTGTGATTGATTTCTGCACCTGCTCCTGGATTGTTTGAAGGGTTATTTTAGCACAGTTAGTGAGGAGAGGAATCCAACAAGGACCTGCAACAATCACACTGTGTCCTCAATGCATATTTGATGTTAAAGGGCTAGTTCTCCTACAAAGGAAAATTCTGTCATCATTTACTCACTCTCGTCATTCCCAACTGACTTTCTTCTGTGGGACACAGCAGGTGAATTTTTGAAGTATACTACAGTCTTTTCAATATAATAAAAGGACTGTGAAGCTCCAAAATGGGAAAAACAGACAACAAATGCAATAGTTTTGTGTGAAATTTGAATTTTAAATAGTAATGTTTGAATAGACAAACCATTCTTTTGAATCAGATACAGCTCGACCAGAGAAGTTCAAATCTTGAGTAACTCATGAATCGGACTGATTTATGCTGTGTTCCATTTACCTCGTAAGAGGGACGTTAATCACAGATGATGTCAAAGTCACGCCCACAAATAGAGCCACTGAGTTCACTGAGACACAGAAAAATAGAAGTGCTAATAATCAATATATTATATCGTTTCACTACGGTTGATGCGCTGAGCAGCCATATTGGATTCTGAAGTCAGGATTGTTGCACTTCCCCTGAGTTTCCCAGTCGCAACTCCAACCTGAGAAGACATTTCAGTTAAAAGTTCCTACTGGGAACTAGGACTTTTCCACTTCCGAGAACAACTGGAAACACACCATTAGTTCTGACTGAGTGATTAACTGATATCAAAATATCAGTATTATCAGTAAATTTTAGTCTGTATATCATAAAGCTTTCTAATGTCTTCAGAAGATTAGACATAGGCTAAACCATGTAGATTACTGTGGCGACCAGGGCGGGCGAGAGCCGTGAGGGAACAGCGCGAGGCCGGTGACGCAAGTGATAACGAGCATCACCTGGGAGGCGCACCGGCCTTGGGTCTCTCACGGAGGAGCTCCGGGAGCATAAAAGGAGGAGCGACGACCGTGAAGGACGAGAGAGGACCAGGCCTGAACTTTATTTTATGTTTTATTATGTTTGTGTGGCCGGCAGACGTCCGCGAGGGTCTGCCGGCATTACTTTCGTTTTGTTCTTTGTTTATTTATATATTAAAGTTTTGTTGAACGTTCGCCGGTTCCCGCCTCCTTCTTCCCCTATTTACGAACTGCATTACATTGGTGCCGAAACCCACCTCGTCCCAGGAGCACGGCATCCGGGTCTCCGTCCCACCTTTCACAAGGCTCCAGCACCACCGCCTCGGGCAGCCTCTCGCGGTCTTCACTCCCGCGCTGCCCGAACTCCGCAGCACCGCAATCCCCCTCAGCAGCGAGGGCTCTCCGACAGCATGTCCCTCCTTCCACCCGGGTTTCGGCACCAATGTAACTATTCGTAGATGTGGGAAGGAGGCGGAACCGGCGAACATTCAACAAAACTTTAATATATAAATAAACAAAGAACAAAACGAACGTAATGCCGGCAGACCCTCGCGGACGTCTGCCGGCCACACAAACATAACAAAACATAAAATAAAGTCCAGGCCTGGTCCTCTCTCGTCCTTCACGGTCGTCGCTCCTCCTTTTATGCTCCCGGAGCTCCTCCGTGAGAGACCCAAGGCCGGTGCGCCTCCCAGGTGATGCTCGTTATCACTTGCGTCACCGGCCTCGCGCCGTTCCCTCACGGCTCTCGCCCGCCCTGGTCGCCACAATTACATTTATGATTCTTTCATGGTATTTTTTGCATTCTTCAATCCCTATTTATTGTAATTGTTTACTATTAGTTACTATCTCTTTAGTGTTTTATTGATTTTTATTTCTGTTATTTTAGTACATCATGTTAACCCAAAAATGGAAATTATCCCATAATTTACTCACCTTCAAGCCATCCATATGACTTCCTTCTTTCAGCCAAACACAATCGAAGTTATATTAAAAAATATCCTGACTTCTCCCAGCTTTATAATGGGAGTGTACCTGAGATTTTGAAGTCTAAAAAAGCACATCCATCCATCATAAAAGTTATCCATACGGCTCCACGGGGTTAATAAAGGCCTTCTGAAGTGAAGCGATGCATTTTTACAAGAAAAATATCCATAATTATAACTTTATAAACTGTTATCACCAGCTTCCGGTAACATCCATCCGTGCGTTCATGAGAGAGTCGAGTTCTGGCGTATGACGTAGGATGTAGCGTAAGCTTAGGTGACAGTCGACGCCTCTCGGCGGTTCAAACAAATAGGGCTGGACAACAAACTCAGTCTCATCTGACATTAATTCTCATTTTGTACTTCTAATTTGTGACCTGTGTTTTTTGTTCTATCGTCTGCTCTCCCGCATTCGTCAATACGTCTTCAAAGCTCAATCTTCCCCCGGTAGCGACTCACGTATGGAAGCCAGTGATTCTAGTTTATAAAGTTATAAACATGGATATTTTTTCTCTTACAAAAATGCATCGCTTCAGAAGTCCTTTATAACCCCCCTGGAGTCATATGGATTACTTTTATGATCTATAGATCATAAAAAGATCATTTTTTGGGCTTCCAAATCTCAGTTACTATTCACTCGCATTATAAAGCTTGGAAGAGCCAGGATATTTTTTAATATAACTCAGATTGTGTTTGGCTGAAAGAAGAAAGTCATATACACCTAGCATGGCTTGAGGGTGAGTGAGTTATGGGATAATTTTCATTTTTGGGTGAACTTACTCTTCAAATCAAATACAAATGAGTAATGTTGCCTTGTCACCTAGCTGAAATTCAATTAGTTTAAGTTAGTTTTTATTTCTGTTAACATTTTATTTATTTCAAGTACAAAACAGTTTATAGTTTTAGTTAACTATAATAGTTAACTCATGTTGTTTGGAACAAACAGTAGAAAATGAAGACTGAACAATCATTTCCGAGTCCACGTTTGGTTCAAAGCTGTGTGTCAGTGCGTGGCAAATTCTTCTGTAATCTCTTTTGAGGTGACATTCCTCTCTAGAGGATTACATCACTCAAACAAGGTCATATTGAAACACTGCTAAAATTCTCAGTTCCAGTGGCCTTACACAAATAGCAGTCCACTGCTGTCAACCATTAAACTTATTTTGGCGTGTGTGCTGTTGAAGATGCGCTGCATTACATTGGCCTCATTAACAGCGCTAGCATAGAAATTGCAATCGGTCTCAGACTTCAGTGCTACAGCTGTACGCTCCGACAGCATTTCAAAGCAGTCAATTACCCTTGCACGGAAACGCTCAAGGACTCCGAATAATTCTGTGTAAGCACTTCGGCTTTGAACTGTTGTTCAAACCCTGCTGTTTTCACATGCATTATATGCAACTCCATGACCGAATGAATGGATAGAAAAATACTGCTTAGAGGAATCCATTGAAACTGAATGGATGCAATTTGAAGGAGAGCGAACGGAGGCAAACGAGCAGGCAGGTAACAGGAAGTCCATTCAAGGATGTGATGTGTAACCTAATTCCTTACAGTGCAGATTACCACACAGCAAACAGAGAAATGACGCCAAGCATTGATCTTCTGTCAGGTGCATATTGATTCAGCACTGGCTTAAGGAGATGAGCGTTTTCCCTGCTTTGTAGATCCAGTTTATTAGGCAGATCTTAAAGGGATAGTTCACGCAAAAATGAACATTTTGTCATCATTTACTCACGCTCAAGTTGTTCCAAACCTGTATGAGATTGTTTCTTCTGCTGATCACAAAAGAAGATATTTAAAATGATGCTGGTAACCAGTCAGTTGACGGCACCCATTGAGTATTTTTTTTTTCCTACTGTTGAAGTCAATGGGTGCCGTTAACTGTCTGGTTATATACATTTAAAAAAAAAAAAAAAAAAAGTCTTCTTTTGTGTTCAGCAGAAGAAAGACATTCATACAGGTTTGGAACAACACAAGGGTGAGTAAATGATGACAACATTTTCAGGGTGAACTGTCCCTTTAAGTGTGATTCATATTATCAATATATTCTCTGTAGAATGTGATAAACTGTAAAGGATTTCTTGCACTTAAAAATTCAATTTTCTAAAGCATAAAAGTGTTATTCCCATAGTAATGTGAGTCTAACTTGCAAAGGACTCTGAACACTCACATGACACACATGTAGGCAGTGGCATAACACACTCAGTGATGTTGTCATTTGAAGTGCTGAATAACTTTCTAGTGCTCAAGGGCTGATCATAGTTTAAAAAAAACAAATATGCAGGTATTTGCTTCTCCCTGAGAAAATATTTCATGCTTGTGAAAGAGAAACACATGCCTAGGTATTCCTGAAACATTCCTGTACGTTAGTGTAGTATCTAATAATGAATGCTTGTGATGGTAGACATATCTGAGATATAACTGGTTAAGACTTAAGTGTATACTTGGACACATTGTTAAACAAAACCAGAAACAAAAATGATAGTTATGTATAATGATAGATCTGTGTAAGCATTCTTTAGGCAGCAGATTTGCCAAGTGTGCCTTTTTTTTTTTTTTTTTTTTTTTTTTTTTTGAATAAAGGTTTATGACTTTGAATGCAGGTAATGGAATAGACCCTTTGCCAGGAGTTTGATTGACAAGCGATCTAACCAATCATAATGCCGAATCTGCCATTTTGTCTGACAAAGTAGTCTGGAGTTAGAAGATTAACCTCTGTGGACTTGAACTTGAAAAATGGTGTGTACTGACTCTTTCTGCGTTTGAAACAACATTCCTTCTGATGTTCATTCATGTTTTTTGTTTGATGCTATAAATTAACTAGTAGGAAGAGATGATCGGTTCACAAGCCTCTTGAGCTGAGGCACTACAGCGATCTGTCACGACACATTAAAGAGCCACAAAACGTTTTTTATTGTTCGAATTTCTTAAAAAAATACACAATTTGAAAGCTGGGACTTTTTTATGTTTAATATCATAAGTAACCTGCTCTGTCTTGTCTGACGACGTGTTGTCAGTGTCCTCTTTGCTCTATTTTTCACTCTGTGTAGCATGACAGCGCCATGGCTTGTCGGACAAAGCAACAGTTTATTAAAGGTGCCCTAGAATTAAAAATTTAATTTACCTTGGCATAGTTGAATAACAAGAGTTCAGTACATGGAAAAGACATACAGTGAGTCTCAAACTCATTGTTTCCTCCTTCTTATATAAATCTCATTTGTTTAAAAGACCTCCGATGAACAGGCTGTTACGTAACAGTCGGGGTCATTAATATGCACGCCCCCAATATTGCATATGCCAGCTCATTTTCAAGCATTACACAAGGGCAGCCAGTATTAACGTCTGGATCTGTGCACAGCTGAATCATCAGACTAGGTAAGCAAGCAAGGACAACAGCGAAAAATGGCAGATGGAGCAATAATAACTGACATGATCCATGATAATCATGATATTTTTAGTGATATTTGTAAATTGTCTTTCTAAATGTTTCGTTAGCATGTTGCTAATGTACTGTTAAATGTGGTTAAAGTTACCATCGTTTCTTACTGTATTCACGGAGACAAGAGAGCCGTCGCTATTTTCATTTTTAAACACTTGCAGTCTGTATAATGCATAAACACAACTTCATTCTTTACAAATCTCTCCAACAGTGTGTAATGTTAGCTTTAGCCACGGAGCACTATCAAACTCATTCAGAATCAAATGTAAACATCCAAATAAATACCATACTTGCGCGATTAGACATGCTGCATGATGAACACTTTGTAAAGATCCATTTTGAGGGTTATATTAGCTGTGTGAACTTTTTTATGCTGTTTAAGGCAAGCGCGAGCTCCGTGGGCGGAGAGCGTGAGCATTTAAAGGGGCCGCAGCCTAAATCGGCGCATAGTTAATGATGCCCCAAAATAGGCAGTTAAAAAAAAGAATAAAAAAAAATCTATGGGGTATTTTGAGCTGAAACTTCACAGACACATTCAGGGGACACCTTAGACTTATATTACATCTTTTAAAAAGACGTTTTACGGCACCTTTACGGGGGGCGGGTCTTTGCGAATTTCTATTTTTTCATTATTTTATTATATTTTTAAATTGTACTTAGTTTTTGTTAGTTTTCACTTTATCATTGTTAGCAGGCGGATTATAAAAGTTTTATGCAATGTTTTATGCTATGTTTCAGTTAAAATGAAAATGTTTTCATTTAGGTTTCACTTTAGATGACAACAATAACACAGTTTGATTTGAATTAACTTTCATGCAGATTTATGCTCTGCGTTCTCCTTGGTGTGAATATTTGAGTTCCTGTCAGCAAAAGGTGTGAAATGAAATCAAAACCTCAGCAAAATCTCAAGGGTATTTTATGTTCACAATTTTAATTGGCCACCATATAAAATAAGCTGTGACGGCAGGCAATGGTCCCATCCTTCTGCTGTAAATCTTTTATTGCTGTCATCTTGTTTTATGGAAAACTTCTATTGATTTTCCCACATCACCAGCACAGGCAGCCACAGACTCATTGTTAAGCTGATCTCCTGAATTATAAATGTGCGTATATGTGTGCTTTTTTGTGCCAGTATGTATATCTCTTTGTTGCAGACATAAGGAATCCACTTTCAGTAGACAAAGCAATCAAATAGCTTATGATTTATTCAGGCTTTGTTTTTTTTATTCTCTGGATTATTTCAGCTCACTTACATAATTATACTGCTTTCTCTCACTTAGTTCTGCTCTGGAGAGGTGCACATTGCTGGTGGCAGGCATGATTCATCATTTGGGCTGCTTTGCTTTACTCACTTAATTTAATGGAGCTCGGGCTACATGCCTTCCTGCCTCAGTGCTTATGTGGCCCATGTGAACTTTCTTCTAGATCAGCTGTTCTGACCTGTTCAGATGCTTTCCTCTAATTAAAAACTCACTTCGGTGAGTATGTTTTTCCCCTAAGCTGACTTTGAGAATTTTAGATCTAGTACTAAAAGTTAAAGCTTTGTTGTATCTGAACTGATGTTCATGATTTAATAGTTCATAGCGTGTTGGTTATTTACAGTATGTATAGTTACTCAGAGGAACATTTTATTGCTCATTTGTTGGTTTTCATTGCTCGGGAGTTCTCACTTATGCTCTCAAATGTAGGTATAATGTCTCCAATCGTACCCAAGTCTGCTTAAAAAGGGTGGTCTGGGGTACAGTTTATTTAAACTCCGCTACGGTTCCCTGCTGATATGAATGCAATCATACTAAATCACGGAAGTGAACCGCTATTAAAGGGATAGTTCACCCAAAAATGAAAATTATCCCATGATTTACTCACTCTCAAGCCATCCTAGGTGTATGTGACTGTCTTCTTTCAGACAAACACAATTGGAGATATTTTTTTAAATATCCTGGCTCTTCCAGCTTTATAATGGCAGTGAATGGGGGGCGAGATTTTGAAGCTCCCCAAAAAGCATCTATCCATCATAAAAGTAATCCATATGGCTCCAGGGGGTTAATAAAGGCCTTCTGAAGCAAAGCAATGGGTTTTTGTAAGAAAAATATCCATATTTAAAACTTTGTTAACTATAATAACTAGCCTTGCATCAGTAACCTCTGACCCGCCACATGATGCAATGACGAATGCGGAAGCGCAGAGGATTAGAAGTCTAAAACGAGAAATTTTAAAGAGAGATGTTGGAGGATTTCGATGTAAGAGTAGAAGAGCTTGAGTTTTTTTTTGCCCAGCCCTATTTGTTTGAACCGCAAGAGCGTCTAAGCGTACGCTACTCCAACATCCTGCGTCATTCATTGCGTCAGGGGGTTACTCTTGTGGCGCAAGTCGACTTGCACAGTATGCATGCGGTCGTCTGCCGGAAGCTAGTTATTTTAGTTTATAAAGTTTGAAATATGGATATTTTTCTTACAAAAACTCATCACTTTGCTTCAGAAGGCCTTTATTAACCCCCTTGAGCCGTATGGATTATTTTTATGATGGACGGATTCATTTTTTTGGCCTACACAAAAACACGCCTCCCATTCACTACCATTATAAAGCTTAGAAGAGCCCTGGATATTTTTTATTATAACTCCGATTGTGTTCCTCTGAAAGAGATCATATACACCTAGGATGGCTTGAAGGTGAGTAAATGGGATCATTTTCATTTTTGGGTGAACTAACGCTTCAATGACGTATGATTTGATAAAAATGTGTGTTTGTGTGTGTTTCACTCACTTTCCTAATGACCATAATGTGTATTTTTATATCTGCTCGCCTTCAGCGTTCTTTTAAAGCATTTGCAACAGATAGACACAAGTGCTGTTACGTACTTAAGCTTTGGAAACAAAACCAATGATTCAAAAACAAAAATCTAAAAGTGAGGTGAGCAATGCTACGCATTTTGCCGCCTCTCCTGTGTCGTTGTTACCAAGCAACTGGATAAACAGCTGCTGCTTTGATGACGCAAACACACCACGGTTCAGACTATGGCGGCATTTTAATGCCATTAATGATCGAGCGCACAACTGATGCTTGCGCGCGCAGTAAATCACTTCCACGAGAGGATAACAGATCTGCACGCGAGGAAACGGGAGCCCGCGAGCTCATTTTAAACCCGCGCGCGCGCATGACATCTCTTCTGCGCGCAGATGAAGCCCTCGCGTGCTCGGACAAGACTCGCAGCACGCGCGTCATCATTCCCTACACTCGCGCTCAATCTTCTATTTTGCTCGCGCGAACACTTTTGATTTTTGTCAGTCGTGGGGCGGGACTTTACTTATTTCAGTGTAACCTCAAATGTCATTGGTCAATTCAGTTTTTCGGAAGTCTGTTGTGATTGGACGCCTGTTGTAAAACGATTAGACATGGCTTGGACCAGATGAAAAAATACTATAGTAATTTATAGTAAATACTATAGTGTTTTTGAACCATACTAAAGTAAAGTACTTTAATTTGCTGTGGTAATTCTGTAGTTGTTGAGGGTAATATAAACAAATTTAATTTACCCAAATACTGTAGTTTTCTACAACTATAGGGTATATTACCACAATATACACTAGGGTTTACTGTAGTAAAAACTAAAGTAGGATACAGTATTTATTACAGTTTATCAGTTCATCATAGTTAATACACTGTATACTGAAGCATTCATTAACAAAGTGTTGTAAATTATATAATGTATACAGTATACTACACTTTACTATAGTATGGTCCAAAACACTATAGTATTTACTATTATTATGCAAGTGAGTTAAACTTTATATTGACTGATTGATTGCGTTATTATTATATGTCCTTATTAGATACTATATTAACTTGATTTATTATTTTTATGGAGCTGTAGCTGCTGGGTAAAATGAGAACACATAGTAGTTCACCGCTACATTATCATTATACTTCCACTAAACAGTATCTGTTTACCCATAATAGTATAAAAAAACAACAACAAAAAAACTAAATATGTCTTAGATATAAAGATTTCTAAATTGGGTTTCGGGGGTATGATCATTCATACTGTGTACTGTATCTTAACTTTAGCTGCAACCTTTCAACAGAGTGAAATGCTGAAACCATTTTATACTGTATTTAATGGAAAATATATTAACCTGATAATATATTAAACTGACAAAGAATGATAACAAAAAAGCTTACACAACAACTCTTGCTGATATGAACAAGTGATTTCTCTTTCATCCAAAGCCACATGAAGCAATTCTGGATTTAGAATCATAGTTACAACTATTTAATGGACACTTTTGACATTTCTGTAGTTCTCAGAACTGATATAATTTTGGCTGGGTAAACAGATACTGTTTAGTGGAAGTATAGTGGTAATGTAGCAGTGAACTACAGCAAATATAATGTGTTCTCTTATTTCCCAGCAGCTACACCTCCATAAAAATAATAATAAATCAAGTTAATGTATCTAGTAAGGCCATATTATAATAATAATGCAATCAATCAGTTATTAAATAAAGTTTAACTCACTTGCATCTGGTCCATTGATGAAGCCATGAATCGTTTTACAACAGGCGTCCAATCAAAACAGACTTCTGGAAAAACTGAATTGACCAATGACATTTGAGGTTACACTGAAATAAGTAAAGTCCCGCCCCACGACTGACAAAAATCAAAAGTGTTCGCGCGAGCAAAATAGAAGATTGAGCGCGAGTGTGGGGAATGATGACGCGCGTGCTGCGAGTCTTGTCCGAGCACGCGAGGGCTTGATCTGCGCGCAGAAGAGATGTCATGCGCGCGCGCGGGTTTAAAATGAGCTCGCGGGCTCCCGTTTCCTCGCGTGCAGATCTGTTATCCTCTCGCGGAAGTGATTTACTGCGCGCGCAAGCATCAATTGTGCGCTCGGTCATTAATGGCATTAAAATGCCGCCATATCAGACCCAAATAATATAATCTGAACACAGTCCAGCAGGGGGAGGGGGGAGTAATCGAACTCGGGTTCAGACCAGGAAATTGAACCAAGTGTGAAAGCACCCTCATATAAGATATAAGATATTTTAATCAAAAATGAAAAAAATCTTCTTTTATGTCCCACAGAAGTAAGAAAGTCTTGCAGGTTTGGAATGACATGATCATTTTAGGTTGAACTATCACTTTAGACAAAAGTCTGCTTGACATTTAATATCCTTGCTGTTTTGGAAGAACTATTGAGATATACTGTATTAATAAAACTTGATTTGGGAATAGTCTTTGTAATTAGTTCATCCAATAGCAAATTAGGGCATTGCATAGAACCAATAATAAGAATGATTAACAGACATAAAATCATATCCAAGACAATGAAACAGCAGTGTGTTGTCGTCAAGGGGGCCATGATGGGTCATTTAATGTGTCACATGTGTCGATGTGTTTGATGAGACTCATAGACACTCATTCGTTTCCGGCTCAGACTCAGTGAGCTCATTCTGTGATTACTCCATGTTTCTGACGTATTGGCCGGAGACCAGGGCTGCTGCTGTTGTCAGGGCAACTGAGTTCAACTCCCTGATTTCGAGACATTGTGTTTGAAAGCTTTAGGCGTAATGGTAAGTGGTGAATCAGAGCTTTACTTAAAGACACCCTGTGGTGAAAATCAAGTTTTTAATGTTGTTTATATGTCTATGTGGTCTTTTTAGTATGCTTTAGGACAAACCATGTGCAAACTCATCAGTCAACACCATTGCTGAGTATTTTCTCTTTAAAACCTGCAGTGACGTCACAAACTACCTTGTAGCCAATCATGTCAGTGTGCCATATGCAGCATATCATTAACAGTGAACTAGCAGGGGAGTCTCGAGAGACTATTATTGGGTAAAAAAAAAATGTTCAAAAGTTTGGGATCTGTAAGGTTCATTTATTTATTTGTTTATTTGAGAGAAGTCTTAAGCTCACCAAGGCTGCATTTTTTTTGATCATATAAATACAAGAAAAACAATAATATGGTGAAATATTATTAAGATTTTTTTTTCTATTTTAGTATTTTTTAACTTTATTTATTCCTGTGATACAAAGCTGAATTTTCTGATTTGGTGCTCAGGTAACATTTCTTATTAATATAAATGTTGAAAAAAGTTGTGCTGCTTAATATTTTTTGTGGAAACCATAATGGATTTTTTTTTTCAGGATTCTTTGATGAATATGTTGTTCAGAAGAACAACATTTATTGGAAATAGAACTCTTTTGTAACATTAGAAATGTCATTACTTTCACTTTAGGTCAATTTAATGTGTCCTTGCTAAATAAAAGTACTAATTTCTTCCTGTTTTTCAGTCACAGTGTAAATGGGTCTTTATACAAGCTGCCTGGCCATTGATATTCAAGGCTGCTGTTGTTTTCCTCCTCAACACCCATGCATCACATGTGGCACCATTCTCTGAATTTCCATTAAAACACCTCTTATATCTGAATCCCTTCAGTTATTAACGATGAGAGTCAGTGCCATTGCACCATTCTGCAACCTTCAACGATCAGCTGATGAATGAATGCAAGGACTACCATGAGTTCTGAACGACTATCCTCAGCATTTATACTCAAGGGTCAAAGTTTAGAATATCCACTACTAGACATCTTGAGCTCATGAACCGTACTTTGATGTGTAGTTGAGGAACAGGGCCGGAGCCGATTTGACATTCCATGTGGAATCTATATTAAAGCCAGTCAAGATGATAAAAGTCTCCCCTCCTGCTGACACACACAGAGAAACAGGCCTTTACGAGCCTGTGCAGTGTTTAGAAAGGTGTCAGCTGCCTGTGTGAGAAGCTTGCATGGTGCGTTATTTCACTCGAAGGGTGCTATTAACTGTGCAGCATCTCACACCTACGTGCTGTAAAGCTAGGAGAGACTGGGCTTAGGAAAACACTCTCAGACACCCATGGTGTCAGCCCTCTCACCCCACTGTTTACATTCCTCTCGCACACAGCATGGGAAATCACCCTGTGTGTCTGCCACCAAAACAGCATTACCCTCTGCTCAAAGAGACCAGTGATTTAGAACATAATTGCACTGTATTTTGTTTCAGCTACATTATCTAAGTCTCTTGGTTTTCGAGTCTGTTCTTCTATTTTGTGTCTACTGGTGGCATTGTGTTTACCACAGCATGTGGATGGATGTACAATTACATTAATTATTTTTTATTTAATTTTATTTATTATATATTTTATTATTTTATCTTATTACAGTTACCTTACCTTAAGTTTTGTTGATGTAACCTAATATATTTAAGTTGATTCAGTGATGTTCATATTTTTGACTTCAATAAAATAATAAAACACATTTTTTTTTTTTTTTTTTTTATAATAATATTATTTTGTTTTAAATGATCTGTATATGTAATATTAATATTTTTTTGCCATGCCAGTTAAACTTTTTAAACATTTATGCATAATATAAATTGTTTAATACGTTTATATAAATCATTTGACATATTTTTTTTAAAAATAAATTAATGCGTTTATTTACCAAAGATGCATTAAATTGATCAAAAGTGACAGTAAAGACTTAAAATTTTTTTATTTGTTGTTCTTTTGAACTTTCTATTCATTAAAATGGCATGAAACAAACTTTAAATAGAAATAAGTTATTTTAATATATATTTAATACTGTTTTTACTGTATTTTGGTCAGCCTGGTGAGCATAATGCTCAAAAACTTTTACAGACAAACTTTTGAATGATAGCGTAAATATATATCACTTTGAGCCATGACCCATGAATATGACTATAAACTTGAATGTAATATAATATTTATAACTGAATCTATTCATGAAGCATATACCAAAGGAAGTTACACATGACTCACGGTTGTGTTTTTGCTTTACTGCTAAGATCTTACATCCGACTAATAAACATATATGGAAATTGAGAGGAATGGGGGTGGGGGACGTAACCGACCAGGGTGACGGAGTATAAATATGGATCTGCCTGTGGATGACTCATCATATCCTTGATGTGATGATAGGTTTGGATGTTTCCCATGGCAACAGGAACAGTTCCATACAGGGGTCCCATCTAACTGTGTAGATGTGTTGATGCTTAATTACGTAAATCGACTCCCTGTTTTATTTTTTACTCAGTGTTCACAGTAAACAATCCCTTAACGATCATTTGCCTATGATAAAGCTGTGTTTAATTGTTACATAGAGCCGTTTCTTCAGTAGCAATCACTGTTTAGTGTGTACACTAATTATTCCTTCTTCTTTTTTTGGCATAGAGATCATGAAGCCTTGATGTGAAAAGCAGAGAACGCTGCTGCACCTGGTGCCTGGACATTCCAGCACACCAGGTTTTCCCCTGGATGGAATCAAATGTGTTCTGGAAAGTAAGTAGCAACATGAACATCACCCCAGGAAACAGATGTGAGGGGGAGAGAGAGAGGGAGAGAAAAGACAGAGAAAAAGAGAAAAGAAGGGGGTGGGGGCGGCTGCCTGAGGAGATAATGTGTGACTGGAAATACAATGAGCAAATGAGAACTTCTCACTCTTTTTCTGTCTCTTTCTCTCTCTCCCTCTGATGCTCTTTCTCTTTCTGTCTCTCGCCGGGAAGCCCCTCTGCCAGCCTCAGCAGACTGTACCCTGATTAATCACTGCTATAATGTTGCAAGATTAATACAGAGAGCAGGCCTGTGGTGCTTCGGGAAGTAAATGCGAAGTACATGGTGGGGGGCAAATGCTCCATTTTTCAAGGGCTGATTTCTGCACCTGTGCATGTCTGATTAGCAAGATGATCGATCTTGGCCAGGGGATGTATCCAAATACTCCTATCATGTACTGAATTCGATGAAGAACTTCTTGACTTATGCAGGTGTGTGTAGTATGAATCCGATCCCGATCATAATACTTCCGCCATCCCAGCGAACAGGGAACATTCTCAGAACTTTGGCTCCAGTAACATTTCATAGAGCATTTGTTCAAAGTTATCTGGTCTTTCATAATGTTCTCAAAACATTAGCACAAAAATGCTATATATATTGTTTATACTACGATTTTTTCTAGTAACATTCTCAGAATGTTTCAGAATGTTCAGAAAACATTCAAAAGTAACATTCTCAAAATGTCTGCAGAATGATAAAATGGAATGTTTGCATAACCTAGAAAAAACTTTTTCAAAACATTTAAAAAACTGGACATTTTAAACGTTCAGAGAACATTCAGAAATAACATGTCCATAACTTAAAGGGTTAGTTCACCCAAAAATGAAAATTCTGTCATCATTCATTTAGCCTCAAGTTTTTCCAAACCTGTATTAATTTCTTTGTTCTGCTGAACACAAAGGAAGATATTTGGAAGAATGTACAAACCCGATTCCAAAAAAGTTGGGACACTGTACAAATCGTGAATGCAATGATGTGGAAGTTTCAAATTTCAATATTTTATTCAGAATACAACATTGATGACATATCAAATGTTTAAACTGAGAAAATGTATCATTTTAAGGGAATAATAAGTTGATCATGGCATCAACACATCTCAAAAAAGTTGGGACAAGGCCATGTTTACCACTGTGTGGCATCCCCTCTTCTTTTTATAACAGTCTGCAAACGTCTGGGGACTGAGGAGACAAGTTGCTCAAGTTTAGGAATAGGAATGTTGTCCCATTCTTGTCTAATACAGGCTTCTAGTTGCTCAACTGTCTTAGGTCTTCTTTGTCGCATCTTCCTCTTCATGATGCGCCAAATGTTTTCTATGGGTGAAAGATCTGGACTGCAGACTGGCCATTTCAGTACCCGGATACCCAATCATGTTGCCAGTTGACCTAATAAGTTGCAAATTGGTCCTCCAGCTGTTCCTTATATGTACATTTAACTTTTCCGGCCTCTTATTGCTACCTGTCCCAACTTTTTTGGAATGTGTAGCTCTCATGAAATCCAAAATGAGCCAATATTTGGCATGACATTTCAAAATGTGGGTACTAAGGGAGGGAGGTACTATGGTATAGTCAAAGGGAGGCGAGATCTGTTTGGTTACAAAATTTTCATTTTTGCATGAACTGTCCCTTTAAAGGTGCTGTATATAATTTTTTTGACCATACTCAAAGGGATAGTTCACCCAAAAATTACAATTATTCCATGATTTACTTACCTCAAGCCATCCTACGTGTATATGACTATCTTCTCTCAGACAAACACAATCGGAGTTATATTAAAAATCCTGGCTCTTTCAAGCTTTATAATGGGAGTGAATGGCGCTGGTGATTTTGAAGCCCAAAAAAGTGCATCCATCCATCATAAAAGTAATCCACATGGCTCCAGGGGGTTAATAAAGGCCTTCTAAAGCAAAGCGATGGGCTTTTGTAAGAAAAAAAGATCACCAAGATCCCCACAAGTCTTGGAAAACCTGGATGTATGCAGATATTTTAAAAGTGTGATTTCTAGACCTGGAAAAGTTATGGAAATTAATAAAAACTCTAGAAGCTCTAGAATATTTATTAGGTAGAAATGTCTATTTGTGAGTACTTAAAACAATAATACTAAAAAATTACATTGTAATTAATCAGTGTAAAATGGTAAAACCTCTGGAATTATGGAATTTAATATTTAAATTATTTATAATTATTTTATTGAATTTTAATTTATTGCCACTCCTATTTTTTCCATATTTGGCTAGTTTAGTCATTTATCTTTGGGGGTCTTCAAGTATCGTCTTTGACAACGGGAGGCTTTGGAGTGAAAAATGAACCAGTGCATTTTAGGGCTGTGAAATAGCATGCCAGTCTTACTAATGTTGCCGTTAAACAATATGACGGAAATAGTAAGAGAGGTACAGAATATATCTAACTTTATATATCTAAAAATATATGATTTAGCTTGATGAGTAATAAGGACAGCAGCATCATATTGGCTTCACAGTCTCACAGTTGTGTTGTCATTTTAAATATGACCATCACAAATATTGTGTTACTTTTGATCTTTGATTTCTTTTAAATATTTGTCTACATTTCTATAGGCTTCAGGAACATCCCTGTTTGCAGAATCAGTCTTGACAAACACTGATCTAGGTGATCCAAATACTTGGCAATCCATAAAGTATCCATTACCACCCTGTCATTTTGAAGCTCATGTTAACTTTAGACACATGCACTGGTGTGCACATATCGAAGCCATGAATTATCTTGTTGTTGTTGATGATGTCCTGTCCTGCAAAGACATGACTCAATCTAATCATGCACACGTCATGTGTCTCATGTGGTGTCTTGACTCTGTATTTTTAACCGATAAGATCCTCTTTTTATCAGGATGCAATCCTAAGGAGGAACAGTGTCCACTCAACAGAAATCTAGCTTGTTTCAGACAGCAGTATTTTGGGCTGTGTTTGGCTGGCTCAGAGAGATACTCTCTTGAGGGAGTTTGGACTCATTTGATTGCTTCCCATCAGCAGAGTGCTCATGCAAACACTAGATGAGTAAAATCACAGCTCTGCTCACATATCACTGAGTCTCCTGTACCAGGCGAGAGAGCACACTGTTCTGTGAAGATTTGAGAAGGACACTGATTTAGATTAATAAAGGTGCAGTGTGTGTTTTTTTACAGACTTAAGCAACAAAGGAATGGCTCATAAACAGTTGTGATGCTAAACACGGAAAGAGTCCAGACGTATCAGTCAAAATAAATCACAGATAAGTTGAATTCCTGCTGTATCTTTCCTCCCATAAAACATTCCCTCACAAGGCGAGCCGCCAATTTTTATGTTTTTACAACAGACAGACATAAGGGAGTTTCACTTGTCACTCCCATAAAAACTAATTTTATCTTTTGGCCAGCTTTAATAGCTCTTATATTTCTAAGGTAATCCCCTGAAGCGATATCTCTCGCCGCACATCGCCTGAGAACTTTGAAAATAACCTAAAAACACAGTAAGAGCATCTTTGTTTTTGTTCAGTCGACCCTTAGTGGTAAGACTCTGTTCTCAACCTCAGAGCATCCTCACGCTGTGTTAATCTACTCGAAAAGGTCACCCACATGGACCTGCACTCCAGACGTACCACCTGCCTCCTACTCAAATGAACTAACACCACTATTGTTACTGTGTAGGCATAGACAGTCTCACACACACTAACATTATCCGTTCCTAAACGTATAGTCTAGACAGCAAAGAACATTAGGCAGCAAAATTATGCTTCCTTAAAAGAGACCACATTTTGGTCAAATTCAAAAGCAGTATCACATGTATCCTTTGTGAATTAAGCAATCCTAGAATGCATTGTGACATGCTTGGTGAAAGAATTCATCTTAAAGGGATAGATCACCCAAAAATGAAAATTATGCTTACCCCCCAGCGCATTCAAGATGTAGGTGACTTTGTTTCTTCAGTAGAACACAAATGATGATTTTTAGCTCCAGCCGTTCTGTCTGTCAAGTAATGGGAGTGAATGGGAACACAATCAATAAGAATCGAAAAAACTTGCAAATCCAAATTAAACCTTGCGGCTCGTGACGACACATGAAACAATTGGTTTGAGACATCACTGCCGTTGTCAGAGCGTGATCAGACCTCATTAAGCGAGTGCTGAACGCAGTTGGACATAGTGGTGTATTAGAGGTAAAAAATGATATAAATACTGTTCGGTTTCTCGCACAAATCGATCATTTAGTGTCTTAGGACATCAATGTGTCGTCACAAGCCGTAGGGTTTAATTTGGATTTGTCTATGCAAGTTTTTTCCGAATCTTATTGATTGAGTTCCCATTCACTCGCATTATTTGACTGACAGACGGCAGCGGTTGGAGTTAAAAATCATCATTTGTGTTCTACTGAAGAAACAAAGTCACCTACATCTTGGATGCGCTGGGAGTAAGCAGATAAACATCAAATTTTCATTTTTGGGTGAACTATCCCTTTAAATGAGAAATAATGACTGTAATATACTATATATGCTGGAGTAAATTTTACAGAGTGGTCACCTCTTGCATTGTCAATACAAGATCTCGAACAAAAATTATTGCACCTCTTTATGGAAAAAAATGTTTTGATGTTATTTCCATTTATATTTATATATAATTCAATTTAGTATGTAATATGTGACCCTGGACCACAAAATCAGTCATTTTTTGAAATTGAGATTTATACATCATCTGAAAGCTGAATAAATAAGATTTCCATTGATGTATCGTTTGTTAGGATAGGAAAATCTGGAATCTGAGGGTGCAAAAAAATCTAAATATTGAGAAAATCGCCTTTAAAGTTGTCCAAATGAAGTCCTTAGCAATGCATATCCACTCACAAAAATATTTTTTTAATATATTTACAGTAGGAAATTTACAAAATATCTACATGGAACATGATCTTTGCTTAATATCTTAATGATTTTTGGCACAAAAGTAAAATCGATAATTTTTACCCATACAATGTATTGTTGGCTACAAATATACCCGTGCGACTGGTTTTGTGCTCCAGGGCCACATATATGTATACAAAGTGTTGCTGAAAAAGCTTTGTGTAATTTAAAAAGCACAAAATCTTTCACCCAATATTTGCTATGTATTTTTATTAGTGCTGTGTTGTTAGCTTAGCATAATACTACCATCAAACTCTATAGGAACATATATATTATAAGGTCAGGAGACACTCCACACCAACAAATGTCATGTTAAGATATTGTAACACTCCTCTGTATCTGTGATGACAGTGCAGTCTGTGGATGGACATTTCCACTGTGTGAAACTGAGGGGTTGTACTGTCGTTTCACTATTAGTTTTCTGTGGGCATGTTTATTTGTGTTATAAATAACCCCCAGTTAGATCTGTGATTCTTATCAGATTGATTGAATTACGCAGGTCTTTGCACTTACACACTTTCATGCAACCACAGCCCATGCAAACATTTGTGTACTGAATATAATGTGGGAGTAGAATTAATGAGGGGAAAAATATACACATGGAAAACCCATGAAACATGCATTTAGTACACTGTGTTCATGGAAATTACATCCAATAATCAGTATATCACAATAGTTTGTGTTTTGACAGCACGACAGCAGTAGTATTTTTTTTTTTTTAAACACTTCTATAATGCTACACATGACGCAGAACATCCCGGCATTATAATGCTTTATTCATAAGCAGTCTGGAACAGCAGAAAGTACAATAAATTCCCCAGTAGATTTCTTGTTCTCTTTTGTTGTTGTTTTTTTTACTCCCTCTTTCTCTACTCTAGAAAAATGAGCAGAAGATAGTTGAGAGATGTCTGTTTTATGACTCTGAAGAGCAGGGGAGTTTTTGGAGAGACAGGCACGGGGCTGTCCCAGTCTGACAGAAGAACTGCAAGAGAAGTCTCTTACCTTCCATGCTTTGGAGACACAAGGTCTTTATTTATTTATGTATTAGCCTTGCTATAAGGTATTTTCAAAGATATTTTAAGCACACTTTATTTATTTATTAGAAATAAAGATTAAACATTTTACTTTTTTTGTATTTGTATAGTTTTCTAACAGTCTTTTTTCAGGCTACAAGTACACATCCAGGGCCTAAAACTAGTTTTTTGCCACACAAATTTACTGGCCAAAACTACAGTATTTTTTACCAACCATGAGACAAAAATAGGCAGTTATGACACCAGTATTTTAGATGCTAGTGAAAATTCACAATCCTCCATTCCAATTTCTATACCACGGTTAACTAATATCATTTTAATAGCCTACATTATTAAAGACAAGTAAACAGTCAGTAATTAAAAAAGAACAAATAATCAAATTACAAGCAATAGCACAAATAAATACAAACAACAAAGATACATATGAAATAAACAGTGCTTTTCAGACAAGTCTAACAGAAGTTTTCAGGTACAGAAATTTAAAGGGATAGTTCACCCAAAAATGAAAATTCTGTCATTAATTACTCACCCTCATGTCGTTCCAAACCCGTAAGACCTTCGTTCATCTTCGGAACACAAATTAAGATTTTTTTGATGAAATCTGAGAGGTTTATGACTCGTCCATAGACAGCAATATAATCAACACTTTTAAGGTCCAGAAAGGTACTAAAGACAAAACAGCTGACGTGACTGCAGTGATTCAACCTTAATGTTATGAAGTGACGAGAATATTTTTTGTGCGCAAAAACAAACGACTTTATTCAACAATCTCTTTTCTTTCCTGTCATTATCCTTATGCAGGTAACACAGTAAGCACAGTGAAGCCTTCCGTGTTTACGTCCGACTGCCGGCTCTATTGGCCAAAGCTGATCACATGAGCAGCACGACGTATGCGTGTGATGCTGACGCAGGAGTCAGCCAATAATGACGGAGAACCTGGAAGCGCTGGACGTAAACAACGTAAGAGAATAACACAGAAGATATGAGATTGTTGAATAAAGTAGTTATTTTTGTTTTGTTTTTGCGCACAAGAAGTATTCTCGTTGCTTCATAACATGAAGGTTGAAAGTGTTGATTATGTTGCTAACTATAGACGAGTCATAAACCTCTCTGATTTCATCAAAAATATCTTAATTTGTGTTCCGAAGTCTTACAGGTATGGAACAACATGAGGGTGAGTAATTAATGACAGAACTTTCATTTTTGGGTGAACTATCCCTTTAACATTAAAAACGCAGACAGCAGCAGGATTATTAGGATGCTGTCACTTTAAGAACAAATGCACGCATGGATCATGCGTTTTCTTTCTCAACTGAAGACATAACTGACTATGTTTAGGATACTCACCTAGACAGGCATTTTTTTTTTACATAATTTGTGTGTGAATTTGTCTGTTCAAGCACAGAAAGGCATGAAAGAGAGCTCAACTTAGTGTTTGCGCGCTGTGACGTGGGTTTTAGGGCGCGCGCTTTGGACTTCCCGCATAGCGCGCAAGCAACAAATTCCCTTTCGCGTGTTCTAGCGCTTGAATATTTACATTGGAAAGGCTTAAACATTCGTGATGATGCAGCACTGACCGTCAACTGTACAGAGCGTCGTTCACTTTTGCTCACGTTCTCACAACATCGCATTGTTAGAATTAACCAGCAATACAAATACACTCGCCAACACCGATCGATTTTTACTCGCATTTGGCGCTTGGTGAGTGTTAATTTTAGGCCCTGTGCACATCACCTTCTCTTTATTGTTATTGTTAGAAAAGGCCCCGTTGGGTTTTCCTCTGACTGAGTAAAGCACTTGTCCTCCACCCACAGTCTCACCTCCCTCAGTCTCTTTCTGTTTCAGCGTGTGATGATCTCGTCTCCCTCGATTACATTGTCATCAGTGTTGCACACCTTGAAAACCGTAACCACCCACTGTTCTGAATGTCACCTCTGAAATACCCTGTCAACGAATCAAACATAAACACCCACATATTTCTGTTAAAATACAATTCAGTGAACAACTCAGCATTGCCTGACTGTGTATAGCTAATAACAGTAACGTGTCTCATTATGAGCTGAGCCAACGGCCTTCAGCATGAGCATGAGAAGCTGAGATGATTTTGGGAAACACCTCAGATTCTCTCTCGAAGGGGCCAGACAGTAGCGACATTAAATGAAATGGATTTCTTAGACTAGTCGAAATCACTAACGGACTCTTTCTCAATGCCAAAAAATATGGCATGTTATTTATATAAAATATTATTTATTGAACAATAATATTTAAATGAACAACAATAGCCATTATATCGGTTTAAGAAGTAAAATACAAGCAAACAGTTCAGTCAAACGTTCAAAAGCAGCACTGTAGTTAGTACAGGATTTAATTTCAATGTAAATATAAAGTTATGAAACTTAATATAGCCCTTAAGCCAAATCTATTAGCTCTGGAACAAGTACTATATTAATAAGACCAAAGATTGCCCATTTGATTGCCCAAAACGAATTATACCTCATGTTTAAACACTATCTACTTAAAGGGTTAATTCACCCAAAAATGAAAATTCTGTCATTTATTACTTACCCTCATGCCGTTCCACACCCGTAAGACCTTCGTTAATGTTCGGAACACAAATTAAGATATTTTAGTTGAAATCCGATGGCTCCGTGAGGCCTCCATAGGGAGCAATGGACACTTCCTCTCTCAAGATCCATAAAGGTACTAAAAACATATTTAAATCAGTTCATGTGAGTACAGTGGTTCAATATTAATATTATAAAGTGACGAGAATATTTGGTGTGCCAAAAAAAAACAAAATAACGACTTATTTAGTGATGGCCGATTTCAAAACACTGTTTCAGGAAGCATCGGAGCATAAATGAATCAGTGTGTCGAATCATGATTCGGATCGCGTGTCAAACTGCCAACGACTGAAATCACGTGACTTTGCCGCTCCGAACAGCAGATTCGATACACTGATTCATTTATTATCCGATGCTTCCTGAAGCAGTGTTTTAAATCGGCCATCACTAAATAAGTCGTTATTTTGTTTTTTTGGTGCACCAAAAATATTCTCGTCGCTTTATAATATTAATATTGAACCACTGTACTCACATGAACCGATTTAGATGTGTTTTTAAGTACCTTTATGGATCTTGACAGAGGAAGTGTCATTGCTCCCTATGGAGGCCTCACGGAGCCATCGGATTTCAACTAAAATATCTTAATTTGTGTTCTGAAGATGAACGAAGGTCTTACGGGTGTGGAACGGCATGAGGGTGAGTAATAAATGACAGACTTTTCATTTTTGGGTGAACTAACCCTTTAGGAGCCAGCGGCAAATTCCCGAAGGACTGGCTGAGATGAAGCTGTTCTCAGCGGGTACATGAGCGCTGAATGGTTGCTGACGGCCTGGAGCTCGCATCTCCGAAAGTGTCTACATTTTCAAATAGGCGCTATGTTTACATATAAATCACATATCTGAGGTCTAAACAACTATATTCTGGCCTAAAAAACCTCTTTAAACTACATTCTGTTACAAAATAATAGTAGTATTTATAAAAAATATGGTGGGTTTGCTCGTCCGCCACGACACTCGCTGTGAGAATACTGTGTGAGTGATCTGATATCACATGGCTGAAAGACCTCTCAGCCAATCAGATTCGAGATCCAGAAAGAACTGCTGTATATATATATATATATATATATATATATATATATATATATATATATATATATATACAGTTGTGCTTCTTTGAATTCATTTTAGTCTATATTTCCATGTTAATTTTACAGAAATCAACAAAATGTTTTATTTAAAGATTTGTCTGTTAAAATAACTGGATTATTATCTTGAACGTCAATGCTTCTGATTAGAGAAATGAATGAGATTATTTCCAAAAATTCAGTATAATAATCTTGGCTTTGGGTCACCAAAATAAGATAGCATTCTTTTTATTGATAAATTATGTAT
This sequence comes from Megalobrama amblycephala, assembly GCF_018812025.1. Lineage (NCBI taxonomy): Eukaryota > Metazoa > Chordata > Actinopteri > Cypriniformes > Xenocyprididae > Megalobrama > Megalobrama amblycephala. Next base: position 38,503,553 of record NC_063060.1, on the reverse strand, counting down.
GTCAAACAAACACTTTGTACTTTGAGGGAAAGTACAAAGTCATGTCTAACAGAAGTAAATCTCTTTGTCTAAACATGTAGGAGATACATAAATCCACTGATGTTTTTATACTTGAACTTAGTTCAAGCAGTTAGTGCTGCTGTGAGGTGCATCTGGGATCCAGGCTGCCATAATAATCAGCAGGGAATGTTGTGGGAATTCCCCCTATCTGTTACTTTGGAATGTCTTATTGGTCTGGCATAATATTTAAGCCTGTAAAAAGAGATTGTTCAAAGAAAGAGAGAGTGAAAATGAAAAAGTCCAAGGACAGATGTTGTACTTTACCAGTCTGAAAATTTTCAAAGCTGTTTGTTTGTCCTCTTTCCTTTTTATTAACCTGTCTCAGACTTTTGTTCATTTGCATAGTACATGGACAAGGCAAAAACATACATTTTTAAAAAGCATTTTGTATACCTATGTATTAATTCCAGTCAAATTTCCATCGGCGTCACAATGATACATTTCCAGTCCAGATGGTGAATGAGCAGGGAGATGGGTCATACTGACAGTAAGTTATTAATAATACACAGCTTAAGCAAAGATCAGCCATCCATGTGTCATGTTACATGTGATTATTGATGGATGGCCTGTGTCAGCGTATGAGAAATCAGTTTTCCCTCTGTATCTACAACTGAGCTGAATGTTAACAAGTGAGTAAATAAATAAATAAAAGGGGTTGTACAACAATATAGACAGCAGAAAATATATTTACATAAATATATTTTAGTTGCTTTTAATTTTTCTATATGTTTATGGGCATTTTGTAAAATTATTTCCATCTAAATATATTTATATTGTCCAAAATGTATTTACAAAAAGTACATTTTGCATTTACCCAAGATGTATTTTAAGATTTTATTTCCTCTTGAAGTACATTTTTAAATACAGTTTAGCATTTGAAGATCTAAACAGAATATATTTTAACCTTTAGCGTTGAATTGAAGGTGTGGCAAACGTAGCAAAATCTGATCTGAATACCTAGTAGAGAAAACTTTGGCAGTAACAAACAACAAGTAATAAGAGGTGTCCACATCCTTGGCTGCTGTAGAAACATCTTTCCTGCAGTATTGATCCTATTAGTTAATGTTTTCATCAAATGAGCCTGCTGCTGACACATCAGATCTTGAAAGTCGAAGCAAAGCTCTGCAGTAAGACAAATCAGTCTTTAGGGTGATAGCATTGACCCAAAAACTGAGAAAACAGTGTTAAAAGTCAGACTTACAACAGTGTGACTTTCATCACATGTGCAATAAAGGAAAACCAGACTGAAAAGGAAGTTGCCGTTCCACACTTAACCAATTGTGCATGAATCAGTTCATTCACACTTTGTTGTACATGTTTCTGGTTAAATGACAGACCCCTTTCACAAACAAATGCGCCCTCATTATTTTTTGCTGAGACAAACTAGGGGCTTTCCTTGAAAATTCTTCAGCACGGTCCTAAACACAAAGCTCTGCTTATCTAGCCCTGCCCTGGGCCTGTGTCGGTGTCCAGAGGAAGTCCACAACAGTCTCCCATCACCCACCACCCATACAATCCCTGCTTTTGTCAGGAAACACTGAACAAGCCAGCGGACAAGGCCCTGTTTGGTCTTTAGAGTGTTGCCATGTGGTAGGACTGAGGAAGTTAATAATTAAAACCAGTTGCAAAACATCAGCAATCTCTCTTTCACTAGGTTTGACCACTTCCTCTTTGTGTTGCTTACCATGAGGTTTCCCTTAAATGCACCATAAAATCCCAAATGGAGTTTTGTAGCATTTAGTCTATGGCCAGATTTACAAAGAACTTGCGCCAGCTCAAACCATCTTTTGGTGTTAAACTACTGTCAGGAAAGACCTGCAGTAAAAATTAGCACTGGACGGGTTATTTTTGCGGTTGACCTTATCGTATATGCATTTGTAGGAGTTTCCCTTTCAGATGCAATATTTATGGGAGGAGAGTATTTAAATGAATCATGCAAGGTGATTTACTAAGGTTTGCGCTAGTCAATTTACTGGTATTCGTGCCATTATTTACCGCTCTTAATCCAGACGCTCTTGGTAGATTGCGTTGGTCAAATGATCCGGCTGGGTCTGTTGGTGCATTCACGCCATATTGTAATTACTGTAACTACGAGATTCTGGCTCGTAAAAAGCGCTCACGTCCTTGTAGAGCTCGTAATTACAGTTTGTAAGCTGGGAGTTTTCTAAAAGCTCCCAGGTGTACCACCTGATCGCTGTAGATTAATTTAGGTGTTAATAGTGGTGCCATAGAAATGCATAATTCCCAATCCGAGGACGTGAACAGCTCCGAATACAACGTCACGTGTTGTCATCTCAAGATTCAGGTAAATACGAGGTGGCGTGAACGCAGCATTTGCGTGTTGTCAGTAGATCACGTGCAGAACTTTCCTACTCCCATCTGCACTTTTTTTAAATTGCGCACCTACGCTAATCTGCTCTGTTTAGTAAATCCCTATGTCTCTTAGCTCTAAAACCATCAATACCAGTGGTTCTCAGCCACTATGGGCACGTACACACTTGTCAGTTCACCTTTTAGTGCTTCGCGTTCTGTACACACACAGTTCAATAACATACGAGAGTGACAACCGCATTCTACAACCGTATTAACTCCCGAAAAATACAGGTAGTGACAACCGCATTTACAGAAATTCTATGCAGTGTGTACGGAACCGAACTGAACAACTAGTTGTTAATGGCGTTTACGTGCACCGGTAACGTGTGTCTCTCGTGTATGCGCGGCGAATCACAGGGAAAGCGCAAGCCTATCCAAATGCTTTATGCTGAAAATCGCGATTCATGTTTGCTCACTTTAATAACTCCATAAACCCGTTTGCTTTATGAGACGAACTTAAACAACAAGCCCAAAAACGCTTATAGTGAGTGACCATGGCAACACAGAAAGAGCGCGCGCTGTGTGAAACAGGCTGTCCAAGCATAAAACACGACGCCTCCGTCGACAGTGTTAGAGTGTTTAAATTGCTGAAAATAACGAGTGTTTTGTCACTTTAATATTACTTTAGTCACGATAACGGATACCAAACATGAGAGACGCCAGAACGTCGCTATGGTTTCCAAGCTGTCAATCATCGCAGTTTCGAGAGTGAGTCGTGTTCCGTACACACACGTAACGATAATTTAGATAATAAATGCGGTTGTCACTCCTTAAACTTACAGTGTGTACATGGCCAATGAGGCCTCAGGCCCCAATAAGTCTTAAAAATATTTTAATTATTTAAATGAACATAATCTTAATTAAAATTCTAAAAACACCACTAAAAATAAAGATGCACAACATTAAACTAACAATTTCTTTTTTGTTTGTTTTTATTAGAACAGAATTACAGAGGTACACATTCGAAAATCGTCTTACACCGTGTCCTAACGCAATGCGATAAGATTCCAGCGACAAACAATTTGTCTGTCAATCAGATTTGTCAATTTGTCAGCCAATCAGAAGAGAGCATGGGCGGGATCTCTTAGCAAGCTCCAATTGCCCTCGCGCATAACCTGATACTACTGAGTACAACATGTTCCTGTGTCAACATTTTTGTTGATCCTGGAACAACATTCAAATCAACCAATCAGATTTGAGGGACAAGTTTACAGATTGTGTCAAGTTTAGGCTTAAAATCATGAATTGGTGCTTCTACATCAGTGTTATTCATCTATCATTTCCCTCAGATTTTTGGGATAACTTATGGGTAGGGTTAGGTTTAGGGGTAGGGATAGGGTTAAGACTAAATTTTCAGACTAGAATGTTGTTCCAGGATCAACAAAATATGTTGACCCAGGAACGCATCTAACTCAGCAGTATCAGGACGTGCGGCACTCACAACGGAATGGAAAAGTACATACTCAAATTCATGAATATTACACCATTTTAACATTATTAGACATACATACTGAGTCACTGAAACAATCTTTGTCATAGAATACACTTGTCTGTTCACAATGACCGTTTGAACGTTCTTGTTTTATTTTATTTATTTTGCAGATCTGAGGTGAATTATGCATTGTTGCTTTCAGTACGACTATAAAAGACACACAAACTCACTTTAGACACTTTTAACATTAAGTAAAGTATATAAACAGTGACCCGAGATTATCATTATCATACTTTATGTTGTTGTTCTGGTCGCGATGTCGCAGAAAAATAGAAACCGTTTCCTTAAGACATGGTGTTAAACAAAGGGGGACCTTGGAATCAAAAAGTTTGAGAACCACTGATTTATATGTATTTAATAACATATTTGGTCCTATCACATGCTCTCTAGCATGAAATTGACCCACCCATTGACACAACTTCTAATGAACATTGTGTCATCATTTATTCACCCTTATGTTGTTTCAAACCTGTATGACTTATAAGAATGACTGTTTCATACAATGAAAGTCATTGGAGTTTAAAATGGATGGAGAGGGAAAAATGTATGGAGAGGGAAAAAAACGAAGTCAAACAGGTTTGGAACAGCATGAGGACAGAATTTCAGTTTTGATATAACTAAAGCCTGCTAGCTATTAAAAATAAGGGATGAGCCCTTCATTCACAGGCAGTGTTTGTATAAGGATCTCTCGGTTTATTTACACTTCTGTAGAGCATATGAGTGATGTCACCTGGCCAACAGTGTCACAGTTTGTGTTACTCAGCAGTGACTCTCAGCACGGCCCACCAGCTGAACTCCGCCAAGGAGGGGGCAGGGCGCAGGGAGTTTGGGCCAAGGAAACGGAGGAATCTGTCAAAAGGAAACGAAACTCCTGTCTGACTCCATTTTGTTGTGGTTCCCGAATGTGAATCACTAGTTCTAAGACTAACTCTGGAAATATTGGCAAGTGGGTGACACTGGATTTATAGTCAGAGTGAGAAACGCACCCCAGCTTTTTACTGTTACTTTTTACTCACGCAGGCTTACTCAAAACATCAAACGACTACAACGTCAGGTTATGAGACCTGTGGGATATTTATGAGACAAAGTCGGATAAGTTAAAAACCATGAGTTTCATTTCATACTTTTGTCACAGTTAACAAGTTAGCAAAGAGTTAATACAGTACCTGTCAGTTTGGAAACATTACATTTTTTAGTGTTTTTGAAAGAAGTCTTTTATGCCCACCAAGGCTTCATTTTATCAAAAATACAGTAAAAAAAAAAAAAAAAAGCAATATTGCGAAATATTATTACAAATGAAAAAAACAGTTTTCTTTTTGAATATTTAAAATGTAATTTATTCCTGTGATATAAAGCTTATGTATTTAATAAGTAACAAGATAAGAATGCCTGGAACAAAACGTTACAGCATCATCAAGTTATCTTTACCACAGGCGTTATTTCCCACATGGAATAAACCTATATAAACATATATGTTTCAATATAGGTTTTGATATAGGTTTTTAATATATGTGACATATATAAAAGTGGCCGTTTTCCTATATTATATGTACATATATGTACATATATGCACACATATATATATATATGTACACATATATACGTGCATACATATACCTATATAGGTACATATATGCATGTATATGCACCTATATGTTCACCTATAAGAATTGACCTTGTAAATGTTTCTGGAAAACGTGTAGATATCATATGTTAATATATCATGTTAATATATTGCCATAGTTAAATTCCATAACATGCCAATTACATGTGATACCAATTTCACGTGTTCGCACATACATAAGTTCTTGCATAATTTTTTCTGTTAATTCTTAGTTTTTGCCTTGATAATAGAAAATATGAGCTAGGCATCATGTATGACAGTCAAAAATGAGATATGAGCTACAAAATGACCAGATCCTGCCATTAGCTATATAGAAGACATATCTTGTATGTATAGGTCTTATATGTGGATATGAAGAAGCAATACAGGAGACCTATATTTCCTGTATATGCACATATATGCACCTCAATTTTGCCTATATGTGGCATATATACGCATATATGCAGTATATATACGCATATATGCAGCATATATATTATCATATATGTGCATATATGCAGCATATATGTGCATATACACTGCATATAGGTTTCATATATGCGCATATATCCACATATAGGTTCTTTCCATGTGGGTTTACTTATAAATAAATAAAAATATAAAAAAATCCATTATAAAACCCCTTAGGAAAATCTCAAGGGAATCAGTGGCGAATTATTTTTCTGGGTTTTGACATCATACCTGCACCACTCCATTGTTTAATAAAATAAAACATAAATATTAGATGAAAAACTTAAAAACTTCAGAAATTAGAAAACTACAAAAAAAAAAAAAAAAACCTGCCCTAGCAATAAACTGAAATGCAATATTTTTAAGTACTAAAATTACTCAAAATAAAGCTCAAATAAAAATAAATAGAGGTATTTAAAAACTAATAAAAATGACAAAAACACATAACAAAATTACTAAAATCAACTGAAAATATAAAATAAAAATAATTCAAAATATGAATAAATACTAAAATAGTGTACTATAGGTCTCTATACTCTTCAATGACATATCAGAGATTTTTGACCATCTGATGTATCATTCAGAGGACACGTGACATTGAGGTTTAATACGGTTAGGGATTGTTCAAATCCTATACCAAGCAGCACAAAGACTGATGTAAAGGGTCAGCATTATCTAGTTCAACATGTGATTTTGATGCACAAGGAGTTAGCACTAACACAACAATCTGGAATACAACACCAAGGTTAACTTTTTATCTGTACTCAGAGGGCCTGAGGACTCTAGCGTTACACAGTTGAAATACCATGTACATCAGGTCTAATGATGTCACCCGGTTTGGAGGAGCACTGGATCTGGCTGTACTCAAACTGGAGCTGAGATAACCTTGACAATCATGAGAAAATCCTTTAACTGAGACCTTTAACTTCTCAATATGCTGTTTTAAAGGGAGAGTTCATCATTTATTCACACTCATGTCATTTTAAATGTCAGAACACAAAAGATTTGTGAATGAGTTCTTCGTTTTTTGGGGCATTTTTGAAGCTTAATAGTTCCAGTCAATATTAACTACATTTTTGTTCCACAAAAGAAAGAAAATCATATACGTTTGGAATGACATGAATGACACAATTTTCATTTTTAGATTAAGTATCACAATAAGAAAAAGCTACAGTATAGATTTAATGTCGTTTTTTCTGATAAAGTTACCACCCATCCACAAGTCAAAGTGTGTTTAATCAGATTTTTTAGTGTAAAGTTGAAACATTTTTTTCAAAACAACTAAACAAATTCTTTTCTTTGCTACTAAATATTACATGATACACTCTCTAACTGAAAGGCTTTTAATGACATTTAATCCATAGTTTAAAAAAAGACAGATTCAGACCCAAATTGACATTTTGACCTATTATCACATCAAAGTATTCTGTTCCTCTGCATTATTCAGAGACCTACGCTGATGCATTTTTCATTGAATCGTGGTGTCAGATTAACTTCTTTTCTGAATCACAATTAAATGCACAATCTTTCATGCACAGAACAAATGGGTGTGCATGGTATGGCAAGAAAATGGCACTTTTTTAATGAAAGAATGAAATGAATACTTTTGTTCAACAAGGATGAATTAAATTGATCAAAGGTGTACACTATTTTAAAAGTTCAATTTCACATAAATGCTCTTTTAAACTTTCTATTCATCATCAATGAATCCTGAAAAAAATATATTAAGCAGCCCAACTGTTTTCAAAATTGATAATAATAATAATAATAATAATAAATGTTTCTTGAGCAGTAAATCAGCATATCAGAATGATTTCTGAAGCATTAATTGACACTGAAGAATGGAGTATGCTGAAAATTAAGTTTTTTTTTATAAATAAAGAGCTTCAAAATTCACTTTTTCGATACGGGTATGTGTTATGTATATTGTGTAGAGCATAATGTCCAAATATGGTCAAGTTATGTTTACATGTCCCATAGGAAAATCTCAAGGGAACCACTGGCGAATTATTCCTCTGGGTTTTGACCTGCACCCCTCTATAACAACTCTGCTACACTGTAAAAAAGAATTGTTGGTTTAACTTAAAAAATTAAGTTACCTGGTTGCCTCAAAATTCTGATTTCATTGAAATTCAAAATTTGAGTTCATACAATGAAGGCGATTGGTTTAATCAACAGAAACTCAAAATATTATGTTATCTGAACCACATTAATTATCTAAGTTGATTTGACAAAAGAAAAAATGTTTTAATAACTAATCATGAAAATAATTTTAAGGTTGGTATACATAACAGTCACTCAAAGCATCATTTGGTGGCAAACACTATTTTTTTTTTTTTTTAGAAAAGTAAAAGTTTTAGTTACTAGTTGATATATGGAAGGAAGAGAGATTTCCGTCTATATAGTTTTTTCCTCTCAAAGTTCAACTGTCTCCACTGTTTGTATTTTTTGCTTGACAGCACTTTTCAAACTCAACTAGTTTTTTGATACATCTCCAGACATGTCCAGGCACGCTAGAACTTGTTGGCCTGTGCACCTCTGTCATTTATTTCCAACTTCCTCACAAATGTCCTTGTGTTTCGCATGACTAACAACAATAAGATTAAAGGGGTAAATTTGGAGTTAGTGGAAGATCTGTTTGACATTACGCATATTAACGTGATTCTAAACAACATTTTTTCCATTATTTGTCAGTGATATTCTTTGAGATAATGAGTTGTTCTTTGTGAAATAGCCCACTGACATTGCTGGGATCGGTTTAGTGAGTCAGAGAATCAGCACAGAGGTACGTTTCATGAGCTGCTTGCGTTTGAATGTGACTGCAGCCCTCCTTTTCCTCTTGATTGCAGTGGAAACAGATGGTTCTGCCTGATACCGCCCACTGGCAACCAGAGATCAGCACCTTTTCTCTCTCAAATACGAGAGATCAGTGTGACACACTAAGTCCCTTTGCTCCACAGCACTATTGGAAATACAAAAATAACCATATAGCAAAACATTTAGCAAACAAACACCTTATGTTAAGGGTAAAATACATTTGATTACCCATGACTACACTGGACATCGGCCTTAATTAGCCAATCAGGCTACAGTGGCAGGTTAAAATAAAAGGCTTTCCATGACTACAAGCAAGTTCGTGGCAGATATCCAGGTTATTCAAAGCACTGTGTGAATGATTGCCTGACTTGCGGGGCGTTGTTTAGTGTGCTGGCCCATGTAGCCCATTTTGACAATAATTTACGGGATCGCTCTTTACTTAGAGATGCACTCGCAACAGTGAGCGTGGACCACTTAGTGACAACATTAGTTGAGAAGAGAGTCCCTCACTGGAATACGACAATAATCATATTTTATTGAGCTCCTAAACGGGTAAGGAAATTTAGGGTAACCCATCATCGTGGCGATACCGAATACTACACTAAATCAAAAAAATTTTTTAGATGGTTTTGGCAGTCATATTATCACTTGAGATTGACTTTATTGTTTTTATGTTGAGTGTTCCAGAGACTCCAATGATTTAAGGATAAAAAATAATATTATAATTTTGGAAATGTACCAATTTTTTTCTCTTTAAGCTCTTTCCTCTAACCTAACTTTTTGAAGCTTTAACCCTCACAAAGTAGGCATGCACTTATTTAGAAACTATATTGTTGTAAAATAGTATAGTGGCGTTGTTTATGTTTGGTGTCAATTTGACCAAAACATATAGTAGAAAAATACAGATATAAAACAGATTTTTAAAAAGTCAAGTGGGGTTTCTGAGACGCCTTATATATGTAATATGTAATGGGATGTGATGAATGTTAACAAGTTCAAAAGAAAATTTACCCTTGTCAACCTGACATGTAAATACTTATATTCAGGGCCGTCGCTACAGCGGGGATAAGGGTGGTGATGAAATGATTTTATCTGAGTGAGGATGTGCAACAGTGACTCAGAAATGAAAGACTCATTTGTACTCTCTCTTCTACCAATACCTGTACTTTCATGTGTCATGCGCTGTCATTGCTTGCTGTAACTCTTCTACATGAGTGTAGAGCGGTAAACTGTGGTGTAAATGTATGTTTTGGCACATTATCACTCAAGAGTGGTGTGGACGGAAAAAGGCAGAAGAGCGGTGAACCTGAGGTGTGGTAGTCTGTTGACTCAATCTGAAGAGTCTAACAACATCTCACTGTACAGACAGGTGGGAATTTCCTTGAAGGTGCAGATCAAAAAGTGTTTCATACATTAAAAAGCACCTCATTCTCTTAAAGAAGCTCTTTGGGTTGGCTTCCATGAAACAGATTATACCTGGTACACAAAATCAATTGTAATGTTTTTCAGTTGTTGTCATCATCTGCAGTTGATCTAGGTCTGGACTCAAGCTGTGTCTTGGAAACTATTTATTTGAGTCTGGGCAAATCAACCATTAAAGGGGACCTATAATGCCCCCTTTCACAAGATGTAATATAAGTCTCTGGTGTCCCCAGAATGTGTCTGTGAAGTTTCAGCTCAAAATACCCCACAGATCATTTATTATAGCTGGTCAAATTTGCCTCTATTTGGGTGTGAGCAAAAACACACTGTTTTTGTGTGTGTCCCTTTAAATGCAAATGAGCTGCTGCTCCCGTTCCCCTTTCCAGAAGAGGGCGGAGCTTTAACAGCTCACGCTTCAGCTGCTCAACAACAACAAAGCTGGAGAATCTCAAGCAGCCAAAATGACGTTTGTCAGTAACGGTGTTCAGCCTTACATTGTTCAAACCGAAACTGATGGAGAGACTCAGGAAGAAGTTACGACTTTTAGAATGAAACTAGGCATTTCTGAATGGTTAGTGGATAAATTTATGTAGTTGCTGTGGAGGTGATTCAACTCATCGACTAGCATGTGCCGTCAATTGACCCTCGTTTGTGAAGCAGTCCGCCGTAAATTGAAGGCATGGTAACAACACTCTACGACAACAACCCTTCCAACATGGCCTCACCCCCTTTGTTGTGTGTTCCCGGGGGCGGGGTTTATGTAAATTTTGATATTCGTGATGTCACCAACCCGGGAAGAAGCTCACTGTAGTCCCTACCAGCTGTTTGTTGTAGTCCTTAAAAGGTGATTTCTGTAAAAGAAAATATCTCTCTTTGGATTGAACCTGAGCGTCGTAACTTAGCAGATGTTGATTATGCCCAAACAGCAACATTACACACTAACTAAAGTTAAAAAAGTAAATTCAGCACTTTAGCTTGATCGTTTTACAATATGGTATTTTAATTCATAATTCTACTCTTTAGGATTATTCATGTGTTTTTGGAAACACATTTGGTTAATATTCAGCTGACACACCATTGTTTTTCTCATGTTGAAATTGTGACTCGTCATAGTCATATTGTCTCTATCACAATTCCTTAGTCTGACCTTTTTAATGACCTACTGTAAACACCTTTTGAAGGGATTTTGTTGTACACAGAGACGAATTCAAAGGGCCTGGGACAAAATTGTAACGTTGGACCCCAGCCCCCATACACTCAGAAGCATTGATTTAGTAGGTCCCTCTAGTCACAGGGCCTGGGACAATGTTCCTGGTTGTTCCCATTGATGGCGGCTCTAGCTAGACACCGTTTATAAGAAAGAGTAACAAATTACAAAGAGTACATACGTGCCATAACCATGGATTTACGAGGGCCAAATCCTAGAGCAGTGGTTTCTCCTATAACTATTAAATCTCAGTCACCTTTTAAATGAGATCCATATAAATGTGTTTGGTTCAAGGAAATTATTTAATTCAGAAATCTGTGCTATCGAGGAAGCTATAGTAAAATTTCAGTTTGTGTTACTGGGAAAGGCCCTTAGTCTCACACCTGACTTCGACTGTAAGAATTAAAGCATTGAACTTGCATAACCTCTTTTACAGAGTTGACCTTCCTGTAAGTTCACCTATTTTTCAACAAATGCATGGGTAATTCTCAAGAACTGATGTCCTTTGTGCCTCAACGACTTACTACAGATATAATGAACAGGATACTGAACTTTATTTGACAGATTTCACACTGATAAAAAGTGTGTGGGAAAAAATCAATGGAATATCAGCCAACATTGTCCTCATTCATCAATGTTAAATTGTATTGGGAATTCTAATGTAGCTTTTATTGAAATTAACAGGCCTCATGCCTTTTCTGAGAAAAAGTAGTATTTGTCTTTGTCCCTGCACTTTCCCTGCCAATTTTTTTTTTTTTTTTTTTTTTACAGAAGAATATTGTTCTTGGCACAACGCACAAGAATGCTGGCAGTGAATAATGAGATGTGGTGCAATGATATTTGCCCCGGCTGTTAGGGCTAAGAGGAAAGACATTTTAACATTGAACTTCAACAACCATATTGTGTGCCAACAGGGTTGGCACACAATATGGAGCTTTAGGGTTAATAATGATAAATAACTGTTGGTACTTGCAAAGCTTTAAACACATATTAGGCAAGTAGTGTAAGAATCAGCCTTTGAAAAGAAAAAGAACACATGTTTGTTGGATTGCATGCCATTATGGTAGTCTCTTAATGTCAGTTATATACAGTACAGTCCAAAAGTTTGGAACCACTAAGATTTTTAATGTTTTTAAAAGAAGTTTCGTCTGCTCACCAAGGCTACATTTATTTAATTAAAAATACAGTAAAAAACAGTAATATTGTGAAATATTATTACAATTTAAAATAACTGTGTACTATTTAAATATATTTGACAAAGTAATTTATTCCTGTGATGCAAAGCTGAATTTTCAGCATCGTTACTCCAGTCTTCAGTGTCACATGATCCTTCAGAAATCATTCTAATATGCTGATTTGCTGCTCAATAAACATTTATGATTATTTTCAATGTTGAAAACAGTTGTGTACTTTTTTTTTCAGGATTCCTTGATGAATAGAAAGTTCAAAAGAACAGCATTTATCTGAAATACAAAGCTTCTGTAGCATTATACACTACCGTTCAAAAGTTTGGGGTCAGTAAGAATTTTTATTTTTATTTTTTTGAAAAGAAATGAAAGAAATGAATACTTTTATTAGTGGCAGTAAAGACATTTATAATGTTACAAAAGATTAGATTTCAGATAAACACTGTTCTTTTGAACTTTCTATTCATCAAATAATCCTGAAAAAAAATATTGTACACATTAAATGTTTCTTGAGCAGCAGATCAGCATATTAGAATGATTTCTGAAGGATCATGTGACACTGAAGACTGGAGTAATGATGCTGAAAATTCAGCTTTGCATCACAGGAATAAATTACTTTGTCAAATATATTCAAATAGAAAACAGTTATTTTAAATTGTAATAATATTTCACAATATTACTGTTTTTTACTGTATTTTTAATTAAATAAATGTAGCCTTGGTGAGCAGACGAAACTTCTTTTAAAAACATTAAAAATCTTAGTGGTTCCAAACTTTTGGACTGTACTGTATATATATAGCCAACCTATCTCTATCCCACCACAGCTCCCCATCATCCCTCCACCACCCAAACTCCTCAATCTTAAATATTTCCTATCATAACCAGGGGTGTGGGGAGTACTCAGGGTTCGGGCCAAATTCTGAGCCTGGAGCCCTCCCATCGGACAGAACGCCAAATATGCATTCTTTTTCTATATCTGATTATATAGAAGGGATATAGGGTGAACTCTTGAATTATCATAATATTTTAATTTATTATCCTAATCCTAAACACATTGGTTTGTATTGCAAATTATTTTACAGTTAGTGCACTTCGTTATTCTTCTAGTTATTTACCTGTAATCTAGCACATTCACAGAAAATAGCTTACTTCCATGTTACAAACTAAAGTAGATACATTTCATAAACAAATTATTTAACAAATTAGAAATTATTTTGACAAATTATTGTAGTAATAAAGAGAAAAAAAAATAAAAACAAAATAAGCACATTTTTTTTTTAAAGGTCCCGTTCTTCGTGATCCCATGTTTCAAACTTTAGTTAGTGTGTAATGTTGTTGTTAGAGTATAAATAAAATCTGTAAAATTTTAAAGCTCAAAGTTCAATGCCAAGCGAGATATTTTATTTAACAGAAGTCGCCTACATCGAACGGCCAGTTTGGACTACATCCCTCTACTTCCTTCTTTAATGACGTCACTAAAACAGTTTTTTGACTAACCTCCGCCCACAGGAATACACAAGAGTTGCGTTTGTAGAGTGTGTTTGTCGCCATGTCGTCGAAACGCTGTTATTTTCATCCCGCAGTCCAATCACCGGGTCTGATTCCGGCTCAAATTGATAGGGTAAAATTAAAGACATGTTTACAATAACACTGAGCGCGTGCATCTCCACGTTATGGTAAGAGGCGTGACCTTTCCGGGCAACGGATGCGCTAAGCTGCTGACGAATCACAACACGGGAACCGCTGGCACAATCAGAACTCGTTACGTATTTCTGAAGGAGGGACTTCATAGAACAAGGAAGTCATCAGCCCGTTTTTATGACAGTGGAAACAGCGGTATACAGATAAGTAAATTATGTGAAAAATACTGTTTTTTTTTTACACGCGAAACATGAGCGCATGTTATATTGCACACTATAAACACAATCAAAGCTTCAAAAAACCACGAAAAACGGGACCTTTAAATAAAAGTTTTGTTAATTATTATTTTTACACATTTATTATGTTTTATTATTTTATTTTATTATATAAATATTTTAAATAATATATTATGTTAGTATATTGTTTTATTTAAATATATATTTAATATTTATATTTTTATATATATAGCAATATAATTTAAAGGGTTAGTTCACCCAAAAATGAAAATTCTGTCATTTATTACTCATCCTCATGTCGTTCCACACCCGTAAGACCTTCGTTCATCTTCGGAACACAAATTACAATATTTTTGATGAAATCTGATAGGTATATGACTCGTCCATAGATATAACCACCACTTTTAAGGTCCAGAAAGGTCCTAAAGACATCGTTAAAACTATTGACGTGACTGCAGTGGTTCAAAAGTGATGAGAATACTTTTTGTGCGCAAAAACAAAACAAAAATAACAACTTTATTCAACAATCTCATCTCTTCGGTGTCATTCTCATACATTGTTTACATCGGGCGCTTCCAGGTTCTCCGTCAGAACGCTGACTCATTATTGGCCGGCTCCTGTGTCAGCATCCTCACATGCGTTGTTCTGATCACGTGAAAAGCATCGGCCAATACTGAGCCGGCATTCGGATGTAAACATGGAAGCCTTCACTGTGCTTACTGTGTTACCTGCATAAGGATAATGACAGGGAAGAGAAGAGATTGCTGAATAAAGTCATTAATTTTGCTTTGTTTTTGCGCACAAAAAGTATTCTTGTCGCTTCATAAAATTAAAGGTGCCCTAGATTATGTTTTTAAAAGATGTAATATAAGTCTAAGGTGTCCCCTGAATGTGTCTGTGAAGTTTCAGCTTAAAAAAAAACCCCATAGATTTTTTTTTATTAATTTTTTCAACTGCCTATTTTGGGGCATCATTATAAACGCGCCGATTTTATGCTGTGGCCCCTTTAAATCCCGTTGTCCACGCCCACAGAGCTCGCGCTTGCCTTGAACAGTGCATAAACAAAGTTTACACAGCTAATATAACCCTCAAAATGGATCTTTACAAAGTGTTCGTCATGCATGCGGCATGCATGCGTCGGATTATGTGAGTATTGTATACTGTTATATAGTTTACTTCTGATTTTGAATGAGTTTGATAGTGCTCCGTGGCTAACGGCTAATGCTACTCTGTTGGAGAGATTTATAAAGAATGAAGTTGTGTTTATGCATTATACAGACTGCAAGTGTTTAAAAATGAAAATAGCGACGGCTCTTGTCTCCGTGAATACAGTAATAACCAATGGTAACTTTAACCACATTTAACAGTACATTAGCAACATGCTAACGAAACATGTAGAAAGACAGTTTACAAATATCACTAAAAATATCATGTTATCATGGATCATGTCAGTTATTATTGCTCCATCTGCCATTTTTCGCTATTGTTCTTGCTTGCTTACCTAGTCTGATGATTTGGTTGTGCACATCCAGACGTTAATACTGGCTGCCCTTGTCTAATGCCTTTTATAATGTTGGAAACGTGGGCTGGCATATGCAAATATTGGGGGCGTACATATTAATGATCCCGACTGTTACGTAACAGTCTGTGTTATGTTGAGATTCGCCTGTTCTTCTGAGGTCTTTTAAACAAATGAGATTTATATAAGAAGGAGGAAACAATGGAGTTTGAGACTCACTGTATGTCATTTCCATGTACTGAACTCTTGTTATTTAACTATGCCAAGATAAATTCAATTTTTCATTCGAGGGCACCTTTAAGGTTGAACCACTGCAGTCACGTCGACTGTTTTATCGTCTTTAGTACCTTTCTGGACCTTAAAAGTGGATATTGCTGTCTATGGATGAGACATAAACCTCTCCAATTTCATCAAAATATCTTAATTTGTGTTCTGAAGACAAACAAAGGTCTTATGGGTGTGGAACAACATGAGGGTGAGTAATTAATGACAGGATTTTTGGGTGAACTAACCCTTTAATTTAAAAAAAGGTTGCTGCTGAAACAAAACACCTCTTGTGCTAATTAGGTTGATTATCTGAACATGCTCCTCCCAAACATTGTTAAAGGGATAGTTCATCTAAAAATGAAAATCATTTACTCGCCCTCAAGTTGTTCCAAACCTGTATGGATTTCTTTCCTCTCCTGAACACAAAAGAAGATATTTTGAAGAATGTTTGTAATCAAACAGTTGATGGACCCCTTTGACTTCCATATTTTTTGGGGGGTCTGTTTGGTTCTTCAAAATATCTTCTTTTGTATTCAGCAGAAGTAAGAAATTCATGCAGGTTTGGAACAACTTGAGGGCGAGTAAATGATTTTCATTTTTGGGTAAAATAAATGGAAGCGGATGGCACTTGCACATTCACATTACAAATGGCTGCACCCGTTCTTACATTAAAAATAAGGTGGATAGTGAAGAAATGATTAAAATCACTTTTTGAATAAGGCTATATATCAATACAATATGATTTGTCTCCTCACAGATTTCTTCATCATGGCCAATCAGCCTCTTCCGCTGTCACAGGAGACTTTGGCTCAGTTCAATCGCTCCCTGGCCACAGAACCAGGTGCCTCAGGGCCTCCGAGGCGACGTCTGGGCTCCATCTCCACCCGCCGAAGCTCCAAAGACCAATCCAAGGACCAGCCCCACCACAGACCCCTGTTCCTCAGAGGCATGACGGGTCTCTCGTCAGAGTCATCGTTCCTGAGCCCCAACGTCAGCGCTTCCCACATCTCCATCGGCAAGCGGTTCTCATTCGCCGGCTGGCACCAGGGAGGAAGAGTGAGCTTCTCTGGACTCTACCTTCACCAACCCATCCAAGAGGTCTATGTGGAGAACACCTACAGAATGGGACCAGAACCAGGGTGCCACTTCAGCGCCAGCAGGACCCAGCAGATCTTACAGGCCACTTTGGATAGTTATTTGGAAGGTGTGAGTTACAGTCCTGACAGTTGTAGCCAGCTGTGTCAGATGGTAGCGGATCTAGTTCTCAGTAAGCTAAAAGATGTCAATCCGCCACGGTACAAACTCGTGTGCCAGGTGGTGGTCGGACAGAATGGTAAACAAGGCATAAGGGTGGCGAGCCGTAGCCTGATCAACCCCAACACTGACAACTACACATCTGCTGTTTTCCAAAATCACTCACTGTTTGCTGTGGCTATTGTACACGGCATGTACTTTGAATGAAAGTTAAATCAGCAGCCCTTATTATGCGTGTACAAAATGCATACCTTTAAAACAAATCCCTTTAAAAATTCAAAGAAATAAAATGACACAACTGGTCAACTGGATTGAAATTACATTTTTTAATTGTTTTTGAAAGAAGTCTCATGTATGGAAGCTTATTTCCGCCACTAAAAAAAACAAAAAAAACAAATTACAACTTTTATCTCACAATTCTGACTTAATTTGAGATTTAAACTCGCAATTTTGAGTTATAAAGTCAGAATTGCGTGATATAAAGTCAGAATTCCATAATAAAAACTTGCAACCGTGAAAAAAGAGTCAGAATTTCGAGATATAAACTCACAATTCTGACTTTTTTCTCTGAGTTGTGAGTTATATCACAGTTCTGACTTTATAACTCACAACTGGGAGTTTATATCTCGTCATTCTGAGAAAAAAGTCAGAATTGTGAGATAAAAAGTCGCAATGACCTATTTTTTATTTCATGGCGGAAACAAGCTTCTATAGTTATGCTCACCAAGACTGCATCCATTTGATCAAAAATGGTAAAAAACAAACAAACAAAAAAACAGTATAATACTGTGCAATATTATTATAGTTTAAAAGAAATGTTTTCAGTTTTAATGTATTATAAAATTTGTCACATGATCAATTCTAAATCATTCTAAAATGCTGATAGTGTAATCTTCACATATGCAGTAGTGCATATATATAAGTGCTGTCAAATCAATTAATTGCAATTAATCGCATCTAACGTTTGTTTACATAATATGTGTATAAAATATATATTATGTGTATTTATATACATATACACATATATGTTTAAATATGTGTGTATACACATACAGTATATGTATAAATATACAGTCAAACCAAAATTTATTCAGACACCTTGAACATATTCATTAATAATTTATTCACTATAGTTTAAAAAAAAAAAAGGTAATAAAATATGATCTCAGAGTTAAACAGTGTGAGAAAAAATGAATCTTAATGTCAGATAACACTTAATCAAAACATGGTCAGATCAAAGTGTCTGAATAATTTTTGGTCCCAAATTTATAAATTTTACTGGTAGTCCACTGTATTCAGAATTCTTGGGTATAATATTTATTTTGCAATCCTCACTTACATAAATGAACCATAGTGTCCTGCACCCACTAGTAAAAATATTTACAGAAATATCTGAATTTTTGGTTTGACTGTCAAATGACTTATATATAAATAATATACACACACAATTTAAAAATTAAGATTTTGTGCTTCAAGAACATTAAGTATAGATACAAGTTTACATACGCAGTAAAAATCTTTTTACATTTTTAGGTTTTTCCTTTTAAAACTGACAAAAGTAAACAAATGAGACGCAGAACATTTATATTTTCAATAAACTTTATTCCCCCCCATTCTCCCAATACATAAAAAGTGATCATACTGAACATTTCCCAGTGTTGACACCATACAATTATGTTACATCAATAAATAAAAAACTATAAATAAAAAAATAAATAGAACACGTGCCACAATTAATTAATAATACTACTTAGGATTTGTCTGAGAGGGTAATGGCTTTCACAATGTTGGTATTCTAACACATCACTTACAGCCATGGTCACAGTTTTGAGGACATTATGATTACGTATGATGGAGCATGTCAAGTAAACAAAGCTGGAGGCACACTGAATACATAGTCTTTTTTTTCCTTAAGTACAGACATTAAGGATATAATAACTTTTAAGAGCAAAAAGCTTATATCAGGTGTGTATTTGTAGTGTTTCTTCCCCCACTCCTGCCTAATTCACTTGGTAAACCGAATATGAAGACTCTATAAAGCCCGTCTCATTCCCTTTGTGACTTAAGCTTGAGATACAGGGCCATTATTGCACAGAGGAATCCATCAGAAAGGCACTTTAGTCACTCCCACTCCTAACTGCTCCTCCATGAATTACAGTTCCACCTCAGCTATTCACCTCTGCCATCTTTAAAACTAATCTCATTAAAAGAATAACCATTTGGTGTGCGTAGCTCTTCTTGTTTGTGTACTATTTAGTGAAATAAAAGTCTTTTTATTAAAAAAAAAAAAAAAGCCAAGTGATCGAGCATAAAAAGCCAAGCCCATCTTGCGCAGTGCACGGGACACTGCGAGCAAAAGCAAGACGCTTAAGAACCCTGTGATTTTTATGCCATCTGCACTTCAGTCCAGCTAAAAATCGAAATAATAAAAGAGAACGGGCTCAAATTTTGGTTGTGCACACTGTGAGTCAAGCTGGTAGTGTGATACTGTTGGTGTAGGCTCAGTTGCAAAAAAGGAAAACCCAAACAAAAATAGTGCACCATAGTTCAAAGAGGCCAGCCGATGACCAAGGACAGGAGATCTTCGTGGCGACGTGGAAGCTTCCCCTGATTTTTCTTTGTCATAGTCCTTTGCTTCCCAAATGGAAGCGGTAAGCAGCAAATCGTAATACGAAGCAGAACGGCGGTTCCGCGGGGTTCGTTATGGGTTGGTGTAGTGCTGGAGAAGCTGTACCACGTAATGAAGCCGCTGCCGGAGCTCCGGAGAGCAGCCCCACTCGGAAAGCACGTTCAGAGGGTAGGAATAAGAGACGCGCTCCTTGCTGATGTACGTCAGCAGGTACGAGGAGTCCGAGGTCTTGCACAGGATGATTTTCGTGTGGTCCGTGTAAAAGTTAACCTGAGAAAGAGAGCGGAAGCAGAGGGAATGTTATGAACTGTATCGGCCAAGGAATTCGGGGACCAAATTGTCAATGTTTCATCTGTCGTTCCTGCACAATCGCAGACTCACCTGTAAGGTTCGGTTGTCAAAGAGCATGACTAAGGCGTGATCAGTCTTGATCCACTGCAGAAGTAATGGAGAAGAGCTTGGATTTGGCTGGTTCTCACAGTTGACGTCTCCACCCTACAAAAAGGAAAACTTGTTTAAGAAAACTATATCTAAATATTTAGTTTTATTGAATGATTTAAAAATATGAATATATAAATATTTAAAATAAAAATGTCATATATATATATATATATATATATATATATATATATATATATATATATATATATATATATATATATATATATATATATATATATATATATAATGACATTTTTATATATATATATATATATATATATATATATATATATATATATATATATATATATATATATATATATATATATATATATATATATATATATATATAAATACAATTTGTGAAAGGTTGGTGCTGAACTTCAGTTTAGAAAAACTATTTTAAATATCATTTAAAATATTATTTAATAGATTATCTTACAATTTATACATTTAAATTATGGATTTGAGGACTAATTTCTGGACTTACCTCCATCAGATTCTGCTCCATGTAGTTAGCCATCAAATCCACTATGTGTTTTTGATTCTGGAGCTTCTCTGGTAAAGCGTCAGCTGGAAAGCTAAAGTGTTTGTTGTTTGTCAGACAGTAACGTACAGTCCTGCGGAAGAATAAAAATAAAGGAGAATTAGAATTTCACAATTTCTGGTCAAAAGCCCAGATTTTGTAACGGGTAAAGCACTATGTGGGTCAATAAGAGCTCAGTCCAAATGCCAAAATGGAGGCTCAGAGAACAGAAGGCAAGCTGACGTACCTCCGCTGGTCACACAGGCTCAGATGAGTGCCTTCGTTGAAGAGTACGCCGACGTTTTGATTGGAGAGCTGGTATCCGAAGCCATATTTGTTGGAGTAGTCGACCCACTTGGTTACCCAGATAAAAGGCTTGGTTTTAGAAAGGCAGGGTGGGTTTCTTGAAGCTGGAAAGAGGGAAGGACAATATTTGAGTACATGATCAATGGCTCAAGAGTAAACCTTGAAAATGGCCATCGCTTAAACACCTCAGTGTGAACAGAGTGTGGGAACAAACCTGTTGGCATGGAAGACAAGCAGCTGTTAAGAACCTTCATGGCAGATTCGGCTACAGCAGCAGGGGTAGGGATATCGTCACAAGCTGAGGGGGGAAAAGGAAAGAAAAGAAATTATTTATGGGCAGAAATTGAATTATTTGAACAGTACCCTAAAAAAACTTAAATTTGTTTTCTCCAAAGAAGTCCTATGCTCACTTGCTGCTCAACTTAGAAAAGAAATAAAAAAACGAAATAGGCCAGGATGTTTTTGAGCAAACTTGTTTTTAATAGCGGCCTCTGAAAGCCTAAGGGGTTGAGTCTAAAGAGTATAAAAGTGGAGTATAAAATAGGCCCCACATATGTGCATGCAAAACTATTAACTCCTGAATTTCTGAGCAAATCAGCGGCTACGGTCCCTTACCATCAGTGCTGCTGGCGACGGTCCCTTTGAAGGAGCGAGATGCAGACTTCCGGGACTCCTCCTCGGCCGGGGTGTCCAGAGGGCCAGAGCTTGCCAGTTGAACCGTGGGAGAAGTGACCTAAGCATCAAAGAGGAAGTCACAATGTTTTTACCATCATAAGTACTTCCTTGTACTCATTTTTAAGCAATTATTCACAGTGAACACTCATTTTCTAATCTTGTGTCTCGAGCGTTTTGTCATGCGATTAACTGAGCGACTGTGTGGGTTTTGGGTTTGGCCAGTACAGAGTTATTCTGAGACATTCAGCACAATAGCTGGACTATTGCACTATTATTCATCTACAGCGGCTTTCAAAACACGAGCCCACTTTAGCTATACTGCAAAACCGCATACATACTGACGCAGATTTCTGCGACAGTCGTGAGTCAGCCGCGGAGATGACGTTTAAGCAGCCACGCTATTAATACACACTAATGCACATAATTATAAAACGCATTATTACCTCATTCGCTCCCATTGTCTTGTAGCTCATCTGCCGCCCGATGGAGTGCTTCACCATGCCTGACACCAGTTTGGAAATGTCATCTTTCTCCTCACAAGGGGTCTTTTCAACAGCTGCAATGACAATTTTAGGTCAATAACAGAAAACAGCCTGAGAACAACAAGTTACTAATACTAAAAATAATCTGGAAACGTAAAAACGCAAGCCAATAAAAGTATGCAAATAATATTAAAATACCATCTCAAAATAGAAAGTGTGGTTCGAAGAGGTACATACCTTTTGATTTTTTCTTGCCAAAGAGGCTTTTAGCCATCTTGGTGAAGAACTTCTTGGCAGGGCTTGGTGGATTAAGCTCAGGCACCATCACACAGCTGCTGGGAGGGAGTTTTTCTGGAGTGAAGCCCTGAAGGAGGGAAAGAGTAGGTGGAATTAAAATAAGGAACTGGTTAAGACCACAGTAAACACTTAAACTTTATAATTAAAGTTAAAAGGATTTGCATTTGGACACCGATGAGTGATTACCAACCTTTGTGAAATACTCGTGGGCCAGTATCTGATCCAGCGTAAGGCGGTCACAGGGGTTTTTCTGAAGGACGGCGGAGATCAGCTTCTGTGCAGCTGGACTGAGGGACGGAGGAATGCTGTATTTCACTTCCTTAATACACTTGTAGGTCTCTTTCAAGTCTAAGGTTTCAAATGGTGGATTCCCACATAGAAGCGTGTACCTAAATAGACAAGAAAAGAGCTTGTCATCACATCTGATCCAACAAAAATCAAGCAGGGACTTTCCATAATATAAATAGTATGTTAATATATTAGTCAACACTGATATTTGACCTAAAATATTTCCCCTCTGTGATTTTAAGTATTTAAGAACACATTTGGATGTTCTCTGATGACAGTTAATGGTCATGTAACATGCAATTAAACAAAAATTAGTCATTTTAGCAAGTGTTTTATTTTAAAAATGAACTCCTAAAGCTCCTGGTCTACACAGTAACCATTAAATAGAGTTGACTTACATTACACAACCCAGCGACCAAACATCTGACTCCGTCCCATGGCCTTGTCTGTTTAGGACCTCTGGTGCCAAGTAGTTTGGCGTCCCGCAGATAGTCCTGCAAAAAGAGCATTTCACGTCAGCACACTGATCAAGTGCATTTCTATGAAAGTTACTGAGGATAAAGGCTAGCAAACTCACTTCTTCCTCTGCTCGACTGTCTCCAGCTTTGCTGCCAGCCCAAAATCTCCTAATCTCAAATCCATGTTTTCATTCACAAAAAAGTTACCTGCAAAAATAAGTTAAAGCATTATTAAACCAGCCGAACGTCATGCTAGGATTCACACAGCAGGCTAAAGAGTCAAAAACAATACCTAGTTTGAGGTCTCTATGGAGGATGCCTTTGTTGTGGAGGTATTTGAGCGCAGATATGATCTGTCTGAGGTAGTAACGTACTTCTGGGTCGGTCAACGTATGTCTCGCTTTCCAAATGTGTGCCAGAGACTGAAAACATGAAGCGCAGGATTAGAATCAGTGCCTTGTTTTCACCAAATGCGAGGTCCGTTCTAGGTATATCAACTCACCTTTCTGCTGCAGAGTTCGAGGAAGATGTAAATATTGTCTTGGTCTTCAAAATGATGGGAAAACTTCACCACATGCTTGTGTTGGAGGCTTTTGTGAAGCTCGATCTCATTAATGATCTACAACAAAAACGACGAACGCAAGAGTTATAGAGGAAGCTAGAAATGAGATGATTCACATGTGCGAACAGTCATTATCCGTTACCTTCTCTCTCTGGTGTGGCTTTGACACTCTGCTTTGAGGAATTACTTTCACAGCATACATCTTGTTGCTGGCAAGATCCGTCATCTCGTAACATCGTGCAAAACCACCCTAAAAACAAAAGCCATTTTATATTAAATTCACTCAGAATGTGTCAATAGGGAAAAAAATGCTGGAGTTTCAACTCAAGGTGATGATTAACTTCAGTTTTTAGCTGCAGGTGCCCTTTCAAACTCAATGAATGATTGAAAAACTAGTCAGTTGCTTACAAAGATGATATTTTGCATGTTTGAACATTTGATTCATGTTTTCAACAGGACCGATCAGTCTAGTTTATATGGAGTTCAATGTCCCAAAGAGTATTTGCAACCTGGAATTGATTTTTTTTAAGGGCCATTTTTACCCTTTGCACCATATATAAACTGTGTTATCCATTTTGAAAATGCTTTAATTGGAGCAGAATTATGGCTATCGTCTAAACAAAATCCTAAATCAAACATTTTAGTTAGAACAAAAATGTAAAGTTAGTTGGTTTAAGATGCACAGCTCTCAACCATTAAGCTCAACAAGTTTTGTAGCTCTTGGTAGATTTTTAATTTGATATTTTTTTGCAGGATATAAAGCAAGAATATCTGAATGTGGTGTCACATCCGTTTCATCAGTCACTGTGATTTTGCCAAGACAGACATGTTCCTGGATCAACATTCTTGTCTGAAAATTTAGTCATAACCCTATTCCTACCCCTAAACCTATCCCTACCCATAATTTATCCCTAAAATCAGAGGGAAATGATAGATAAATAACACTGATCTAGAAGCACCTAACCCTGGTTGTAAGCCTAAACTTGACATAAACTGTAAACTTTTCCCTCAAATCTTGATTGGTTGATTGGAATGTTGTTCCAGGATCAACAAAGATGGAACATGTTGTACTTGGTAAAATCACATTCACCCTGATGCATCATAGGCTAAAATCTGCAATAAAAACATTTATTTTCCTTTAAAATAAAATTAAAATGCATGCAATTTCTTCATCTCCACATTTCAAATATCTCTGGTCATTTCTGCCCCAATCCCTAGTTAATTTCTGACCCTGGTCCAAACACATGTACAAAGGAATGACGTATTCTTTTCCCTCGCGACCAACCAACCCCTCCTTCCAGCATCGCACAATGATGCGGCACTTTAAAAACTGGGAATAACGAGGCTTCAATAATCAACCGTCTAATTAGAAGAATAGCTTTGTTTTGTAAACAAGAGAAGGAAACCGTATCAGTGATCCTGAGTAATGCAGCATCATTTCCATTGATGCATTGACTCATTCATCTTTTCCTGACATCGAATCATATTGAAATCCAGTCAAATCCAAAATTGCAAAGATTGTCTTTGCAGAAAATTAGATGGATTTGATGGAACAACCAGCAGGTAGGTTCTAGAAACACAGACAGGGCGGATTGCGGGTCCAGTGGTTCTGGTGCACCTCACAAAACCAGCACGAGACACATACATCAGGAAACGCGAAACGCATCATTTATTCAGAACCGATTCACCGCGTAAATATACATACATTATATATATATATATATATATATATAAAGAGTGGTACCTTTCCCAAAAGCTTTCCTTTACAGTACGATCTTCCCGTCTTTGCGTCAACCACCACCTGCGCGATCTCCGTCTTAACGTGCTCCGATTTACTCCGGTTCGGCTTGGCGGGCGGTTGAACCGCTGGAGACGGTTTGAACAAATCCGGATTCATCATTTTACAGGAAAGACGCTGCGCTGTGGTGAAACAAGCAGGATCCATTCATTAATATAGATCCTTCACCCTAGAAAATAAGCTCCTTGTGTGAAGTCCCAAAGTCTGGCCAAGTTCTCTAGTCCTGTGAATCAAACATGCCCGAACACCGCCGGTGCTGCGCTATATAAACTCTTCGTGACGTCATGGGCGGAGGCGGGGCGAATGACGGCGACGTCTGGAAAGGATCAAACGTCATTGGCTGGTGGAGATTCAATCAAAGATAAGAGAGACGCATATGAAAGTGCGGTAGAAAAGTGAATGAAAAGCTTTATCCAATCACGGTTGACGGGATTATGGATGTCCGGATGACTTGCACTCTATTTTCTTTCTGTTTAGGGATTTTGTATAAAACGACATAATGCAACTAAAAAATTTTTTTTTAT
Organism: Megalobrama amblycephala; assembly: GCF_018812025.1. NCBI lineage: Eukaryota > Metazoa > Chordata > Actinopteri > Cypriniformes > Xenocyprididae > Megalobrama > Megalobrama amblycephala. The sequence goes on along the minus strand of NC_063060.1, from coordinate 38,477,018 downwards.
TATTATTATTTGTTTAGCATTATTAATTCAAATTTGCAATATTTCATACTGGTCAAGAGTAAAATCATGCAATTTATTATTTGTTTAGCATTATTAATTCAATTTTGCATTATTTAATACTGGTCAAGTGTAAAATCGTACAATTTATCATTTGTTTATCATTATTAATTCAATTTTGCATTATTTAATACTGGTCCAGTGTAAAATCCATCATGCAATTTATTATTTGTTTAGCATTATTAATTCAATTTTGCATTATTTAATACTGGTCAAGTGTAAAATCATGCAATTTATTATTTGTTTAGCATTATTAATTCAATTTTGCATTATTTAATACTGGTCCAGTGTAAAATCCATCATGCAATTTATTATTTGTTTAGCATTATTAATTCAATTTTGCATTATTTAATACTGGTCAAGTGTAAAATCATGCAATTTATTATTTGTTTAGCATTATTAATTCAATTTTGCATTATTTAATACTGGTCAAGTGTAAAATCGTGCAATTTATCATTTGTTTATCATTATTAATTCAATTCTGCATTATTTAATACTGGTCCAGTGTAAAATCCATCATGCAATTTATTATTTGTTTAGCATTATTAATTCAATTTTGCATTATTTAATACTGGTCAAGTGTAAAATCCATCATGCAATTTATAAAATCGTACAATTTATTATTTGTTTAGCATTATTAATTCAAATTTGCATTATTTCATACGGGTTAAGTGCAAAATCATGCAATTCTGTGTGAGGATTAATTCATAATTTCATGTCATACTGCGGGAAAACATTTATGAAATATTTCTTTACTTTATCATATTGTGTCATAATGTAACATTCATAGCAGATATATTTAAAACACATTTGAATTGCGTCTACACAGGCTATTTTTTCATACTGTATTTACATCATGCCAAATTACGTCATTGTGGAATATACTGAAACTGAACTGGAAATCGTGGTTTCATGCGCCCCCTTGTGGCTTGTATGCTATAAGAAAACTCCACTTGTTTTTTATTCACATAAAAACGCACATTATGTTCTCTAGAAAACAGTCTGAGACCATAATAAAATTATAATTAACAAATATTTCTTCCCTTAAAGGGATAGTTCACCCAAAAATGAAAATTCTGTCATCATTTACTCCCCTTCAGGTTGTTCCAAACCTGTATAAATTTCTTTGTATCGCTCAACGCAAAGGAAGATATTTTGAAGAAAGTTTGTAACCTGGCTGCTTTGGGCCACCATTGACTTCCATAGTAGGGGGAAAAATACTATGGAAGTCAATAGTGGCCCAAAGCGGTCGGGTTACAAACTTTTTTTTCAAAATATCTTCCTTTGTTTTCAACAGAACAAAGAAATTTATACAGGTTTGGAACAACCTGAGGGTGAGTAAATGATGACTGAATTTTCATTTTTGGGTGAACTATCCCTTTAAGATCCAGAGTTTTTTTTTTTTTCTAATTCAGCTTCAGCTTCAGCTGTATGACTTTGTCCATATAAGGGATTTCCTGGAACATCATGTTATTACTTCTGAGTCCATTTTACACTTTGAGCCCACCTGCTGTAGAAAAGCAGTCTGAGATCGTATTAAAATTATACTTATATACTTGCTTCCCTTTCCTTCATATTCACAGTTTAGCTTAAGCCAGGGACACACTTAATGATTGTAAGGCTGATTATGAATGTGATTTAATTCTGTAAGTATTTAAATCAGCTTCAGTCGAAGGAAACAGTCTTTGTGTGTTGAGCTCAGTCTTAGAATGTTTTAGCTAGTCGTTAAGTTTGTCCCTGGCTTTAGATACTGTGTTCCCAGCCTGATCGCACAACCCATTCATGCATCATAGCAATATTTCATCATACTGCATGAGCATGGGTCATTTGGCACCTACCCCCATTAAAAACAACAACATCTGAAGTGATAAATTACAATTTTTTATTTCATTTCGATTTTGCACTTTTTAGGTAGATGGTCCTAAGTGCAAGAATAATGTAGAATGAAAATCCACTGAACATTCGTTGATATGAATTAGTTGGGATGAAAACATCTTTCTGTAACAGCTGCATTTAACTGGAACAAAGTAAAAAAAAAATACATAAAGTAATCCAAATGACGTGGAATGACGTGCGCAGCAGCTGAACTGGGGTGCTTCACTGTGAATGTGAAAGTGGATCAATAAGCTGGTTTAGAAGTCAAGATCATCTGCTTTGCCCTTCTTCTCCTGAGACTCAACCCAGGCCTTGTTGATGGTGCGTTTCATCTCGTCATCTCCGTCGGTGTAGATCTTCTTCAGCATGCTCATCAGACCCTCGCTTGGATCAGCGTTTTCATTCATGTTGGGTTTGCTGAAACAGACATGTTACAATTTTATGACTTGTAAACATCACTTGCAGAACCAAATTTAGTATGATGCTAATGTTCGCTGATAATAGTGCATACTGCAGTCAAATATTTTTTCTTCTCATATTAAAATAATAATAAACATAACCAGCAATTTGTAGTCAGTTACTGATTACAAATTACATGACTATAATCTAGATTACTCATTTTAAGTAATGTATTCTGATTACTTTTAGATTACCTTTGACCTTACTCGTTTATCACTTTGTACCATTATTTTGTACTAATATTTATATACATACATAGACACACACACTACTGGTCAAAAGTTTTTGAACGGTAAGATTTTTGAATGTTTTTAAAAGAAGTCTCTTCTGCTCACTAAGGCTTCATTTATTTGATCCAAAATACAGCAAAAACAGTAATATTATGAAATATTTTTACAAACAAAAATAACTGTTTTCTATTTGAATATATTTTAAAATGTAATTTATTCCTGTGATCAAAGCTGAATTTTCAGCATCATTATTCCAGTCTTCAGTGTCACATGATCCTTCAGAAATCATTCTAATATGCTGATTTGATGCTCAAGAAACATTTATTGTTTACAATTGTACAAAATATTTGTGTACAATTTTTTTTTCAGGATTATTTGATGAATATAAAGTTCAAAAGAACAGCATTTATTTGAAATATAATCTTTTGTAATATTATAAATGTCTCAACTGTCACTTTTGATCGATTTAATGCATCTTGCTGAATAAAAATAAATAAATTTTTTTTTTTTTAAATCTTACTGACCCCAAACTTTTGAACAATAGTGTATAATGTTACAAAAGCTTTGTCTTTCAGATAAATGCTGTTCGTTAGATCTTTCTATTCATCAAGAAATCCTAAAAAAAAAAAAAAAGTACACAACTGTTTTCAGCATTGATAATAATAATAAATGTTTCTTGAGCAGCAAATCAGTATATCAGAATGATTTCTGAAGGATCATGTGACACTGAAGACTGGAGTAATGATGCTGAAAATACAGCTTCATCACAGGAATAAATTACTTTGTCAAATATATTCAAATAGAAAACAGTTATTTTAAATTGTAATAATATTTCACAATATTACTGTTTTTGCTATATTTTTTAATTAAATACATGCAGCCTTGGTGAGCAGACGAAACTTCTTTTAAAAACATTAAAAGTCTTACCGATACCAAACTTTTGAACGGTAGTGTGTGTGTATGTATATATATATATATATATATATATATATATATATATATATATATATATATATATATATATATATATATATATATATATATATATATATATATATATATATATATATATATATATATATATATATATATATATATATATATATATATACAGTGGCATGAAAAAGTATGTGAACCCCTTGCAGAATCTGTGAAAATGAGAATTATTTTAATAAAATAAGAGGGATAATAAAAAATGCATGTTATTTTTTGTTTAGTACTGTCCTGAGTAAGATATTGTAACAAAAAATAACATGCATATTAGAAAATATTAGAAAATAGAAGATATTAGAAAATAGAAAATATTTTCCATTCTTTATCGACATCATGAAATGCATTAAGCATTGCATTATGCCAGGGTTTCCCAAACTAGGGTTAATGAAAGAACTGCAGGGGGATTGTGATGTTGATGAAAAGCTAATGATTAATTAAATCGAGAAAATTAAAATGAATACATTTTTTAGAAAGGAACATTTAAGAGTAAAAAGAAGAATTACAGAGGATCAATAAATTATGGATCATTTACTAGCATTGTGTGAATAATATGTAGTCCGTAAAAAAGTAACTGTAATCTGATTATAAGCATTATAAAATGTAATATAATCTAATTACAAGTACTACATTTTTGGAATCTGAATACGTAATCCAGATCACATGTAATCAGTCAAAACCCAGCATTGAACATTATGTAACTCATGATTGCAAATTTATTTTTTATTTTATTTTGGATCATATTAATTTACATCATAATATTAATTACTTTTATGCATAAATCTGCCATTTAGAAACTTAAAAAGGAAAACGAATACAGAATGAAAGTGTGTGCTTTTGAACTCACTCTTTCTCCTTAGACTGTTTTTCTACTTGTGTCAAACATTCCCATTTTTTTGCTGACTTCTTCTTGCACATGACAAGGACCATGTCTGTTTTTATCTGTAAACAAATACATTTCACAACGGTCAATTTTATCCATTAAAAAAATCAATTTACCAACAGAATATACAATAACATTAGGAAAGTGACAAACCTTTTTACTACTCTCTGCTACAATAATGGGGAATAAAAGGTTGTTGACTGTCATTTGATGGTTCTTCCCATCCAGATCTTTGACTAGAACATTAAATCCTCTGTGAAAACATGACAGCAGTGTTTGACCATTTAGAAAACCACGATGCAAAAAGATTTTAACCCGCTTCACCTAGTAAATAATTTATCACTTTGCCATATATTTAGAAAGGACTATCATTTACCATCTATCATTATTTTATAGGGCTGGGTAAAAATGAATAAATTTCTCGATTTTAATCGATTCTCATTTTTATGAACCAATATCGATTCTTAAATCCGAAGAATCGATTAGTCTAGTCTGTTTTCAGTTGATGAATGAGCAGAATATGTAGCGCCTCCCATCCAATAAATCACAATAATCTTTGTGTTTTGTTACTTTTGACATGAAGCAAAGTCTCAGATTTCAAATGACATCCATCTTATTATGAGATTCAAAAAATAAATACCATTTTGGCGCTGTTTAATGTGGCGTGACAGATCGCTTTAGCGCCTCAGTTAAAGAGAAGCATGTGAACATCCTCTCCACTGCTTTAATACAGTTACAGTGCAAAATAAACACGAATAAACATCTGAAGGTATGTTAAAATATACAGTACAACTTTCTGTATCATGTCTCATGTAATAACTCAATCATTGTTTCAACTTCAGAAAGACGTCAATAAAACAGCTTTGTCACGTAACGTTACACATATTCAGTGACGATAAACTCATTAGTCAGCTAGAAAAGTGAACTCTAGAAAGCAACATTCTGATAAATATAGCTATGCACCTTTACATATTCATTATAATTTTTAATGTTCTTCAATATTTAATGCACGTTTGAATAAGTCAGTTATGACAGCCGCGATTTAAATGTTTATATTTAAAAAAAACGAATTGGAGTAGAAATATGATTATGTAATTCTAAACTTTATTTATAATAAAAACATCATTGAGTGTAATTTAAGTGCTTGTATATAAATAAGTTAATTTAACCTTCAATATTATTATAGTAGTACCAACTGACCCCCATGTGTAGTTTACAGCATTAGTTGAGAATTTGCCATGTACTGTAACTGAAATACTACATCCAAAATAATCGATATCGAATCGAATCGTGAAAATTGTGTCAATACCCAGCCCTATTATTTTAGATAACTAATATGTTAATAAAGAATAATAAATGCTTAAAAAATATTGCTCATTGTTAGTTCATCTTAGGTAATGCATTTACTAATCTTAACAAATGAGACCTATTTACTGAAATATGTGTCCATGATTTTACCATAATAAAAATGGTTCATAACCAAAATTCAGCAATGTTTAATGTGAGACCACACCTCTCTGTGAAGTTGGCCTCAACATTTTCAGCAGGAATAGTATGCACTCCTTTCAGTGTGATGTAGATTTTGACGAACTTGTCAGACTGGTCCCATCCTAAAATTGAGATAAACGACATGTTTGTTAGACCATGCGTTACGGTGGAATAGCCTATACCTATTATCCTGAGGTATGAACGCACCATAATTGTTAATCTTGACTGTGTATCCTTTGAGTGTTGTGTCAGTCTTGTCTCCAGAGTCTTTCTTGGCTTGCTGCAGTTTCTGCTGTCGTTTTTGTGCCAGCTCTTTCTCCATCTTCTTGTGCTCTTGCGTTAAGACGTCCCGCACGCGCTGTCGTTCACATTTCTCGAGCAGACTCGTGATCTCTCTCAAATCACTCTCAAGACCGGCGATCTACAGACACACATCAGTCATGTTCACAGGTTCAGTACAGGACAGGTGAGTTCAGCGGTCAACTCACTGCCTAGTAATACTTCATTCACCCAACATGCATATTATCCATACAATATCCTAGTAAAACATGAGTTTCGTTCACATTTATAATAAGCATCTTTATGCCAGTTGCATGAGGCTTACAATTCAGTACAGACTAAACCTGACAGGATCGCTATATACTCATTACACGCCATTAAAATGACTAAAACACTGAAAAACATCCCATTATACCAGTTCATTGGTGTCCATCGCTGTCCCGGAGAAACTATACTCAACAGTTTTACTGAAGTTATGAAAATGATCTTTGCTTTCAGTTCTTCACGGCGCGTCCACTGATAAACATGAAGCGCTGTTTCTAGAAAGATTCTTACTTCCGCGTTGTGATGTCAAAATAAAAGTCCTTGTTAATAAAATAATTCTTACGAATTCGAATAACTTTTGAATTTTATTTATGAAAGTTACTTAATGAATTACATTATTACAGATTTGTTTATTATTAAATTTATCAGGTAAAATACTAAAATATGTAGGCCTACATATATGTATGATTATATATATATATATATATATATATATATATATATATATATATATATATATATATATATATATATATACACAGTACAGTCCAAAAGTTTGGAACCACTAAGATTTTTAATGTTTTTAAAAGAAGTTTCGTCTGCTCACCAAGGCTACATTTATTTAATTAAAAATACAGTAAAAAACAGTAATATTGTGAAATATTATTACAATTTAAAATAACTGTCTACTGTTTAAATATATTTGACAAAGTAATTTATTCCTGTGATGCAAAGCTGAATTTTCAGCATCGTTACTCGTCTTCAGTGTCACATGATCCTTCAGAAATCATTCTAATATGCTGATTTGTTGAATGTGTTGAATTCCTGAATATCACCTTGATTGAAATTGACAATAATTTCATACAACAGTTCAATAAACAATTAATATTAATTAATATTAATCACTTACGTTTTAGGTGTAATATTGCCTGTTTTTGTTCTATTGTAGCAGCGAAAATAGTTCCAGACAAAGCAGAACCAGCGCATCTCGCGGCAACGCTCAGCCGTTTAGAATGATTCAGAGTTCTGAACGAATCGGTTGAGTGAAGATTCGGCTCAATCATAAACAACTGCTTCATTCTTGATTCAGCCTTTTGAATGAATCGTTTGAATTAATGACTCAGTGGCTCACTCATTTATCATCTACTGGCGGTTTAATTTCATGTGTAAAAGTATAAATTTCCCACCAACATTTCTTATTTGTATATTCAAAAATATTGAAAGAATCTCATAACATTACTAAATGCAGTTGTACTTTTTCAGTGTAAATTATTTAATTTGGTAACAGTGTCTTAATATTTTAATTTATCAAATGTAAGAATTTGAAATAAAACATTAAACATAAATTTAATTAGACTGGGGGGAAATGCCCTTTATAAAAGGTTAATAAAATACCCCCAGGGTAAATAACATAAATATGCAGATTTAAATATATCACTGCTGATAAAATAGATGAGAATGTTGCTTGTTTCAGAATAAATTATATTTACAACACAAAAAAAAATCCTATTTTTTTCCAGACAAGCTACTTTTTTACTCTGACAAGTAAATGGCCATTTTAGCTGTCTAAGGGACAAGCACAAAACAAGGCTTAATGTTGAACTCTGTATTTTGTATTTATATTCTCTCCTTTAATGGTAGCATCACTCTTATATTTGATACTGACACAAAGGAGAAAGCACAGGCCTACAGAAAGATTTTATTGTCATCAGATGTAGCTTTGCACACTACCAGCATCTATAGAATGATTTTGATCAGCATTTTAGTGTTCATAGCAGAGGGCTCTCTTGTTATATTTTAGTTTGTCAATTGTTACAATTTTGTAGTCTTCGCATACACATGCACCCCTGAAACCACAGAGCCCCCCACATAACAAATCCCAATTTAACCCCTGTATATGTATGTATATATATATATATATATATATATATATATATATATATATATATATATATACACACAGAGAGCTGGGTAGTAACAGATTACATGTAATCTGGATTATGTAATCAGATTCCAAAAATCAAGGACTTGTAATTAGAGTAAACTACTTTTTAAAATTCTCGTAATCAGACTAGAGTTACTTTTTTTATGGATTACATGATTACATATTATTTACACAATGGCAGTAAAGCAGTAAGTTGTTCACAATTCATTGATTGATACGTTCTTCAAGTTTTTCTGGCGGTGAGGGGGAAATATAGATGAATATATATGTAATTTAGTTGAAATATAAATGAAATATATATATGAAATAATAATATAATAATATATGAAATATAGATGAAATATTTGATGTAGCAGTGATATTGCTGTGAATTTCAATATTTGTTTTTGTAATGTTGCTGTTTTCTAAATTTACTTAATTTTAAAATCATAAGATGTGATTTTGTTTTATTCAGTGTTACTATCAGCAAACACTTACAGGTACAATAGTGTTAGTATTTTGAAGTATTAACTGTCCGTACATTGCACTTATCAATAATCTGTTGAGGTTCTTGTTGGTGAATAGAATATATTTTTTTGGAATATATTTTTCTTTGTATCTGTCAAAATAGTACAAGATTATCCTACAATATATGTGACATCAAATAAGGGTTAGCACAAAAGTAATCTAAATGTAATCCAAAAGTAGTCAGATTTCGTCACCAAAAATCTAAGAGATTATATTACTGATTACAAATTTTGTCATGTAATTTGTAATCAGTAACTGATTACAATTCATAAGTAATATACCCAGCTCTGTATGTGTGTGTGTGTGTGTGTGTGTGTGTGTGTGTGTGTGTGTATATATATATATATATATATATATATATATATATATATATATATATATATATATAAATAAAATACAATTCATCTGTAAATGCACAAATTAGTGAATACGTTACATTTTCATAAAAACATGCAATAAATTATTTAAAGCTCGTTTCTTGTTGATAGAGGTGTAGTTTAAATAATCTTCTTCTTTTTGTATTTGTGAAATTAGTCAAAAAAAAAAAAAAAAAAAAAATCGTGACACCAAACAGAGACAAAGTAATCCATAAGGTTACAATCCTTAAAAAAATAAATTTACAAAACACAAAAGTAGCACATTACACCTTTTTTATTACATATACAATAACATTACTTATATTAGATTTGCCATCAGTTGAAGACAAAAATGTCACAATGTGTTATCTTAATCAATTTAGTAGAAAAAAAATACAACATTTGAGCAGGTCCATTGTGTTTTTGCACTTTCATTTATGGCATAACAAGCTCAAGTTCATTCATATGTTGTAAAGAACATCCACTGAATGACAAGATTGTACAAATGATCACATATTCAATCCCATGATTGATCACCACATTGATCTCTGTATTCCAGACATCTGGTTGTGGTCCGCTAAATGCCGAAAAACAATGCGACTAAGACGCCACCTGCGCTTCACTCCACGTGGACGTGACGTCATCACACACCTGTTGCGAATGCGCACGGGACAACTGTCTCGAGGCAGTGCAGCTATTTCTTTATCAGCTATCTCCTAAAAAGATAAACATGAAGACATGGCCTGTATTATTATTAGTTTCAGAGCAATATTTTGTCATTTCATTCATTGCATTATAAGAATAGGTCACTCAAAGTTAAAGAGTGAAGTCTTTAATGGCTAGCATTAGAGGTCATGAATTTTGATTTGTTAAATTCTATATCTCCTCAGCCATATGTATGGTATTGCTAATAGCAGTTTGGAATTATACTTTAAAAGTATTGTTGCATTGTTTTGCAACATTAAAAAAGATACCTTTTTTCCAACAGAACTATTTTTCATTAGTTACATTTACAAGTAAGCAACGTAAAATGTATAATGAGCACATCTTCATGATTTCTTAACATTTGCTTTAGGAAAATTGCATCCTATGTTTTCACTTTACTTAAAGCCAACAATGATGCATTTATAGAGAATAGTAACTATTATTACTCACAATAAGTATTTATTTAAGAACAAAACAGGGCTATTAATAACAATACATTCACTTATTTGACAGAAATAAATCTGAATTACTATTTGTAATTGTAGCTATACTATAATAACATTATAGAAATGCAGGTTGCATATATTCATGGAACCATACAACTGGCTAATTAATACTTATAAATCAGTGTATAATGGATTATAAGCATGAACATTAAAAAGGAAATGCATGACTTATAATTAATTATATAAATAATATAAATGCAACTATAACTGTTCTTATAATGTGGTTTAGGTCTTAATAAGTCTTTATAAATATGTTTATAAAATAGTAATACTTGCTTATAAATAAGTATAAATGGAGCTATAATTAATTATAAGCATGGTCTTCATAGAAAGCATTACCAGAAAGTCTTACGGTTTTGGAACAACATGAGGGTGAGTAATTAATGACAGAAATTTCATTTTTGGGTGAACTATCACTTTAGGTCAAAATAAAGGTTAATGACTGTGTAAATGGGTTTAAAATCCTGCAAAAATAAATACTTTTATGCTATTTAAAGGCTGTAAGCTATTCATGTACATGAAAAAACAGACTATAAACTAAAACTGAAGTGAAACTGCAAGACTTTGAATGTACCTGAAGCTCTTTTGGCAAAATAGTATTCTTCCTAATGGCATTAATGCGCAGTCTCGTATCTGCATATTCAAATGCCATCTGTCTCCTTTTGACATCCCGCAACATCCTCCAGTCAACATAGTAGCTCCTGACCTGCTCCACCACTCCAAGTGGACTTCTGCAGGCCTGAAGAACACCAGATGAGATATCTTACATGTGTAGATTAATGTTACAATACATTTTGTCAGGTCTAAAAATACAAATGACTAAAATTAATCAACATAAGCTACTAAAGTCACCAGTATCACTTGGTCTAACACATTAGTGTCCAACGGGATCGCATTAAATACACCACCGACACACAAATACAATGCATTAAAAGACTTTAAATTTACAAATCCGAATTTTTAAAGTTACCTGTCTACAAACCGGCAAGGACGACTGCAGGAGCCCCATCCCCGTGCTGAGGAGCTTCCATGCCGCCATGTTGATCCAGCACTGACCTCGACGGTGCTTTGCAGGTTAGGAACTGAATTGAGTTTATCATTACTGCCATCTATTGGTCATGTTAATATTCATCCAAGCATTTAAGTATTGTTATCGCTCTTAAACAGTAGGAAACCATTTGCAAAAATTATGAGACAGGATATAGCTGATATAGTCTATGTCTGGATGATTGTCATGGTGATTTATATTTATAGACCGATATTCATTGTTGTAGGCTAAAGTCCAGGATTGCATGAGCACCAGCCATGAAAATAGTATTGTATGAAAACGGATTCACAAGACACAATAATCAGTAAACAATTCAGAAAGTGTGAAGAGCAGTAATACAGTTAAAAATAGTTTGCGTGTAATTGCGGTACACAGCCAGATAGTGGCAGGATGTAGCTATTAATCCTAGACTAGGGGTTTTCAGTCTTCAGATGCCACAGACCTTTGAATATGACCATCCTCATCTGAAGGACCCCCTCCCTAAAATTGAAAAGGCATCTATGTAGTTTCTTGTATAAAGGCCCAATTTGTACTGTGAAAAAAATCATATCAATAATGTCAAAATATTATTTGGAAGATATTTAAATATTTAATTGTTACGTTATTGTTTTTTACTCATTATAGTACTGTGCTGTTTTATTTATTCACTTAAATTACACTACCAGTCAAAAGGTTGGAAACATTACTATTTTTAATGTTTTTGAACAAAGTCTCTAATGCTCATTAAGGCTGCATTTATTTCATAATAAATACAGAAAAAACAATAATATTGTGAAATATTATTACAATTTAAAATTATGGTTTTATATTTTACTGTACTTTAAAATATAATTTATTTCTATGATGCAAAGCTGAATTTTCAGCATCATTATTCCAGTCTTCAGTGTCACATGATCCTTCAGAAATCATTGTAATATGCTGATTTATTATCAATGTTGAAAACAGTTTTGCTGCTTAATATTATTTTATAACCTGTGATACATTTTCAGGATTCTTTGATAAATAAAAAGTTAAAAAATATCAGCATATATTTAAAATGGAAATCTTTTGTAACAATATACACTACCGTTCAAAAGTTTGGGGTCAGTCTTTTTTTTTTGTTCAGCAAGGATGTGTTAAATTGATAAAAGGTGATAGTAAAGATTTATATTGTAAGAAAACATTTCTATTTTGAATAAATGCTGTTCTTTTAAAATATTTTATTCATCAATGAATCCTGAAAAAGTATCAGAGGTTCCAAAAAAATATTAAGCAGCACATTTGTTTTCAACATTGATAATAACTGAGTAATCAGCATATTAGAATGATTTCTGAAGGATCATGTGACACTGAAGACTGGAATAATGATGCTGAAAATTCAGCTTTGCATCACAGAAATAAATTATATTTTAAAGTATATTAAAATAGAAAACCATAATTTGAAATTGTAATAATATTTCACAATATTATTGTTTTTTTCTGTATTTATTATGAAATAAATGCAGCATTAATGAGCATTAGAGACTTCGTTCAAAAACATTAAAAATAGTAATGTTTCCAAACTTTTGACTGGTAGTGTACATTTTATTGTACTTCTACTTCTATTGTCTCTTCTAGCACTTCAGATTTGAGGGTCACGTTTACCGTTTATGTCAAGTTTAGGCTTGCAACTAGGGTTAGGCGCTTACATCAATGTTATTCACCTATCTTTCCCCTCTGATTTTCGGGATAAGTTATGGGTAGGACTAGATTTAGGGGTAGGAATAGGGTTAAGACTAAATTTTCGGACAGGAATGTTGTTCCAGGATCAACAAAATATGTTGACCCAGGAACATGTCTTACTCATGCAAAATCACGGTGACCCTGGGAGTCCCTGGACCACACTTCCCTGAAAACCCCAAACAAGACCTAAACAAACAAACATGCTTGAAATATCACACCCTTTGACAAAATCTGTAAGATCTGTATGCGTAAAGTCTTTGTATTATAGGTTACATATGCATTTAAAGCAGTAGCTCTCAACCTTTTTGACTTTAAGGCCACTCACTGTCCACAACAATATTCCAAGGCCCTAGTTTTGTCCAAACTTATTTTAATAATCATAGCTTCTGTAATTAAATTAAAGGTGCAATATGTAAGAATTTTGCAGTAAAATATGCAAAAACCACTAGGCTAGTTTTATATATTTTGTTCACTTGAGTACTTACAATATCCCAAATGTTTCCAACTATCTGTAAATTGTGAGAAAATTGCAATTTTAACCAAGGCTCCGGGATGTGTGAGGAGTCGCCTGTCAATTGCGTCATACCCGTGTTACCCTCGGTTTCCGGTTTTATTTTGTAAAAACCATGGAAACACTAAAGACGCTTTAATATATTACGTGTTTTAATAGACAAGGGAACAACTGTTTTGATATATTTATAGACAGAACACTAATTATTGTTATATAGCTCATGTTTAGTCTTATAGACCTCTTTGGAGCAGACGTCACAATTACGTCACTTGCAGCTGCGCGCGCATAGTGGTTGCAGAAAAATAGCGGTAGCAATTGGAGGAAAATGTGCAAAATCCACAGAATAAGAGAAAAATGTTTTGTTGTGCCTCTGGATGTTGGAATCGGAATGCAAAAAATATAGTCTTCATTTTTAAAGAAAACCATCGTTGAAAACGTCCTTTGAAGCTAAACGGAGACGTTTCGCAGACTGGACTGATGACACCTGCAAGGATTAGTCTACTATTAAAACAGGAATTTGATGTAAACAGTAAGTCTATATAATATTCACATATGCAGTTCAGAGGACATACATAGCAGTTACAGCATTAATATTTAAACTATAACATTTTACATAGATAACTTTTAAACATAGTCTATAAAATTTTTATTTCACAATTCTGACTTTTTTCTTGCATTTGCGTGTTTATGACTCCCAGTTCGGCCTTTATAACCCGCAATTGTGAGTTTATTTCACAATTCTGAGGGGGAAAAAGTCAGAATTGCGGGATAAATTGCAATTCAGAAAAGACAGGATAACGAGTAGGCTATATCTCACAATTCTGTTTTTCTTTGTAAGAAATGTGAGATATAAACTCAGGTTTGCGAGAAATAAAAGTCAGAATTGTGAGACATAAACTCGAAATTAACTTTTTTTTATTCTTTTATTTCGTGGCTTCCATAGACTGCTACTGCTCAACTGTCATTTTCTGCAACCAGGTAGGCTCCGCCCATAAAAAACGTCATCGCTGTTTGCAAACACCAAATTGGTCTATTGTTTAAATCAAATTTTCTTGATTTATTGCGAGTACCATGCTTTACCATGCCCTAACACTATTTTGTGAAGTAGCTAACATAGCATAATCAGATGCAGCTTTATTTTTAGTTTATTTTTTAAAATTAATTGCATGCCATTTATCAACACAATCCATCCAGCATTTATTATGATATACTTAAATCGATCTATCTTACTGCAGTGTGTCTCAAACAACAAGTGTCTCACAGCAGCCGCCGAGCGAACGCACAGAGTAACATTATAACATAATTTTCAACATTTTCAACGTCATACTCATGACCGGAAAAGCGGAAGCGGCGCCGGCGACTGTGTCATAATAAAAGTCCCGCGGCCTCGTTCAGCTCCACAACACTCGCTCCTGCTCTGCTTCATACTACAGTAATGTTAATAATCACATCCATGAACATGATTTCTGCCCGAGTCCCATCCCAATTATTTCCACCGACCATGTCCCAAGATTCCGCGCTCCAACTTGACGTCATCAAGCTACGCCTTTGTTTTGAATAGACCTCTAGCGACCTCTAGCGGACAGAAAATATTATATATTGCACCTTTAAAGGATTAGTCCACTTTTAAATACACTTTTCCTGATGAATTTACTCACCCCCATGTCATCCAAGATGTTCATGTCTTTCTTTCGTCAGTCGAAAAGAAATGAAGGTTTTTGAGGAAAACATTCCAGGATTATTCTGCTTACAGTGGATTTCAATGGCTACCAACAGGTTGAAGGTCAAAATTACAGTTTCAGTGCAGCTTCAAGGGCTTTGAACGATACCAGATGAGTAATAAGGGTCTTATCTAGCGAATCGATCGGTCATTTTCGAAAAAAATACAACCGTTTATGCTTTATAAACAAAATATCGCCTTGAACGTACTTTCCGCTTCCGCATTCTTCATAACGCTTACGCTGAACGTTCTACGCCTTCCCTATTTAAGTTACGGAAAAAACGAAACTGGCGCCGCGTTAGGGACATTCAGCGTAAGCGTTATGAAGAATGCGGAAGCGGAAAGTATGTTCAAGGCGATATTTTGTTTATAAAGCATAAACGGTTGTATTTTTTTCGAAAATGACCGATCGATTCGCTAGATAAGACCCTCGTTACTCATCTGGTATCGTTTAAAGCCCTTGAAGCTGCACTGAAACTGTAATTTTGACCTTCAATCTGTTGGTAGCCATTGAAATCCACTGTAAGGAGAAAAATCCTGAAATGTTTTCCTCAAAAACCTTCATTTCTTTTCGACTGACGAAAGACAGACATGAACATCTTGGATGACATGGGGGTGAGTAAATTTATCAGGAAAAGTGTATTTAAAAGTGGACTAATCCTTTAATAAGGTTCTTTTGTTCTTGAATGTTCTTGCCACTTTTGAATTTACCAATCAATTTACTTACTTTTTTATGTTATCTGCGTACATTGTTTACTGGATGAGGACTAAGGATGAGGATCTGTTTAGAGCTTAACATAACTACATTTTTATTAATTTACATGACTTATTTCTAGGTCTAGAAATCACACTTATGAATATTTAGGCTATACATCATATATCCAGGTTTCCAAGTCTGTCCGGATCCATGCTTAAGAACCACTGATTTTAAGGCGTATACATGCTGTAATCAGCAAGGGCTTATTTAATTTTAACCTATTGTTTCAGGATGACCTGCTAGTATTAACCTGTCTTGCATCATTGACTAATAATTTTAATTTAACAGCAAACTTTTGCATCATTTGGCTCAATTTTACAGGTTGGTCTTCACAAGTGACATTTTCAGGAGTGAAAATGCAGTGGACACATGAACATCCTGCATCTTAGAAACCTTTGACACATTGGCCTTTGTGAGGTCACCAGCATCCTACACATGCACTGTGTTAGTTAGCAGTTCAATTCAAGAGAAACAAGCTCTCTCACAGACAATTGTCTGATTGTAATGCAGTGACTGTACAACAAAAAGGAAAACTGGGCATGTTTAGACAGCAAATTTGTTGAGCATATTATATGCCTACAAATTAGGAGAGAGCGAAACTTCTGTTTTAAAATTCCTCCCTCACAGCTTGATGTCAGAGGTAAGTTTGCTCATTTTGTATCTGCTGACATTTTTTCTTTTTTTCTTTTCATACTTAATGAAGTTTACATTGTCATTTCTTAGGCTCATCTACAAATTCTGTCATTGCCACAGAATGAATCACCCAATAAAACAATGCAACTAAAAAAAAGAAAAAAAGCAGACGACAACAAAATATAAACCAACAAACGGCTCCTTATGTGCTTCTCTGCATGACATTGGATGGAGTTCAACCCCAAGGCATTCATAATAACTGTTCTAGTAAATTCCTCTAGAATTTCCCAAGCAACCGGCCTTTGTTAAAAGATACTGGGAGATGTTTTCTGAGAAAAATACTAACATATGTCAAATTGCACAACATGATTACAAAGAAGACCCATTAAATTAAAGTGGAAAACAGATCTTTTAGGGGTCTAGACACCAGGTTATGCTTCTATTAACCAACTATGATATGAGGTTAAAATCAATAAACAGGAACACAAACGGAACATATTAGTTTGTAACCCATTTAAGCCTGCAATCAACTGAAGTAGGCTCTGTGTTATTTATTAGTACATTGTTTTTGCATGACAATACTTCAAAAACAATACAAGTAGACAATCTTACAAACAGTTTTTGAAAACCTTGAATTGAAACTGGAAACTAGATGAGTAAAGTTTGATGATAAACTTTGAAGTTGGCTTGAGGAAGCCAGACCAGAAAGTTTTGAAAAAGTTTTAAAAGTTTGAAGTTTTTACATTTGAAGTTTAAATTTTAAATATTTTGAAGACAATAAATTCGATCAGAAAAAAAAGACAGGTAGATAGATGTTAGCACGATTTAGCATTTTGCTAGCATAAATTAGCATGTTGCTAGCATTATTAAGCATGTTACAAACATGTTTTAACATGCTGCTAGCATGAACTAGCATTTTGTTAGCATTTTTTTAACATAGTGTTAGCATTATTTCGCATTTTGCTAACATGTTAACATGAATTATCATGTTGCTAGCATGTTTTAACATATTGTTAGCATGTTTTAACATTGCTAGCGTTATTTAGTATGTTGCTTAAGGTGCTAAAGAGGATGTTTTGTTTTATACATTTTTGCAATATTACTTGAAACTGTCTTTACTAACTGATAAAAGACTATTTATTAGGTGCACTGAAAGGAATAATATTAATATACATCATCTGTGCACGAGGTAGGGCCTTAAAAACATCAGCCAATTGTTTACGCGATCATCGCATAAACGATTGGCCCTCTGGCTTGTCAATCACTGCCGTGACGTTCCTTGTGAGAGACATGCGCAGCTGCGCGCTCCAGTAACTTTCCACACTCCGCAGGCACCGCATGCAATATTTTTGTCAGGAGACAGGAGTAACAACTGCAGATTATGAGTTACCTGCGGTGAGTCCGACATAATGAATCCACTAACACGACACAGCGAATGCCGGTGGTAAACACTCGTGTTCCAATACTCGTGCACGAGTTTTGGGAGGCGTTCCCTCGAAATGAGCTGTGAAGGAGGGGGGTTGTTCTTACGCATGCGCTCATTTCAAAAACTCACTAACAGTCTTTGGTTTCTCAGTCGACAAAAAGATCCTCTTTAGCACCTTTAACATGAATTATGTTGCTAGCATGATTTAACATTTATAAAATGTTTTATAAATGTTGAAAGCTCTAGGAGGATATACTGTTCAAATTTTGGCTCAGAAGAAGAAAAAGAAGAAGAAGATTATATAGTAAATCAGTAAATTGGTTTTCTCAAGCCAACTTAATTATATAATTTGGTGATATTTAATTCATGAGCCATTTCTGGATGGTTCTGGACGATAACTTTCGTGAGAAAAAATCCCTTGCACCAGTTTTATCAGTTTTTTTATGGGAGTTTTTGTGCTATGTGCCCATCTGTCTCTAAAATTACCATAATTAAATCATTTTTACATGTAAAATACACTTTAAAGAACTCCACATGAAGCGTGGGCATCAATATTGTTATTCTAAAAAACCACAGCACAGCTGTTTATTTTAAACTCACCAATATAAAGCAGAATGCCATACATGAGCTGCTCTTCTGAAGCTGAATCTAATATCTGCAACTCTGATCTTCTGAATATTTCTGAAGCGTAGGCTTAATTTTTTTTTTTTTTTTTTATTTTAATAAAATTCCTTCCATTCCCAGGCCACTTAAAACCCCACTAGCTGCTTACCAATGCTTTCTAAAAACAAAGCAGATTCATTCTGCTCTTTGTTCTTTAAAAAATTGAACATACTGTGAAGTGCTTCACTTCCACTGTATTCTTATTCAGACATTCTGGGCCGATTCTCACTGGAGTGTGAAAATGAGAAACAAAACTGAACCTTGCATGATATGAAACCAAATGAGTTTGAGATTTATATTTTCTTAGGTAAATTGTTGCTGTTTATGTTTATGCTCTCAATTTTATCTCACAGAAAACAGGTTAAGGAAGAGTTGCACATGTTCATATTATCTTTACATTAGCATCACTGAATCACTACTGGTTTGTTTAAATGAAATCACAAAAAGCTCAAATCAGTTTAGCTATTACAGCTATTTAATTTTCATGAGCTACTTGTGTGGGCTGTTCATTCTAGGCCTCGCAAGTCATTCTAACACCACTATTAGGCCTTGCAAAGTCAGCATTTTAACACACAGAAGACAAGAAGCAGTTTGTATGCTTTTAATATGAGCTCAGAGAAAGTGAAATAGAACAACGTTAGCAAAATGATTTAGTCTCCTTGTGTTGGTTGTTCAACATCTAAGCGTGGCTTTCTCTGTTCTTCTGGTCAGTTCTCTTGTGTGTGTTGGAAATATCATCATTATGAGTTCTGAGCACATGAATGACAGAGCAAAGTTGCATTTACAAGTGCTCAGAATTCAGAACTCAGAATTTAAAATGATACATGAGTTGACAAGTTGGAAGGTTGGAAGGAACTTATTTATTTGAAACATTGCAGAAACACTGATCTATTTAGATGCTATCATGATGTAAAACATCTATCTCTATTTAGGATTTTGCAAGTTATTTTAATTTTACATGCTAATTTTAAGGGTATTATATACATAATAGCTGAGAGAAGTTAATTACTCAAACTTCACAGTTTGATATGTAGCAAACATTTGTGACCTGTTCTGGCAAAATGAGTCGCAATGAGCAAATTTTCAAAAAAAAGTTATTTTTATTTTCACAATCTTTGTCAAAAACCCTTCAAAATTATGTATGATTTGTTGGAATCCGACAAAAATTGACTGCTACACTTGTTTGAAGGTTCCAAAACAAAATCACCTTGCAACCTTAAAACCCCTGGTAATACCACCTAATTTGGCACATATCTATCTATCTATCTATATATCTATCTATCTATATATATATCTATATATATATATATATATATATATATATATAATATATATAAAATCAATATTTTGAAGTACTGTAATTCTGTTTAAGCGGCATTGCGTGCTGTCTGAGGCGTCTTTGTGCGCGTGCTTTGGATCTGTCAGTCAGCGTAAGTAAGATTGTTTGTTTACATCAGCATGAATTTGAAAATCACATTTCATTGGTTCAGACTCATGCCATCAAAAATTCAATATGAATATTCACAAAGTTGGAATGCTCACTTAAACTTGGATTAATGAGGAAGTTGCTGATGGGAAGCGTGAGTAGTGAAGCGAGCAGAGAAAAACAGCATTTTTCAAGGTCAAAGGAAAGGTGATCCTTTCAGAAAACATACAAATAAAGATACTTTTAGATGTTTAATTGCTATTTGAAGCATTTGGATTGCTAGATGAGGGCTTAATGAACACATTTTTGTGAAAACCTCAAATTCGACATTTTTGACTAGTTTTGCCTGTAGCTCGTGCACATCAATTTTGCAAGCACGGGTCACATTCAGTTTTCATATTATAGGCCTATGAATAATGGATAAAAATATATATTTTCATCAGTTTGTTCATCAGATGTTGGTGTTATTTTTCATAGAGTAATCTTTGCTTTGTTTAGGCTACTTCTGTGTTATGTTTCTGACTTGAATGCGTGACATGTCGTAATAATTAATGTCTTACCGAGATTCCCAGGTGCACTTGAAGGCAGCATCTTTCAGAAAGTTCCCACAAATTTCACTAGAAGAAATTCAAATGTTCCACATATGTGGAGATGCATGTTCTGAGCTCTTTACCATATGTGGTAACAGGTGATTTGCCTATACAACCTCAAGGTTGTTTGGTTCCCAAGAACTAGTGTTCTGGACCAGTGGCTTTAAATGTTTATATAGAATTTTTTTTTTCCCTAAGTTTTCAAACAGCAGAGTAATTCATGACTGCTTCACTGTTCTCATATGCAAAATTTCGTTTAGAGAGTGGCAAACGCTTAACATTTTTTTTTTTGTTTCGAAACAATTTTTTATTTTGATGGTCCACTTTAGACATTCCAGGCCTGTAAGTAACTTTGCAACTACATGTCAACTAACTCTCATTACAGTATTAGTAGACTGTCTGCTTAATCACTACTAATTTGATGCTCCGCTACAGACATTCTACTGACTATAAATAACTTTGCGACTACATGTAAACTTATTCTGCTAACCCAAACCCTGACACCTAACCCTAACCTATCAGTCTACTAATACTCTAATGAGAGTTAGTTGACGTAATTGCAGTTACTTATAGTTAGTAGAGTTTCAAAATATGAATGCAGTTTCTCTAACATTTCCATTGCGCTTACTATTGTTTCAGGCAGCCTTCCAGCTATGAGGTGAAGTCCTTTTTGGACTTGAGGTCAAGGCCTTCCTGAATTTTGGAATGCACTGCATTGCTCCCTCAGGACCGTGTCAATCAAATAGCTGGGGACCGATGACTACGCCTCGCCGAACGAGTCTATATTTTGTCGGAAGCCCCTGTTCCTCTGTCTCTCCATGGGTCAGTGCATGTTTTTATCTGCATTTTACACTCCGGTCCTTCTGTTCAACAGATGCTGAAGTTGATGTATAGAAAAAGAGTGAAGATCCATCCTGAAGTCCAATTTAATTTGATCATCAATTTCAGTAAACAAACAAGGGCTCTGACTCCCAGAAGTGTCATTTTTTATTAAACATTCAACCTCTAATCTCAGCACAGAAGCACGACTAGTATTTGATTAATGTTTTGTCTGCGACGCATGTCTGGTTTTGACATTAGATTAAGAAATAGAGACATCAGAGGGAATGAACCTCGCACGGCCAACCATCACAATCAGAGCGATCCCGCTTTCCAAACCTAACTGTTAATCCCATCAAACACAGCACATGGACGTTTATGACGAGTTGGATCCAAAATGAAATATAAAATGATAACTGGGACATGAGGCCTCTTTAGAGTTTTTTGCATGGCCATCTGTGAATTCATTCAATGGGACCACCAAGGTTAACAGGAAGTGTGTTCTCAGGGCACCCTCTACCCTTTTCCACTCAGTGAAGTGGAGTCACCCAACACAATACTGTAGTAGAGTCTGTAAACTTTAAGAACGCTTATTGAGTCGGGTAATTGAGAATGGTCTGCAGAGAGAGAAAAAAACCCTGACGTGTGCATGTCAGCATGTGTTTCTGACCTGTTTTAACCATTTAACTAAGATGGTAAATTGAATCTGTAGAGCTGCCATTAGAGGCGAGATTGCATGACTGATTTCCTCATGCCATGGTGCATTATTTTCAACAGTAAATCTAAACTATGTGGATGTATGGAGTTGTGGACAGCTGAAGTGTAGTATTTCTGCACCCACCTGAGTGGGTGGGTAGGGGATATCTAATTTAGCATGGAGAATGTGACTGGTGAAGTACTTTAGTTCATTTGATTATACTTCTGGAAACATTTCACACATGATCTTCAATGATATCCATCCTCTGGCTACAACGCTTTTTCAAGCGAACATTCAGCTAGTGAGAGGCCATTTATTAATGTAAAAGCAATAAACTTACACTTTAACTGTTGATATACTTATCAGTATTTTGTCTGGTTCTCTAGTTAAAAATACCCTCTAAAAATCTATAAAAATAGGGCAGAGCACTTTATTAATTTAACAGAATTTTCCGTGTTTATTTTTTACAGGTGTTTTCCTGTATTTAGAATTTTGCATTTCATTGAGTTGCATTTTAGATTTAACGGAAATGTCCGTACATTTTTTTTAAATTATTTTTTACAATGTGTCTAATATATGCAGTACAGTCCAAAAGTTTGGAACCACTAAGATTTTTAATGTTTTTAAAAGAAGTTTCGTCTGCTCACCAAGGCTACATTTATTTAATTAAAAATACAGTAAAAAACAGTAACATTGTGAAATATTATTACAATTTAAACTAACTGTGTACTATTTAAATATATTTGACAAAGTAATTTATTCCTGTGATGCAAAGCTGAATTTTCAGCATCATTACTCCAGTCTTCAGTGTCACATGATCCTTCAGAAATCATTCTAATATGCTGATTTGCTGCTCAATAAACATTTATGATTATTTTCAATGTTGAAAACAGTTGTGTACTTTTTTTTTCAGGATTCCTTGATGAATAGAAAGTTCAAAAGAACAGCATTTATCTGAAACACAAAGCTTCTGTAGCATTATACACTACCGTTCAAAAGTTTGGGGTCAGTAAGAATTTTTATTTTTATTTTTTTGAAAAGAAATTAAAGAAATGAATACTTTTATTCAGCAAGGATGCATTAAATCAATCAAAAGTGGCAGTAAAGACATTTATAATGTTACAAAAGATTAGATTTCAGATAAACACTGTTCTTTTGAACTTTCTATTCATCAAATAATCCTGAAAAAAAATATTGTACACAAATATTTTGTACGATTGTACACATTAAATGTTTCTTGAGCAGAAAATTGATGCTGAAAATTCAGCTTTGCATCACAGGAATAAATTACTTTGTCAAATATATTCAAATAGAAAACAGTTATTTTAAATTGTAATAATATTTCACAATATTACTGTTTTTACTGTATTTTTAATTAAATAAATGTAGCCTTGGTGAGCAGACGAAACTTCTTTTAAAAACATTAAAAATCTTAGTGGTTCCAAACTTTTGGACTGTACTGTATATTCTAAAATATCTATATATTTTACTTACTCTTTACTGTAATTGTGGTGCATAAAATATATTCTCTTAAAACATTTTATTATTTTGTTTTATTACATTATAAAGATGTTTAGAAATTTTGTATTGGACAAAAATCTTTTTTTTCTTTTTTTTTTTGTGGTGTATAGCATAGATATATATATATATATATATATATATATATATATAGATATGTACACGTATCTATGGTGTATAGACCTTATGTAGCCCCGCCCCTTTTCAGTGCTTCTGTTTTCCGATTTGTATTTCCACAGCATGAAGGTAAGATCTTACTGATATATGAAAAAATTTCTCGTTTTAAAATCTTCCCAGTCTACTGACATTTGTTATGACATCCGCTTCAAAAATTACAGTGCTCAAGATAACTTTCATTAACTCTACAACAAGTAAATCCACTTCACGAGCTAATTACTCTTCAACTGTGAAGCCATAAAAATATACAAAGCTTCTGCAAAAAAACAAAGTTCAAACACAAAATCCTAAAGATGGCTGCGCACTTGATTCCGGCACATAAGGTCTATAATGTGCTCACATTTCTTAGGGCTCATTTCACAGGCTTGACAATAAGGTTTCGCAATATGTGTTTCAGAGAGGTTTATTTGGTGAATATTTGTGACAGTGTTGAACAGAAATCTGGAGGAGGCAGCAGACATTTAATCATGTTGTGTGCTTATAAATTAAATTGTGATCTGAAGCTTTCTAATGCTGTGATAATTGCCTGTTGGGAATGCAGATTAAAGGACAGATTAGATAGTTACAGGATAAATAACTATCAGTGGAAACTGTTAATGTGATAGTTATTATAACTATTTATAGATCTCAGTGTTTTGATCTTGATATGTTACAGGACAGCTCTTACCATATCACATTCTTCTGTGCTTCCAAGTGAATGTTCGTTCCTGAATCAATCAATGTTTTTGAATGAATCATTTTAGTGAATGATTCAATGACTCACTAATACACCCATTAATTGATTTGCTTTCTTAATGAATCAATATGTTTTAACAAATCAATTCATGAGCCATTTCTATTAGGTGGCAACAACTGACAAGTTTATGAGTGAATCCTTGAGTCATTAAAGGATTAGTTCACTTTGAAAAGAAAATTAGCCCAAGCTTTACTCACTCTCAAGCCATCCTAAGTGAATATGACTTTCTTCTTTCTGATGAACATAATCGCAGAAATATTAATAAATATCCAGACAGATCTGGGCTTTATAATGGCAGTGATAGGGATCAATGAGTATGAGCTGAAGAAAGTGCTTCCATCCATCATAAATATGTGCTCCACATGGCTCCGGGGGGTTAATAAAGGCCTTCTGAAGTGAAGCAATGTGTTTGTGTAAAGAAATATCCATATTTAAACAAGTTATGAAGTAAAATATCTAGCTTCCGCCAGACCGCCTTCCGTATTGAAGTTACAAAGAAAGTGTAAACTGGCGTCACGTCAGTTACACTTTTTCTATAAGTTGAATAGGGAAGGCGTGGGACGTAGCGTAAGCTTTATGAACTGCAAGAGTTTTACACTTTCTTCAGCTCATACTTCTTCAGCTTGATCCCTATCACTGCAATTATAAAGCTCGGATGCGTCAGGATATTTACTAATATTTCTGCGATTATGTTCATCAGAAAGAAGAAAGTCATATACGCCTAGGATGGCTTGAGGGTGAGTAAAGCTTGGGCTAATTTTCATTTGAAAGTGAACTAATCCTTTAATGCCTCAAGGATTTACTCATAAACTTGTCAGTTGTTGCCACCTACTGGCATAACGGTGCAACCTGTCACTGAAAAGTCTGTCTGGAGCACAAGAACGTAAAACAAAGAAGAAAAAAAACAGCAATTCACAAATGGTGAAAATAACCAGTGGTGTTGGATTGCCAGTTTCTAATGCCATATGGGACACTTCTCCCAGAGATTTGACCTCTGCTATACCTATAAAGAAAGAATGTATTTTTGGGCCATGCAGTGTGGGTAGAAACAGCATGCTTCGAGTCAAGTGTCCTAGATCACATTATAACTGAGCAGGAAAGAACCTTGGTGGCCAATGAGAAACAGGTGAGAGAAGACGAGCTTTGCTCTCTGGGAGGGAGGTGAGCTCTTTTAGTGGCTCTGGGATACTGTCAGTTATATAATGTTTTGTTGGCCTTTGCTTATAAGTTGGTGTTTTGTTTAGTCTCATAAATAAAGTATTGAAAATTGTGTATGATGCTTGGTAAAATTCTCCAAGAACACTATATTGTTACAGATTTATACAAAATGGGTTGAACCTGTCTAACTAAAAGGCTAATATGCCAGTAAGAAGCATTAAACTGTGAGTGTTTAAAGCAGAGTTTAGACATCCCTTTCAGAGTCTATATTCTTTCCAACCAGTTAAAGGCACAATATGTAATATTTTTGGATTAAAATATCCAAACATCAATGT
This sequence comes from Megalobrama amblycephala, assembly GCF_018812025.1. Taxonomy (NCBI): domain Eukaryota; kingdom Metazoa; phylum Chordata; class Actinopteri; order Cypriniformes; family Xenocyprididae; genus Megalobrama; species Megalobrama amblycephala. The sequence goes on along the minus strand of NC_063060.1, from coordinate 38,450,559 downwards.
TATCTTACATTATTCCAAATGTTTCCAACAATGTTTAAATCTAGAGAAATTAGCAATTTTAAAGGGATAGTTCACCCAAAAATGAAAATTTGATGTTTATCTGCTTACCCCCAGAGCATCCAAGATGTAGGTGACTTTGTTTCTTCAGTAGAACACAAATGATGATTTTTAACTCCAACCGTTGCTGTCTGTCAGTCAAATAATGCTAGTGGATGGGAACTTCTACAATAAGAGTAAATAAAACTTGCTTAGACAAGTCCAAATTAAACCCTGCAGCTCGTGACGACACATTGATGTCCTAAGACAAGAAACGATCGGTTTGTGCGAGAAACCGACATCACTGCCGCTGTCAGAGCGCGATCAGACCAAACGAATCGAGTGATGAATGCTGTTGGACATAGTGGTGTATTAGAGGTAAAAAATGATATAAATACTGTTCGGTTTCTCGCACAAACCGATCGTTTCGTGTCTTAGGACATCAATGTGTCGTCACGAGCCGCAGGGTTTAATTTGGATTTGTCTGTCATGTTTTATTTACTGTTATAGTCCAAGTTCCCGCTGACTTGCATTATACCACTGACAGACGGCAGCGGTTGCAGTTAAAAATCATCATTTGTGTTCTACTGAAGAAACAAAGTCACCTACATCTTGGATGCGCTGGGGGTAAGCAGATAAACATCAAATTTTCATTTTTGGGTGAACTATCCCTTTAACCAGTGTAACGGTCTGTGTCATTGGTTCGTCTTTCAATGGCATCATATCTGCGTTACCCTTGATTGCTTCTGTAGAAACTATGGAAACACCAAAGACACTTTATTCAGTCATGTGAAAAAGTTAGGACACCCTATTGTATTCCATGCTTTTCTGTATCAGGACATTACAAAATATCATCTAGTGCTTAGCAGGTCTTAAAATTTGGAAAATAAAACCTCAGATGAACAAAACAAATGACACATCACACTGTGTCATCATTTATTCAACAAAAATAAAGCCAAGATGGAAAAGCCATGGGTGACAAAGTTAGGACACCCTATGATTCAATTGCTTGTGGATCCACTTTCCAGCAGAAATAACTTGTAGTAATCATTTTCTGTATGACTTTATCAGTGTCTCACATAGGGCTGGGCGATATATCGCATGCGATTCTCACGCGCATTTCGTCAGTAAAGCCGGTTCCCTGATTACCGCTAAATCGCCATCACCTGCTTTCAAATGGTGCGCCATTTAACAGACAGAGCCGTAGTTCACTGATAAGCCACGCAAATATCGCGTTCATTATCGAAGGCGATTCATCTGCGATATGAACGTGGCTTTTCAGTGAACTACGGCTCTGGCTATTAAATGGCGCTCCATTTGAAAGCAGGTGATGGCGATTTAGCGGTAATCAGGGAACCGGCTTTACTGACGAAATGCACGTGAGAATCGCATGCGATATATCGCCCAGCCCTAGTCTCACATCATTCTGGAGGAATTTGGCCCATTCGTCTTTACAGTTTTGCTCCAGTTTATTGAGGTTTGTGAGCATTTGTTAATGCACAGCTCTCGCCACAGCGTTTCAGTCGGGATGGGGTCTGGACTTTGACTGGGCCATTGCAAAACCTTGATTATTTTCTTTTTCAGTCATTCTGTTGTAGATTTGCTGTTGTCCAGTTGCATGACCCAATTTTGGCCAAGCTTTAGCTGTCGGATGGATGGCCTCACATTTGACTCTAGAAAACTTTGGTATACAAAGGAGTTCCTGGTCGACTCAATGACTGTGAGGTGCCCAGGGCCCATGGCTACAAAACAAGCCCAAAATCATCGACCCTCCACCAGCATGTTTGACTTTTGGTATGAGGTGTTTGTGCTGATATGCTCTTTGGTTTTCACCAAACTTGGCGCTGTGCATTATGGCCAAACATCTCCAGTTTGGTCTCATCTGTCCAAAGGACATTGTTCTAGAAGTCTTATTGTTTGTTCAGATGCAACTTTGCAAACCTAAGCCATGCTGCCATGTTTTTTAGCGAGAAGAGCCTTTCTCCTGGCAACCCTTTCAAACATTCCATAATTGTCCCATCTTTTTGTAATTGTACTGTCTTGAACTTTATCATTTAACATGTTAACTGAGGCCTGGAGAGTCTGAGGTTAAGTTCTTGGGTTGTCTGCAATTTCTCTGAGCATTGCAAGCTCTAATCTTGGGCTGAATTTGCTGGGAAGTCCACTCTTGGGAAGGTTGGCAGCTGTCTTGAATGTTTTCCACTTGTGAATAAAACTGTTTGGAAATGGCCTTGTAACCTTTCTCAGATTGATAGGCAGAAACAAGAGCTTCTCTAAAATCATTGCTGATGTCTTTCCTCCTTGGCATTTTGTTAACACACATCTGAAGTCTCCAGATGCTCAAACTGCCAGAACTTCAGCTTCTATAGAGTTGATCACACTTGCTGCTGATCAGTTTATCAAAGGCAATTTATTAGCAATGCCTGACCATTACTTACCCTAACATTTTCACCCATGGGTTTTCCATTTTGGCCTAGTTGTTGTTAAAGGTGCTGTAAGTGATGTCACACGTTTTTAGGCCAAAACATTTTTTGTCACATACAGCAAACATCTCCTCACTATCCGTTAGCTGCCTGTCCCCTGAACACACTGTAAAAAAACGAGGTCTCTGTAGTCGCCACAATCTCCGAAAACGGCCATAAAAATAAACTGGTGCATCCTGGACCACGAAACATAATAAACACGCTCCAGCCAATAACCGACAAGAATGATTTTAAATGCGCGTTCATGACTGTTTCAGGAAGAACGGAGGGGAGGGGAGGAGGAGGAGGAGGGAGGGTCTAGCTAGCCTCTGTTTTGTTTGACAACACTTCGAACGTCAACAGGAAGTTACATCCACCCAGGATCACTTAGAGCACCTTTAAATAAATGATGACATGGTGTGGCATGTCATGTGTTGTTATTCATCTGAGGTTTTATTTTCCAAATTTTAAGACCTGCCAAGGACCAGATGATTTTTTATTACGTCCTAATACAGAAAACCATGGAATTCAATAGGATGTCTTAACTTTTTCACATGACTGTATATGACTGTATATATATATATATATATATATATATATATATATATATATATATTTGTTATTGAAAAAGCGACCTCTAGAGGCGAAACTTACATACTGTGCCTTTAAACCTTTCCCTTTCACTTGTTTAGCTGCCCTGAGCTCAGCTCAACTTTCCAATAGGACTGATGCAGTAATTTTATTTTTGATCTGTCCAATTACTGCTGAGTCAACTATAATGGAACTACATTTGTCAATAAACAATACTGTGATATTAATCAAGGTTAACTTACTACCTACAACAAATTCAGAGGCTCTCATTAAAAATGGTGTCTACTTTAACTAAGGTCCATTACAGAATCTGGTGCCTAAAATTATGTTTTGAATTATATAATAATTTATATTTCCTTACAGGTAATTTGGTTTGCCCTGTAATTGATTGATTGATTGATTGATTGATTGATTTTGTTATTGTTTGCATTTACAGTACTCTTTTAACACCACAGAATTATTGAATGTAGATAAAGATGTCTATTCTTGAGTCTTGCATTTACATTACGTCTCTGTTAGCTTTAACAAGTGAAAGGCTGTCAAAAGCCATTACCCTTGATAGAGCAATGAAGCTCTTTTACATTTTTCAGGTTAGGAACATGCTGTCCCAAAGAGTCCTGCAATGCATTTAAAATAAATTCACCTCACATAGGTCTGATTCAGTGAGATGGCATGAATGTGAAGAATGCTTTTTGTGCTGAACTTAAAGGTCACCTGCATTCTGGTGTGTTTATTGCCATACATATTCCTGCTTTGAGTTACAACAACAATCTTACTTAAGTGTGTTTGTGCGATTAAGGCCATCAGTCAACTTTACGAAGAGCAAATCGTTATTAGTAGGATCACATTTTCTCCAGTCGTTATTGTTAACTATTTCTCGGTTCATTTAGCAGAGAATTGCAGGACAATATTGGAACACATCCCATTCGGTTCTGCTTTGGAAAGCCTCCATTCTTTACGTTGGTATAAGATTTATTATGATCCCCGATTTGGAGACAGGCAGATAGATGAATGGATAACATAACCCAAAGCCTACTGTTGACAGTGTGATGTAGAATATTGGATATGTGTCTCACACGTAAGTTGGTAGAAGGTTTATTTGCAGAACTTGAGACCTTATGGCTTTGATTTAAATTTCTTTTTCCCTCTTAGTTCTCTTATGGTGGGGTTGACCTTCAAAACCAGCCTAATAAAACCCAGAAGCATTCCATCTAAATATGTTTAAGTACAGAGATTTTATTTACTTTGATAGATTTCCTTGCAGCTTGTCTTTGTAGCCTCAAGTCTCTGTGCTTCTATAGTAGACTTTAAAACACTTTAACTAACTTTCAAGAGAAGAGAATTGGGTTGTGAAAAAAAGTACTCCTCTGAGGTTGTCTAATGTGTAGTCTGCTTATAAATTGTGTTTATGTTTTTATAGCTACAGGTTATTTCTAAGTAATTGCGATCATCATAAACCTACAGCATAGCAATCAACATTTTTCCTCCCCATCACATAGTCTTTATTGGAATATATCCCCATTTCCTTCATGCACAAACTCTTGCTGAGCATCTGCCTCATAAAAAGCACAGTAAAAGCCATAAGTCTGCTTCACGCCACGCCACATTTCTGCTGCATTCTTGTACACAACACTGGTGGCCAAAGACATTAATCAGTGTACACAGATCCTCTTCTCAAATAAACAGAGAGAGAGGGCCGTTGGTGCAAAATGAGTGATAGATGAAAGCCATATTTGTGGGTATGATCTCAGTACTAGTGTTGAAAAACTGGAAAATAATTCAATAATTCAAAAGGGAACTGGTTTGATATATATGAGGATGTCAGGAGGGACCTCAAACATGTGTATCGCTCAAAGGGTAAATGATTTAGAGCTCTCTGGAACATGTAAAACATGCGGTACCCAGAGCTTGACTTCAACCGTATATATCATTCTAATGCATAGTTCATTGGTACTCAAATGGTAAATAAATATGGCCACTTGAAAAAAAACTTTTTGGTATACTGATTTAAAAAAAAAATAAGGAATGAATACTTTTATTTAGGAAGGGTGTAATACTTTTACATTTACTAAAGACTTTTATAATTTGTTACACAAAATTAAATTACTTGAATTCTTTTAATAAATTTAATATTGTCATAATATTTCACAGTATTGCTGTTTTGGCGAGCCTTGGTAAGCATTAGAGACTTCAGACACCTTACAGACCTCTAAAGGTTTAGTTCACCCAAAAATTTAAATTCTGTCATTAATGACTCACCCTCATGTCGTTCCAAACCCGGAAGACCTTCGTTCATCTTCGGAACACAAATTAAGATATTTTGATGAAATCTGGGAGGTATATGACTCATCCATAGACAGCAATATAATCACCACTTTCAAGGTCCAGAAAGTCCAAAATACTTTTTGTGCACAAAAAAAAAAAAAAAAAAAAACAACTTTAAGTCAAGTCACCTTTATTAATATAGCGCTTTTACAATGCAGATTGTGTCAATGCAGCTTTACAGTGATAACTGGTATATAATTTTGGCTGCACAGCAGCTCTTAAAGAATAGTGTCAGTATCCATCTTAAGTAAATTCATTTTTGATTCATTCCGATGTAAGAATCAATAGTTATTAATTTAGTTAATTGATCTATATCAGCACTGGAGTAAACAGTGATGTTATCATCCAGCTCTGTTCAGTTCGCATACAATGGTGTCAATGCAGGCAGATCAAAACACTGTTAAATAGCAAATGTCAAGTGTCCCCAACTAAGCAAGCCAAAAGCGACAGCGGCAAGGAACCCAAACTCCAACAGGTGACTTCAGGTGGCAAACAGGTGTTAAAGGTGCCATCGAACGTTTTTTTTACAAGATGTAATATAAGTCTAGGGTGTCCCCTGAATGTGTCTGTGAAGTTTCAGTTCAAAATACCCCATAGATTTTTTTTAATTCATTTTTTTAACTGCCTATTTTGGGGCATCATTAAATATGCGCCGATTCATGTTGCGGCCCCTTTAAATGCTCACGCTCCCCGCCCACGGAGCTCGTGCTTGCCTTAAACAACATAAACAAAGTTCACACAGCTAATATAACCCTCAAAATGGATCTTTACAAAGTGTTCGTCATTCATGCTGCATGCATGCGTCGGATTATGTGAGTATTGTATTTATTTGGATGTTTACATTTGATTCTGAATGAATTTGATAGTGCTCCGTGGCTAACGGCTAATGCTACACTGTTGGAGAGATTTATAAAGAATGAAGTTGTGTTTATGAATTATACAGACTGCAAGTGTTTAAAAATGAAAATAGCGACGGCTCTTGTCTCCGTGAATACAGTAAGAAACGATGGTAACTTTAACCACATTTAACAGTACATTAGCAACATGCTAACGAAACATTTAGAAAGACAGTTTACAAATATCACTAAAAATGTCATGATATCATGGATCATGTCAGTTATTATTGCTCCATCTGCCATTTTTCGCTATTGTTCTTGCTTGCTTACCTAGTCTGGTGATTCAGCTGTGCACATCCAGACATCCTGCCCTTGTCTAATGCCTAAAATATGGGCTGGCATATGCAAATATTGGGGGCGTACGCCCCGACTGTTACGTAACAGTCGGTGTTATGTTGAGATTCGCCTGTTCTTCTGAGGTCTTTTAAACAAATGAGATTTATATAAGAAGGAGGAAACAATGGAGTTTGATACTCACTATATGTCATTTCCATGTACTGAACTCTTGTTATTTAACTATGCCAAGATAAATTCAATTTTTAATTCTAGGGCACCTTTAAAATGGTGAAAAAACCAGGCTTAGTCGGGGGATCTTCTCTTGTGTGTCATTCTCATATGCTGTTTACGTCCAGCGCTTCCAGGTTCTCCGTCAGAACGCAGACTCATTATTGGCCGGCTCCTGCGTCAGCATCACTCCCATGCGTCGTGCTACTCACGTGATCAGCTTTGGCCAATACTGAGCCAGCATTCGGACGTAAACACGAAAGCCTGTAAGGATAATGACAGCGAAAAGAAGAGATTGTTGAATAAAGTCATTATTTTTGTTTTGCTTTTGAGCACAAACAGTATTCTTGTCACTTCATAAAATTAAGTTTGAACCGCTGCAGTCACATCGACTGTTTTAATGATGTCTTTAGTACCTTTCTGGACCTTGAAAGTGTTGATTATACTGCTGTCTATGGATGAGTTATATACCTATCAGATTTCATCAAAAATATCTTAATTTGTGTTCTGAAGATGAACAAAAGTCTTACAGGTATGAAACAACATGAAGGTGAGTAATTAATGACAGAAATTTCATTTTTGGGTGAACTAACCCTTTAAATTACTTTTTTTCACCAACAAGCAGCACATAAATAATCATAATTAATGATAATTAATATAATAAATAATGATAGTTGTTTATTTAAAATTAAAACTGATGATTCACTTTCTGAATGTTTTCACACACAGCTATGATAGCAAATTCCACAGAAGAAAGAAAGTTTTGAAGGACATGATGGCGAGTACACGATGACAGTATTTATTATTTGTATAACTATCCCTTTAAATAGCCATTATTTGAGTAGAGATGTACTTTATGCAATCAAAAAAGCAAAATATGAAATTTGTATGAAATATTGCATAAAGGGTACTAGATTTTGTATTAGTATCATTATACATGACTAAATACAGACATAAATCTTACCTTAACTTAAGTTCACCTTTTTTCCAGGATTCAAACTATACTACTGTTGTAGGAATCTGTAAATCATTCGAGCAAAAAAGCAAATGGCATGTAATTAAAACCAGCAGTAACAGTGTTTACTGTGTTTTTCAGCAGTAATTAAAGACATAAACACGGACACAATCACTTACTCAGAGAATCACTGCTAAGTGAGAGGTCCTGTAAACTAACATGACTTTTTTTTTTACAGCATACGGCTGGACATTTCCTGACTACCGAACAATTTCTCCCTGTTCTTATTCCCTACATATTCCAACCACATGTAAAAGTATCCAAATATTTATGGAGACAATCAAGTGTGCCAAAGATTTTTTTTATAGGGTTCAGGCTCTACTTTTAGCCCTTAAAAATGAAACATCGAGTATGTCAGCGCTGCTGTGCGACTAAAGGCCTGTAATTGTGATTGTTTCAATGACAACGTCCTTTGAAAGCATTCCAAGAGGAAGCTACTGCCGTTGCTATCAGTCTGAGGAAGAATATACGAGCACATTATGTATAAAGCGGACCCCTGGTTGTCTTTAAAAAACATTACTCCTGGCCTGCTCTCCAGTTTCAGCCCAAGTATTTCACCTCAGTGTAACACAACACCAAGTGATCAACAGATGCCTGGGAAATTATAGCCAAACAACTTTAGTGATGACTTCTGATAATTGCTCTTCTGTTCCAGTTAAAATCATGATTATAGGCTGACAGAAAAATATGTGTGGATTTTCTCCAAACAGTTTAATTGGTCATTGCTCATGTTTATTGTTAGATATATAGTTTTTTCTTATAGTATTAATGCTTTTAAGTGCAGATATGCAGGAAGATAGGGCTGTTATGCTAAAGTTTATTACTTTGAATGTGCATATGAGTGAATGTTGCACTGAATTGAACATTTTACATGTTCAACGTTGAACATTTTTCATTAGACGGCACAAAACCAAAAGCTGTAAATTAAATGAGGAATCAATTTCCATTTGTAAAGTTATACAAGTTTTTGAATCAAGAGGAAAAAATTTGTGGAAAGTACACATAAAAAAATTGCTCTTATAACCATGTAGTTTGGTGCTGTATTTAATCTCAGCACTGTGTTGACTTTGGCCCTACATGCCTGTCAGTAGCTACATATTTATATCACAATTCGTGGAAAATAGATTGATTAGCACTGCCACTGTAAGAAAAACCCTGAAATAAAAAGACGTTCATAAAAATCTACCTGTGAGGGATGGCGTATGCATGGAGCGCTCTTGTTAAGTTAATGAAATAAGTTCCAGACAATGTTCAACATTACCTCCCTTAGTTCTGTCCTCTATGGTTGAGTTTTGGAGGTAGCCACACCCAGGCTGGTCATTGGCTCAGTGCTGCAATGAGGACATTTAAACTGTTTGAAGACAGAGAGCTGGAGGACTCCCCGGGACATTGCTGGTCAGGAGGGCCCTGAATGCCTAGTCTGAGCTTGTAAACAGGTGCTTGCAGTAATAGACGTCAGTCAGTGAGCAGGGATATTACTGTGGCAGGGAATATTCTGGGGTAAGGCATCTGCAGCTTCACTATATTGCCTGTGCATGAACTTCTTACTTTTTTACAGCCTTTTTTGCAAAATTTATAAAAAAAACTTTAATTTTATTAATAATTGCTTGGTAATTGTTTTTCTAATTTCCCAATTCTTGCTAATTATACACTAAACATGTTTTGAAAGGCAATTTAATATGTACTTTATGATAAAATCTAAATTAACTAGTTTTATTAAAGTGAAAAATATTATTTAAAACATCTGAGTCACATTAAAGTAATTTATTTTTAATTGTCAGATCAGATTAAAACTAAACTTTTTGTTTATTTTTATGTTTTTGTAACTGCTGAATGTTCAGTACTAAGAACATTTGCTAAATGTATCCTTTTTAGATAACTATACTGATATGAAAGCATTGACAGCGATTCATATTTGTGAACCTGGACCACAAAACCAGTCGTAAGTCACACGGGTATATTTGTAGCAATAGCCAACAATACATTGCATGGGTCAAAATTATCAATTTTTCTTTTATGCCAAAAATCATTAGGATATTATGTAAAGATCATGTTCCATGAAGATATTGTGTAGATTTCCTACCGTAAATATATCAAAAATGTATTTTTGTGAGTGGATATGCATTGCTAAGGACTTCATTTGGACAACCTTAAAGGCGATTTCCTCAATATTTTGATTTTTTTTGCTCCCTCAGATTCCAGTTTTTCAAATAGTTGTATCTCGGCCAAATATTGTCCTGTTCTAACAAAAGCTTATTTATTCAGCTTTCAGATGATGTATAAATCTCAGTTTTGTGGTCCAGGGTCACATTTGTCACTTGGGACAATACTCTCTGGTTTGAAAGTACAAACAGCTTCAATTCCATCAAAAGTGGTCAATAAAAGCCTTAAAATGACCAGTTGATTCATAAATCTTGTAGAGCAATGGGTGTCCCAGTCTTGACAGGATAACATATGTGTCCCAATGGACAATGCATAATAGTGGAAAAATATGTTTGCAGCACGATTTGTACACTAAAGCCTTTCTTTATTTGTTATAGTTTGAAATAATTAAGTTTTTTTTTTTTTTTTTTTTTCAAACCAATTATGGTAACACTTTAGTATATGGAACACATATTCACTATTAACTACGACTTTTTCATCAATAAACTCCTAATTTACTGCTTATTAATAGTTAGTAAGGTAGTTGTTATGTTTAGGTATTGGGTAGGATTAAGAATGTAGAATAAGGTCATGCAGAATAAGGCATTAATATGTGCTTAATAAGTACTAATAAACAGCCAGTATTCCTGTAATATGCATGCTAATAAGCAACTAGTTAAAGACCCTAAAATAAAGTGTTACCGTCAATTTTCTTTTGAAACCTTCCTACCTGCTATAACAGAAAAAAATACGGTTGTCATCTATACTCTCTCTATACCCTGCTCGTTTTATCTCTACATTTTTTCTTCTGAGGCATATGCGTACTTCTTAACCAATTCGGACCCCACTTTTACACAAGATCTAAGCAACATCCCCCTCGCCTGCCAGATTAGGAGGAAACGCTACTGTGTTGGCTTCAGGTATTATCAGAAGCCCAGATCAGATGAACAGCAGATGTTGCACGCAGCCCACTGGAGGTTTACTATATGCTGCCTGCACATTAAACATTACAGGCTAACAGAATCGTTTTTTGGGCATCTGAAAGATCCTCTAAGGCTGCTGTGGTTTCATTCCCCAGTGGTACATGAGGAGAGGAAATGAGTCTGTACCTAGACTTAAGCTTAATTGCTTTCAGCTCTCATCAGCTGAAGAGCAAAGGGGAAAATCACTAGTGCTGCATGTTTGCGGCTTGCAGTCTGCACTCCTCACCTCTCCGCCTCTTCTCTCTCTCTGCATCGGTAAGCCCTGAATCTCCTTCCTAATGGTGCAACTGGGGCTCCGCTTCAGATGCAGAGGAACAGACTGTCTTTGTCTTTTTCCTAATGCGTCTCAGGAGAGGAGAGGGCACGGCACAGTCTGGCTCTCTGTTTTCCCGCCCTCTACCTCACTCAATTTATTCCCCTCTCAGAATGTGATTTATGCTGTTCACAGTCTGTTTGTATGCCTTATTGCTTGTAAGTCTTTGCCCTTGTAGTTCCTAAAAGCCATGAATAAGTCTCAGTCACAGTGTTGACAGATTATGTTTTGACTTGGTGTTGAGATCCAACAGAAAACAGCCAACGGCCACTTAGAAGACTGCATCTCTTCTATGTCTTGAACCAGGCTCTGTTAAGCATCCTTTCCACTATTTGCTGTTGCAGGGATTTCATTGGGCATGGCTTGCTGAATTGTTCATTGGGTATAGAAAAGTCATTTTCAGACATTACTGTGTCCAAATGGACATTATCTTGTAAAACTCAAGGTGATTCTTGAATGTTCTATCTACACTACTCACAAAAAAGGCCTAAAATAAGAATTATTTTCAAAGAATATATCTTTTAAAGTTATTACATTTTCCTAGTTTTAACCATAAATCTATTAGTGATGTTTATAATGAAAACATTCTTAATATTAACTATTAGTTATTCTAATATCTTATGCTAATTTTGCTAAAAGAAATTCAGAAAATGTATATTTTTTAAGGATATTGTACTGGGAATAATATTATTAAGAACTACAAATTGTTGTTGGTTACTGATTCCAAATGACAATAACGTAATACATTACATTACACATTCAGGACTACTTTTTGATTACTTTTAGATTACTTTTGAGCTAACTTGTTTATCACATTGATTTGAATAGGGTAATCTTGTACCATATTGATATAAAAATACAAAGAGAAAGAAAATATATTCCATTCTTTATCAAAACATGAATGGCATTAAATATTATATTACGTCATGGGGTTTGTGAAGGAGGGGGTTTGTGAGTTTAATGAAAAGCTAATAATTTAAGGAATCATAAAAAATAAATGTAAGATGAAAAATAAAAATAAATCATTCAGTAAAACACTTACTAAAAAAAAAAAAAAAAAAGATTAAATAATTTTGTATCATTGACCTGACTTAAGCCACGTTTCCACCACAGGAACTTTACCCAGGAACTAGGATCTTTGGGGTGCTTGGTGTGTTTCAACCACATGGACTAAATGAAGTCCTGGGTAAAAAAATTCCCCCTCAGAAACTTTTTCAAGTTTCACGAGCTTTCGGGGGTGGGACTTGGGCGCTGAACATGCTGATTGGTTGAGTTCACGCAGCATTTTGATCATAGCATTTTATTTCAACCATCAAGTCCGTTGCAGTGCGTGCAGTAAAAGTTGTTTGCTATTCGAATCAACAATGGAGTTTAAAAAATACGACTGATGGACTGACAATGGTGTTCAGGCTTTATTAAGTTTGTATACGGAGGACGAAATCCAGCGGGAACTGGAAAGTCGCGTGCAGTCCTACGTCACAGGACTATGTTCATGGCACTTTAGACCGCGATGGAAACGCAGCTAGCAAAAGTTCCTGGGATGAAGTGTTCCGGGTAATTTTCGGTGGAAACGCAGGTTTATTACACCGTAAACCCTAACTCTCAAAATAATTAATTAGTATGAGTGGGACAAACATAAATTAAACAAATTATTTCAGTCAAATGAACTTTTATGAGTATTTAGTACTTTCCTTTACATTCGAGTTTAGAGAACTGATATATTTTAAGTAAACTGAACTGTTTCATTGTTTTGAGTTTTATGAGCTCATTTCTTTTAATTGAGACGAACTTAAGTTTAACTGAAACTGGACTGGGATTTCTATTTCCCAGCATGCTTTGCCCATGGCACTCGAAAGGGAGAGTAAATGCTAAAATTAAGTGTTATATAATGTTTTTTTGTGCAAGATTAATGTTTAGTGGGAGATTTGGTAGTGATTAATATTTTGTTATTAGAAGAGTTTCTATTAATGTGCAAATCTCAGGTGGTACTTCAAGTAAATATATTAGGTCAAAGAGTTTCGGCTGACAAAAAAGTTGGGCAATCCCTGCACTGCATGTACTGCAAATATGAACTGATATGAATTTGTACATTAAAAAAAAAAAAAAAAAAGTAACTGTAGTCTGATTACAAGTACTTTACCATGTAATATAATCAAATTGCCAGTACAGTATAAAAAATGCTGGGTTAAAAACAACCCAAGTTGGATTGGAAAATGGTCAAACACAGCATTTGGGTTGTTTTAACCCAGTTAGTTTTATTTCACTCAACTATTGTTTAAAAATTACTGTATTGCTTGGTTAAAATGAACCCAAAATATGCTGGAAATGAACATTTATTAATATGTTTAATAAATGAACATTAATTAGATTAATGAATAATAAACACACATTTATTAAATTGCTTATTAATAAATGTTCACCTATTGATTATTATTGTTGCTTCTAGTAATTATGTGTCTGATTTTTAATTTCCAACCTATTTTGGGTTCATTTTAAGCCAGACATATAGTAATTGTTTTTAAACAATAGTTGAGTTAAATAAAACTACCCAGCACATATTTAACCCAACCGCTGGGTTAAAACAACCCAATTGCTGGGTTTGTCCATTTTCAACCCAACTTGGGTTGTTTTTAACCCAGCATTTTTTAGAGTGTACTTAATTTTTGGAATCAGATTACATTTATCACATTTATTTGCATATGCAGTGTAGCCCATTGAGTGATAATCATGAGATAAAAAAAATATGTTGAGAGTGCAACATCTTTCATGAGCAATGAATGGAACTTGCTCAACAATTTTTATGTCATGCTTTGGCCAGTTACATGCAAAATGTGGGCAATAAGTATTTTGTGGTTTTTGCAGCGCAATTTGTATTGTCTGTTCAATTATTAGTGAAAAAAACAGAGCATCTTCTTTACTGCGTTTATGTACAGTTTGTGCATGCAAGCTCAAACATCCCCTCCGTAGCTATGGAAGAAGAAAGTTGGCAGGCTTTTCCAGTGTCCTCTCCAAGATAAATAAAAGAGCAAAAAGAAACGGCGCACATGAAATAAAAGCCTCTGACAGAAAGCAATAAACGAGACCCTCTAAGGGCCTTGCAGCTCTAGCATGTGTGTGGTGTCTGGACCTGTGATGTGGGCTACGGCGGGACGGTCCACTCCATGCCTCAATACTGCACCGTCCAATCTAATTATCATCAGAGAGTCTGTGAGGTCATGGAGAGACTCTCCTGCCTGTTTGAGCTCAGTGGATAAGTGTTTAAATATTACCCAGTGTGTCGAGTATTCTTATTATGATGCATCAATTAAAGAGATTATGCAGAGGGAAATAATTTGTTCCAGTATGAGTCACAGATGTGAATGACTTTGAATATACATAAAAACACATGTTATTCCCCCAAATAGACACAAATTGCTTAACAGACATGTACAAACTGTTTCATATGAATTGTGTTCTTGTTTTGTTGTGTAGTTACTGTTAGGATTATTGTTTTGCTCTGTGTGGACATTTTGTTTGGGCTATTGATGTTGTTTTTGAAGTCGCTATTATTTGTTGTATTGATATCTAGTATTGATATCTACATGATGGTGTTTTGTGTGCATTACTGGGTTTAATTTGCAATTTTCTTGTTTGTAAATCACAGTTTTATACTGTACTGTTTACAGGTTGTTCTGCAAATATGCTTTTTTACTGTATTTTCTACAGAATTATTCTGGCAACCAAAGCTGCCAGGATTTTTTTTTTGTAAAAACAACACTTTTTTTTTTTAACAGTGAAGAATATATTGGCTGGATGAGACATTTTGTATTTAGTGAATGATTCTTATTGCTTTAATAGTTTATTTAGAGTTATAATTTGGAAATTTATGAGCACAAAATGGCCGTTAGAAGTCTTCCCAGCCTAATGCAATGGAATAGCTGTCCACATCTGCAAAAGAGAATCTGTCAAAAACAACAGCCGCCAGCACTGTTTTCTTCTCAGTTGGTTGATCCGTACGGTATGAGCTCCAGATTTTTCTGTGCTTCTGTTCACATTTCTACCTTGGTCCTTAGGGAGTGCTCTGTCTTCTCATTTCTGCATTTCTGTCATTCCACATCTGCTTCTGGACTTTGATGTGTGTTGTTTCGTGTTTATATTTAAGCGCCACATTTACATAGATTTTCTTAATGTTCAAAACAAGGCGTGGGATGAATAAATGAAACATTCAATGACACTGAGTAACGTGGTGCGATGTGGGGCTGAATTTTAAAGCCATTTGTCAGTATCCCTTTATCACGTTATCCGTTTATATGTTGTGATTGATAAAAGGACATAATTCCAATCCATAATGGAAAAGTGGCCTATAGACATTAATCTTTTATGCAGTCAGTGAAACTATCTGGCTGTAAAATCAGAGGAGATGACTGTCATTTTAGGTCCTGTAGGCTCTCAGGGGCCCTCGCCTTTGCATTGCATAATGGCTAGATATGTGTCTCTATGCGTATTTATTTATTTTTTTATATTATTATTCAAGTTCTATATGCTGTCTATCTACAACAATTGGATGCATGTAAATTAGTGTTTTGATACTTTTATTTTTATATACTTTTTATAAACCCTTTTTTCCACATGAAGATTCACAGACCACACAAGAGTCGCAGACTACTTACTGGTAATGAATTACATTAACGTATGCTGGGGCCCTGCTTCATGCCGGTGCTCAGGAGAAGGTTATTTTAATTCACAGTTTAGTTTTTAAAACAAACAAGTCCCAGGTGGCTCTTTCTAAGCATGCATTTTCTCTTTCGTAAAACATCCTAATTTACAGAGATGTATTAAAAGGTTTGAATGACATCATTGTCACGGGGATTACATCATTTGGTTAGAAGGGTTCTCTGCTCCCAGAAGCCCTTGTGGTTGTGGATGTGCAATTAATGGTTTTGATGGAATGTGCTTGGCAAACATGCAGTCTGGCCAGTTCCTATACTGTAGGATCAGACATGTATAACACTGGCCTTGTAAAACAGACTTCGCTCCATTAAACATAATGTGATGTCTTGCGCATTGATTTTCATGTGTGTAGCTTGCAAATCAAGCTCCTTACTGGAAGGTGAGACCGCAAACCATAAGGAAAGTTTGATATTTTGAGAAAGAAATGCTTGTAAATTCAACCACACAATCATCATAAGATTCTTTTGCTTTCTTTCAGAAACCATGATTGTTAGATTCAGCCGGCTGAAGAGAGGTCTCTTTCTTCTGGGGATGCTCTTTACGGTGTCCCATCTTGTGCTGTCCGAGGAGGTGCTTCCTGCAGAGAAAGAAGTCACATTCAGCCATGTCTACAGGATTGACTCTGGTTGTAAGCAGGGTTCTCAGGCGGGAGAGCTGTCCCAGGACCAGGCCTCAGAAGGACAGTTAGTCACAGTGGATGGAGAGAATGACATTGTCTTCAAACATAATATACGTCTACAGTCGGCTGGTTGTGGATGTGCAGATTCGGAGGATTTCAAAGCTCTGTTGTACCGTGTAAATGGCCTGGAGGAGGAGGTCACCTACCTAAAGAGCCAGTGTGCTCAGGGCTGCTGCAGAGGAGGGTCAGGTAGTACTACCCCTGATTTTGAGAAACTAAAAATCAACCTACCTTAGTTGTGTGTAGTGCACAGTTGGGGGGGCGGCACAGTGGCTCAGTGGGTAGCACCAAAGACTATAGATATAGAAAGAGGGTTCACTCCTATTACTTATGAATGGGAGAAACCGCAATGCACAATATGGCGGAATATGTCCTGCCTTCTAAGTAAACGAGCCAATCGCGGATTGATAAATTCGTTGCGTCACTGCAGCTGCCGTTAGAAGATCCGGTTCCCATAGAAACCTAAAATTCACGCTTAGGACTGCACATGCGCATTGGCTCATCTAGCCTGAAAAATACACTTTTTAACGCTATTTGAGCATAAGAAACAACATTTATGGGACAGTTCATGTCAGATTTTGTTGCTGGTTTTGAAATATGTTATTTAATTGTAAGTTTTCCAAGCTGTTTTTGAGATTTCAGGATTCCCCCATTCAAATAGATAGGACTTGGTCTTGGATGCCTGAAATAGCTTGCCCGGAGGTGTTGCAAATACGGCTGCCGAGTGAACAGAAGGGACTTTGGTAGCACTGTTACCTCACACCAAAAAGGTCCCCGGTTTGAGCCCCGCTGAGCCAGGAGTCCTTTCTGTGTGGAGTTTGCATGTTCAGTTTGCATGTTCTCCATGTGTGGGTGCTCCGGTTTCTCCCATAATCCAAAAATATAGGTGAATTGAAGACGCTAAATTGTCCATGGTTGTGAATGTGTGTGTGTGTTAGTCCCAAGCCATGTAATGGGGAGGGTTGGGGAAGGACCTAGCAACCTACCCTGGAAAAAAATCATTGCCAAGAAAATTCATGGACAGTCTCTCGCTTATGGCAAGAGATGGCCATAGAACCATCAAGAGTTGGATGCCACTGAAATGCTAATAGAAAGGTAGTGCATAGTTGAAAATTTTAGTGCATAATGAAAAAAGTCCAAAATGCATTGTCTTATGTGTCCCTTATCACATGTGACACCCCAGCCTTTCTGTCTAATTACATATACATCTGTAATATAGACTAACTTTCTATGTGATCCGTTACATTAGGCCGGAATGATCAGGAATGTCATTCTGGCACCTTCGATTAAAAATACTACTACTAATAATAACAATAGCAGAGTTGTATGTTATTTTGAATTTAGAATGCAGAATTTTAAGTTTGAATGCATTGAATTTAGAATTTTATGTTTCGGTTCCATTTTTGAATTTAAACCGAATATGAATTGAGGTATCAAACAGGAACTAGAATTGAAATTCAAATTTAAATTTAGAATTTTTAAAATGCAGTACCATTGAACAAGATAAAAACATGTCAAGAAAAATGATTGTTGTCTTGACAGCCTTGACAGCCTTCATATCTTGCATTAGAATCGCAGATTTTAGGGTTTCCCAACCTACAAAATCTCATTAAACCCCTGTCTTTTATGTGATGTTTTCTTAATAAGTTAAAACTATTCTCCTTTGCTAGGCGTGGACACCAGCTGCAGTGGGCATGGCACGTACCAGCATGACTCTTGCAGTTGTAAGTGTAACCCAGGCTGGGAAGGTCCAGACTGCTCCATCTCATCCTGCCCTGATGAATGCAATGATAACGGCCGCTGTGTTGACGGACGCTGCGTTTGCTATGAAGGCTACACCGGCCATGACTGCAGCCAGCTCACATGCCCCAACGACTGCAAAGATAAAGGCCACTGTGTGGATGGCAAATGTGTGTGCTTTAGTGGATTCTCAGGCGAAGACTGCAGTATTGCGACCTGTCCGAATGACTGCATAGGTAATGGACGCTGCGTTGATGGACAGTGCATCTGCGATGAGGGATTCTTCGGAATCGACTGCTCCATGGGTAAGATTGTCTTCAGTGTGAAAATGTGAAGTTGATTTACAGAAAAAAAATAATAATAATTGGAGTGTCTACTTACACCACCTTGTTGGCAGAGGCTATTTACACTAACTCCGCCCACTATTGTCTGATTGTACCAGATAAAATTACAAAAGAAATCCTGCTGATAACATGAACAGTAGTAGGTCGTGTTAGTTTTTGATGCGACCGACCCAAGATAAATAGCATCTAACTACTATTTTCTACTATTAATACTGCTATTTTCACTTAGTGAACAGACTAATAAGAGTCACTCTCTTTGTAATCAGAATACCCTGATTGCGTTGTATGTGCGTGATTCACTAAAAGAACGTCATAGTAGTTTTTGAATTTGGACAACACTGGTCATGCTATTTGCTTTTTTTACCTAAAAGAAATCTTAGATTAAAGGTGCCCTAGAATTAAAAATTGAATTTACCTTGGCATAGTTGAATAACAAGAGTTCAGTACATGGAAATGACATACAGTGAGTCTCAAACACCATTGTTTCCTCCTTCTTATGTAAATTTGATTTGTTTAAAAGACCTCCGAAGAACAGGCGAATCTCAACATAACACCAACTGTTACGTAACAGTCGGGATCATTAATATGTACGCCCCCAATATTTGCATATGCCAGCTCATGTTCAAGGCATTAGACAAGGGCAGGATGTCTGGATGTGCACAGCTGAATCACCAGACTAGGTAAGCAAGCAAGGACAATAGTGAAAAATGGCAGATGGAGCAATAATAACTGACATGATCCATGATAACATGATATTTTTAGTGATATTTGTAAATTGTCTTTCTAAATGTTTCGATATAATTCATAAACACACCTTCATTCTTTATAAATCTCTCCAACAGTGTGTAATGTTAGCTTTAGCCACGAAGCATATATCAAACTCATTCAGAATCAAATGTAAACATCCAAATAAATACCATACTTACAGTACCATGCTGCATGACGAACACTTTGTACAGATCCATTTTGAGGGTTATATTAGCTGTGTGAACTTTGTTTATGCTGTTCAAGGCAAGCGCGAGCTCCGGGGGAGGGGAGCACGAGAATTTAAAGGGGCCGCAGCCTGAATCGGCGCATATTTAATGATGCCCCAAAATAGGCAGTTAAAAAAATTAATAAAAAAAATAAATATGGGGTATTTTGAGCTGAAACTTCACAGACACTTTAAGGGGACACCTTAGACTTATATTACATCTTTTGAAAACACGTTCTATGGCACCTTTAAGTAAATTATGCTGAAAAACTTGATTATTGTAGTTTGTTGTGGCTTGCTAACTTACTATTTTTAGTTCTGGCAACTTTCAGGAACACAAATAATGCATCTCAATCAAGTTTTTCTATTACAATATACTCATATTTTTGAGTTGAGCCAACAAGCACCACACATGAGTTAGATCAATGCAAATTAATGCATTTAAGAAAAAAACAGGTATACAATGAGAAACTTTATGTACTAAAATACACCCCTTCCCTTTCAAACTTTTATGTATGCTTTATTTGAGAGGATTTTGCAAGATAACAAAGTGAGGGACAACTTTTCTAGTTCAAGCTTCGACTCTGTGCAAACTTTACAGACTAAATATTCTGCTACTCCTATACTTTTCCAATAAATGCTTATATAAGAGCTAATTGAACACTTTGAGGTAGTTCATTTGCCCGTATTAACTCTCTCTTTCAGTCTCCTCCTGGAAGAAATCAGTAAAAGATAGGCCTCATTAGCACAAGGGAATTGTTTTTCATCAATCCTTTTCTGTTCCATGTGTTTCACCCTCAGACCTTCAGACTGAAGTGGAGTGCCTCAGAGTTGGAATGCATGGATAGATGAGCTGAGTTTCAAAAAATATTAGCCAAGGCCAGAGCCTTAGGGTGTGACATATTATCTGTGTTAACACTTCTGAAATGGCTTCTTAGGGGAGTTAGGGCACAGTGTAATTTACTCCAAGAATGATAATAGTAGGGAGTTAAAAGCAAGCACTGCAAACTAGTCAAACAGATCAATTTAGTTGTTACATTCTCATGATCTTGACACTAATTGGCTTTGGAATATTACTCGAGGGTTTCAGCTGTCCATAACTTGTCTGAAAGATTTTCCATATCTAAAGCTAAAGGGAACGGTCATCGTTAATAAAACACACTCGTTCGTGCGTATATGAGGATGTCTGACTTGTAAAACCTTATGAGGATTCTGGGATGATGATTTAAAAGTTATACAATGAACACCAGAAGCAATGAAAAATATAGGGGGTATTATATTAAGGCCCTGTTTCCACCTGGTGTTAAGATGTGTTTTGCTCAATCAGATCACAAGTGGACGACGCTAAATAGAGATGTAAATGGGGTGTAAAATGTTTTAAGCTTGTCCACTTTTGACCACTTCTAGAGGTAGTTGAAAACACATTCGACCAGATTGCTTTCGTAGTGGAAACACTCAAGTCGTTTGTGTTCGAACAGCCACTAAAGTCCGCCTACTGACCTAATGCGTAAACATTATGGGAAGTGCGCTAGCCAGACGGGACTTTAAACTTTGTCAGCTGAAGACCCAAGTTTGGTTTGAAGATGAAAATCGTACCAAGCACAATGTTCTCTCACCATTCTCACCATTTCACGGCATTCGGGGTGGTGTAGCGTCTATCAGAGCAGAAATGAAAGCTGCTACTTTCCGTATGTTTTTCCGTCTTCTCTGGTAGCGTTCATATGTAAATTCCGCGAGCTTATTTTGTCCAGTAGATCGAAACATCTGAAAAAACCCATACATTTACCAGCCCATAGACCCTCCCCTCAAAGAAATTAGGATAGAAGTGGTTGAAAGTGGACAAAAGAGACAGATTATAATGTGGAAATGGATATGTGTCTCCCTCGTCCACTTGTGATCCGATACCAGGTGTAAACAGGGCCTGAGGTGTTTATTTGGGTTTGAATGTTTTAGTACTTTTAATACCCAAAACAATGTCCAAAATTATTTTATACATCATTATTATACCATGCGTCTGGCAGAACAGACTAAAAGATAGATAGATAGATAGATAGATAGACCCTTTATTGTCCCCCAAGGGAAATTTGCTTTCACAGACTCTGTCGATACACAAACAACAACAACAACAACAACAACAACAACAAAAAATAATAATAATACCCAAAACAATGTCCAAAATTATTTTATACATCATTATTATACCATGCGTCTGGCAGAACAGACTAAAAATGGACAGAAATGTGTGAATATGACATGTTTTGTATAACAGAATATTCCTTTCAAAACTAAAACAAACAAAAGTTTGGGGTTGGTAATATTTTTAATGTTTTTGAAAGAAGTCTCTTATGCTCAAGGTGGCATTTCATCAATCAAAAATGATTTATTATTTACAATACATTATTACAAAATTATTTATACAAAAATACAATTCAAAACAGTAATATTGTGAAAAATTATTACAGTTAAGTAACTGTTCTATTTGAATATATATTAAAATGTAATTTATTCCTGTGATGCAAAGCTGAAATTTCAGCATTATTACTCTAGTCTTCAGTGTCACATGATCCTTCAGAAATCATTCTAATATGCTGAATTAAAGGGTTAGTTCACCCAAAAATGAAAATTCTGTCATTTATTACTTACCCTCAAGACCTTCGTTAATCTTCAGAACACAAATTAAGATATTTTAGTTGAAATCCGATAGCTCCGTGAGGCCTCCATAGGGAGCAATGGACACTTCTTCTCTCAAGATCCATAAAGGTACTAAACACATATTTAAATCGTTTCATGTGCGTACAGTGGTTCAATATTAATATTATAAAGTGATAAGAATGTTTTTGGAGAGCCAAAAAAAAAACTAAATAACGACTTATTTAGTGATAGTCGATTTCAAAACACTGTTTCAGGAAGCATCGAAGCACAAATGAATCAGTGTATTGAATCAGCTGTTCGGAGCTCCAAAGTCACGTGATTTCAGCCGCTGGCAGTTTCACATGCGATCTGAATCATGATTCGACACACTGATTCATTTGTGCTCCGATGCTTCATGAAGCAGTGTTTTGAAATCGGCCATCACTAAATAAGTCATTATTTTGTTTTTTTGGCGCTCCAAAAATATTCTCGTCGCTTTATAATATTAATATTGAACCACTGTACTCACATGAACCGATTTAAATATGTTTTTATTACCTTTATGGATCTTGAGAGAGGAAGTGTCCATTGCTCCCTATGGAGGCCTCACGGAGCCATCGGATTTCAACTAAAATATCTTAATTTGTGTTCTGAAGATTAACGAAGGTCTTACGGGTGTGGAACGGCATGAGGGTGAGTAATAAATGACAGAATTTTCATTTTTAGGTGAACTAACCCTTTAAGGCTAAACTAATTTCTTATTATTATCAGTGTTGAAACCCGTTGTGCTGCGTAATATTTTTTTGAATGCTTTTTTTGGAAAATGTTTTGATTAATAGAACATTTGAAATAGAAATAGATCAATTTAAGGCATCCTTGCTGTATAAAAGTTTTCATTTCTTCTCCATTTCTCAACAAAATTTGAACAGTAGTGTACTGTATAAATAAAGAAATTTGTGTTCTAGGCCTAGGCTGACTGGATTATGTGGAAGTGATTACAAACCTACATAGATTAGACCTGTGTGAAAAAACCCCCAGAGAAAACATGATTCTACGTCAATCGTAAATGTGGTCGATCATCAAAAGATCAGTGTGGCAACTTTGTTCTGACCACAATGAGACTAGGGGGTTTTGGTGAATGTCTTAATGGCAGATTAACACAGTGCAGATGTTGAAGATTAGATTTACCTTCTATGAAAACAACTGCTGTTGCCACAGGTTTAGACACTGCATAAAAAGGCTGTACAGCTTTGTTCTAAAAAATATAAAATGATTGTGACATCATAAAAAACTATATTTATTACAGATCACAATAAAGTACAATTAAAACAGCATTTATGGTTATTTAAAGATACTTTAAGTGTCAGGCTGATGTTTCTCTGGCTAGAAGAACCACCGCTGTTGATTTATGCAAGTGTTTCCAGGTCCAAACAGAACTGTGTTGTAATTGTAATTTAATTGCTTTGCTTATCCCATACAATCAATCAGTGGGAACATGCATTTCCGGCACTTATGCTTTCTTTCCAGCTGGCTGATGATAATTCATTAGTTCTGCTGGCCTTTTGGGGTATTATTTACGGTTGAAATTGTTATTGGCAAACCCTGGAGAGAACGGCAGGAATAGCCATATTAACTGCCACTGGATGGAAAGGCTCCTGTAGAATTGAAGGAAAACATTTGGCTTCCTGCCCCCTCGCCATGTGAAACAATGTCCAAACCTGCTGTTCATTCTTTCCTGGGTAATGTGGTCTCCACAGCACCCTTTTTCACCCCCTCATGGATTTCCCTGATTTTTTCCTCCCTCTAACAGTGTTTCCTTAAATCCACTGTAAGCCGGTGGGTAATGTGTTAATGGAAACTTCACTCCCTGGGCTGCTGACTGTCTGTCTGTCTGTCTGGGGACCTCGGTTTGTTACTGGGGCCTCCCTGTTTCCTTCCTCCTCTGATGTGCAGTTTTGTTCAAATCCCTACGTATTGATGGAGGCTTTAAACCACAAAGTAACCAGAGTGAAAATGTAAGATCTCCCTAAAATAGCCAGCTAAGATGTTCAGTAAACCTCTGGATCACCTGGTATTTGGCAAGATGAGCTGCAAAAATGTGAACAAGCTTAAGAAATGAAAGAAGAGAACTGGGAAATAGAAACTCTTAAAGGTGCCCTATATTCAAAATTTGAATTTATCTTGGCATAGTTGAATAACAAGAGTTCAGTACATGGAAAAGACATACGTTGAGTTTCAAACTACATTGCTTCCTCTTTCTTATGTAAATCTCATTTGTTTAAAATACTTCCGGAAAAAACGTGGATCTCAACATAACACCGACTGTTACGTAACAGTTGGGGTGTACGCCCCAATATATGCATATGCCAGCCCATGTTCCCAACATTATGAAAGGCATTAGACAAGGACAGCCAGTAACGTCTGGATCTGCACAGGTGAATCAACAGACTAGGTAAGCAAGAACAACAGCGAAAATGGCAGATGGAGCAATAATAACTGACATGATCCATGATAGCATGATATGTTTAGTGATATTTGTAAATTGCCTATCTAAATGTTTCGTTAGCATGTTGCTAATGTACTGTTAAATGTGGTTAAAGTTACCATCGTTTCTTACTGAATTCACGGAGACAAGAGCCGTCGCTATTTTCATTTTTAAACACTTGCAGTCTGTATAATTCATAAACACAACTTCATTCTTTATAAATCTCTCCAACAGTGTAGCATTAGCTGTTAGCCACGGAGCATAGCCTCAAACTCATAGAGAATCAAATATAAACATCCAAATAAATACTTTACTCACATAATTCGAAGCATGCATACAGCATGCATGATGAACATCTTGTAAAGATCCATTTGAGGGTTATATTAGCTGTGCGTAAATGTGCTGTAATATAATCGAGAGCTCGTGTGGCAGGGAGCATGCGAATTAAAGGGGCGGCGCGCTGAAAAAATCAGTGCATAGTTAATGATGCCCCAAAATAGGCAGTTAAAAAAATTAATTTAAAAAAATCTATGGGGTATTTTGAGCTGAAACTTCACAGACACATTCAGGGGACACCTTAGACTTATATTACATCTTGTGAAAAAGCATTCTTGGGCACCTTTAAAGGGATAGTTCACCCAAAAAATAAAAATGCTGTCATTATTTTCTCACCTTTGTGTCATTTCAAGATTGTCTGACTTTTTTTTCTTCTGAGGGACATAAAATCTGAATTCTCCCAGTGGTGAAATCAAGTTTTTAATGTTGTTTATACTGTATGTCTATGTGGTGTTTTTAATTAAGACAAAACATGTGCAAATTCATAAGTCAACACCATTGCTGAGAATTTTCTCTTTAAAACTGCAGTGATCTAAAGACAGTTTGAAAAACGCAGTTTGAAATCACTGGCGTCTATGACGTCACAAACTACCTTGTAACCAATAACGTCAACGTGTCGGCGGGCTTTAGCATATCATTAACTGACCGCGCAAGGAACTCTCAAAAGAAGCCAGGATATCCCGGTATATTTTTCTGTTAATATGAAAAAATCTGGTAGATATATAGCGGGTGTATTATGATGTTATGATGATGAACTATATGCCTTTCTTCACTGATGTTCTAAGTTGTTCAAAGCGTTGGATACTGATTTTACAAGGCAGCTGTCTGACTCTGAGATGTCGAACGGGAACATGGTTTGTGTAACATTAACAACACATTATTAGCTGTTTGATAACATCGTCAAGCAAAAGGCTAATCATATTAATTACCGTTATGTGTCCGATGTTGATACCATTGTGCAGCGTTTACCTGAGTAAGTTGTCTAAGTGGATCTCTGAGCTGATGTGAGTGAGTGGAGGCAGGGCTAATTTGCATTTTCATGGATCCGTGTATATTAAATGAAACAACGGTGCAGAATTACATTCAACCAATTTTAAGGCATGAAGACATTTTGTTCACAGGAAAAAAAAAAAAAAAACGCTTAAATATGTCATTTTGGTGATCAAAGATGAGTTTTAAGGGATACAATTATTGACTACAGGGGGACTTTAAATGTAATTAAACGGAATGGGGACTGGGGCTGTCAAGCTCTGAAATGACAAAAAAAGAACCATAAATGTATCATAAAGGTGGCCCACATGACTCAGGGTGCAAGTCTTTTGCAGTTCGTGTGATTAAAAAAAACAAAATGTTTTTAGTTAATGAAAATACCCCAATGTTATCTGATGTAAAAGAATGCTTCTGAACTCCCTGTGGTTACAACATTGTTTTGTACATCAGTTCTAGGACCAAAAGGCCTCCGTCTGATCAAAGTCACAGATGTATCTTTGCTGGTGGAGTGGGAGTCTGTAAGAGGAGCTGAGTACTACATCCTGTCCTACTATCCAAAGGGAGACGAGGGAGCCATTAAAGAGGTCCAGGTGGAAAACACGAAAAACTCCTACCTAATCACAGGCCTCAGACCCGGAGTCACGTACATAGTGCAGGTGTACGCTGTCATCCGGGGCATTACCAGTGAATCTGATGAAATAGTGGCTACAACCGGTAAGGTTAATTGCTTAAAATGCTATAGATATACTTGTAACAATGCAGTATTAGGGGTTTTATTTATTTATCTACAGCTTACAATAGATTTTATGTCTCCGGTGCTTTGCAGTGGTATTTGTGTTAACCATAATGCCAGATGTAACTAAGCTTGTAGAGTTCAATGAATAGCCAAGAACACATTTTCATGGAAATGAATGTTTGCAGTTGTGCAACAATGGGATGAGCACTACAACATTTTGATGTGGTCAGCCTTAAATTCCCTTACAGCACACTGAGAAAGTGCTGATCATCTGGATGTGATGACAAAGATGAATGGTCAGCATGGGACATTGTCAGTCACTGGTTAACAAATAGTTTGAAAGTAATAATTTCCTTCACAGAGATGAGAAGGGCCAACTTAGTCTGAAGTGGTAGAATACACGGCTGTAACCCATTTCTGTCATCCGTTGGCGGAATGTTGAAGACAGATGCTTGTAAGAGGAGTACCAGAGATATCCAATCAAAAATATGAAAGAAACAGCATTCAGATTTGCATTAATTTGCATGATTTGCTACCTAAAAGTGTCACTGCAGCAGAATCACTGTAAAATTAAGTAAAAAAGTTTGGTGGGATAGTGAGATTTGTTTTTTTGTTTTTTTTTGTTTTTCAACTCCACTGTTCTCCACTGATTAATTATTCAAAATGAATTACATACATTAACATTTGCTTGGAAGAAAACACAGATTTTATTAATTAAATGTAAGTAGGCAATTTCGGAGAGGCTAGCAATAGCAAGTTAGCTCTGAAAGCATGAGATCCCACCCTCCCTTCAGAGTGTCTCCAAAGCCACGCCTCCTTCAAAACACATGAACTCACTCAGCAGAGTCTGCAAAGCATCACAAGAGATAGCGCTAAATTACCTCATGTCTCAAAGCACATAACATTACAATAATAATGAATGTAAACAACTTACAGAGCACTTGCTTGTGCCACCCGACTGCTGCAGATTCATTTGGGCGTTGATAGTGTTGACATCGGGTGTGCCTCATACGTCCTGAAAAGTGAAGCTGCGGGCTCTTTGATCGCCCCCTGGAGGCTGGATGCAGTACAGGTCATAAACCCCGCCCTCTCAATGCAGATGAATGAGACTTAAGTTAAAACATAAAAATAAATTATGCTTCAAATAAAATTTTCCGAAAGATGGTTTTGGTCATTTAAGGTAGTTGTTATCACACTGATTTATATTCAATTGTTTGTTTTTGTGATAAGTTTGATTTTAGCTAGCAATTTGGTGCTATAGAAACGGGGCGTGTCCTTGTGATTCACAGTTGATTGACAGCTTCTCTGAGGACTGTCTGAGCTTCGAGGGGAGATTGAAGATATATAACTAACTATTAATGTTCAATTTCTGTGTTATTTCACACCGACAAAATGAGCTGTTCAGCAGTAAACTGTACTAACTGACCTACAGAATCTGAGGGATCACTGAGTTTTTTCTGTGACGTTAATTGTGGGCTTCATAAGCTAATTAAAAGACGTTATTAGTTAAGATAACATGCCTAACGTTAGCCATGACGAAAAAAAAGCAGGTGATCCTTATCTGGCAGTTACTAATTATTTTTATGGGTATAAAATAATAATTAGCAGGATAAAACTAATGATAGCCTACTCTAAAATAATTATAGAGCACTGTCTACAGCAACCGATCTCCTGTAACGTTAGTTTAACCCTTTATTTAAAATGGCAGGACCGTTTCTGACATTTTAGAGTTGTTTCTAGTGGCATATTATATTGAGTTTATCTACTGAATTTGCTGTCTCAAAAATATTATTGCTCTAGAAACAGAAAAGCCTATTATTTTATAGGTAGTATTTTAAATTGTGTATAATTTATATAGCCTATTTAAAATAGAGGGTATGCGCGTCACGTCACCGTCGACCGTTACGACTGCGGTTACGCCCACTGAGTGGTACAAAGCCTGAGCGGCAGCATTGGTTTTTAGTGTGAATGCCGCGAAAAACACACAAAACACGTCCAAAACGGGATAGCTTTGACACAAAACCTGAGGTATATTTAAAGACTGCCGAAAGCAACAGAAAAAAGAAGCAAATGGATCACTGCAATTCACAGAAACAGCTGGACTCCAGCAGAGAAACATGGATTTGCAGTTATCATTTTGTGTCAAATTGTTGGATTTTGAGGTAAAATCATACCGTATTGTTATATATTATGTTGACAAATTATCAATTAAATATTTTCCATCTTATATTCTGCATAATTGTGTTTTAAAATAAACAACACTGACAAAAACTATACTATAAAACTATATATGTTTTAGGGCTGGACAATATGACGATATAACATTGATATGAAGTGATTACGCGGGTTTAAACCTACCGATATTGTAGTTATATAAAATATTCACAGGCAGATTTGCTTTATGTATTTCCCCGCCGTCGAAATCAGGCACATAAATGTCAGGAAAACACGACTCCTTGCTGCATGTCAATATCCATGGATTAGGTTTATTTGACAAGGTGTAAGAAACACTTTCGAGTCCAACCTTTAATGTAATTCGTTCGTGTAATTCGTTCGTTTTACTCGCGTTTTCGCAGTTTCCTCTATTAAATCCAGTCATGCAGCAGGTCCTTTTTCCACTCAGTCCAGCTGAGGGAGCGCGTTTTCGGCGGGAAAGTGACGTCGATGCATACCCTCTATACATCAGTGATGACGCAGTCGTCTGGGCGGAAGTTTGATACCGCGACTCCGCCTCCAGGCTCCACTGACGATTCTTTCTGCGCATGCCCAGGCTCCAAACTTCTTTTTTTTTTGGACGTTTTTGCGTAACGTGTCATCGGCGTCCGTTTTGGCTTCAGTTCAATACAATGGAAGGAAGCGGCGTCGCGTCGTCCATCTTTTTTTACAGTCTATGGTTGACATAGAAATTCATAAATCAGAGTCTGAGGTCGTGAACTCAATATAAGCTTGTTGTTTTGGTTCAGGAGGAACTGTAAAAGGTGGCTGATGTTTGTTTGCCGGAAATACATGTTGATAGGCATCAGGCCCGGTACTAGGCTTGCTTGACTGGGGGGGCAATCACAAATTTTGGTAGGGCAGCATTTTCTAGGCTAATATTCATAGCTAACTTTTAGTTTTTTTGATTCATCAAGAATCGTCTTGTGGCTAACAAATTATAGGCTATAGCCTAATTTGTACTGGCTATGTAGGCCATGTGAATTATTTATGGACATAATAAGGGGCGGAGCCAGACATTGTAAACATTCGGGGCTTAACCGAAATCTATATTTGTCCAATGACATTTTAATTTACTGACATGAAAGGAGCGTTTTTTGTAGTATTCTTGGTTAAAGTTCATAAAATGTACATTTTATACCATCATCTAGGGGGGTCCGGGGGCATGCCCCCCCCGGTAAGAAATTTTTGTGTATTTTAAGGTTAAATGCATCATTCTGGTGCACTTTGGAAGCTCAAAACTGAGAGCTTCAACCCATGTACAGAGTGCAAATGGAACAAAGAAACAGCATTGACTTGTACCTGGTCATGAAAGAGGGCTCAAACATCTTTTTATTTGTGATATAGAGTCTCAGTCTACATTGTATTTTCAGATGCACAATTCTCTTTAAAACACGCAGCACAGAAACCTCAAACCTGAAAGATTCAGGGCTTTTGGAAAAACATTTGGGGTTCCAGCCCCCTTAGCCCACCCCTAGCGCCGCCCCTGGATATAATGTTCAAATTATTCATTGTTAACGAAATTACTGAGGAAATGTTCGCTGATAGCTATCTCAGCATGCAGAAAATATGTTCGGCTGATGCAGATGTGATCCTCATTGTGATATTTTTTTTAGGCTACTTGCTTGAAGATTAGGTGTACACTTGTTTTCGACGTGTTTTCTGATTAATGTTCGTTACTTCCCAGTTCGCATGTTTTTGGATTTTAAGTCCATTTTTGTGAGATTAAATATCATTATAAGCATATTCACTTTTTTTTCTGTGATTAAAGTGGCCGATCCTTATTCAATAGATAAGACGTTTTTAATGTTTATGTGGGCTTATTCATTTTTATTGTTGGCTGCACATTTTTGGGGGGGCACAAGGAAATTCTGGGGGGGCAATGCCCCCTAGCCCCCCCCTAGACCCGGCCCTGATAGGCATGTAGGACATCCTATCATTGCATTCGGACCGAAAGTGGTGAAAATGTATGTCTGATATGGGTACATATCTGATGTACACCTACAAAATTTCAATTAAGTGCCCTTCGTGCTATGTTTCACGTACAAGTCTGAAATTCGGTAGACACAGCCCAATACCTACAAAAAAGTCCCTGGGAGCAAAATCTGAAAACCCAAAAGGAAGTGGAATATTTTGAATTTTCTCTGTAAAATGTTTGCATTTTTTGCCATTTCCAGACGTTGTACTTTAACAAAGTCCTCCCAATGATTTTATCAGATCAACATCATATCTAAAGGCTTTTGTGACATTAAATTGCGAAGATCCTGAGATTTAAAAAAAAAAAATTATCCATGGATGACAAATACATTCAGAGAATATATGGTAATTCTGCAATACCACTGGTAAACAAAATGTTTGCTAAGTGTAAAGTGTAAAGTTAAAGACTACTGCACAGTGAAACATAAACAAAAATCACTTTAAGCTGTTTACTGTGCATAACAGATTTTGCCCCCGCCTGCTTTTCTCTTCAGAGGTCTCTGGTATTGAAGGAATAAAGGTGCTGGGCCAGACAGAGGACTCCATCCAGGTGGACTGGAAGAACCCTGCAATCACTGTGGACTTCTTCAAATTGACCCATGCTAGCCCTGATGGTCAGGGAGGAGAGGAGAATGTGGCAATGAGCCAGGAGGCCAGAACCAAGCACACCATTGTAGGTCAGTCCGTCTAATGCATCCATCTGCTGTCATGGGTCCCTGAGCTTCAGACAGAGTATTCTGAATTCAGTGACTGTAGTGAGAACAACATAAATGTGTGTTTTTCAGGCCTCAACCCAGGAACAGAATATCAGATAGGTGTACAAGCGATCAAAGGTGAAATTGAAGGCAAGCCATCGTACGCCACAGGGGTCACAGGTCAGTAATATGCTTCGCTAGCAATACATTAAGTGTAAAATAAAATTTATGAGTTTCCACTTTTGTTTTTCTGTCATAGTGGGGGACTTTCCATTGACGTCTGTAGGGTTTTTATATTGAGCTAATGATATTTTCTGTCCCCTAAACCCAAGACAGATTTTGGATTTTCTGTAGGACTTAAGGTCATTCTTTTTTTTATTATGCAACATTAATATTTAATATGTTTATTAACCAGCTTCGTTGTGTCACATTTTATTATTCTTGTGGGTACATTTGGTGCACACAACATAGGTGAAACCTGACCTACGTCTGTATATAAATTACAACTTATACTGAAAGAAATTAAGGAAGCGAAAAATAAGAGACAAATAGATGCAGAAATCAGATTATTGTTCTGATGTTGATGCTAGAGATAGCAATCTTTACCACAACAAACTTTTAACGGAGGGAGTCCTTTCATGCTTTCATACTTTACTCTCAGAAAATATTTTCTTCTGAAAGGGTTCAGTGTCCAATGGTAGTTAAAATCTTTACAACCCAGTGCATAAGACAGATATTTTCCTTGTCACCATAAATCAATTAAATTGCTTCCTTGACTGAAAAAACAACAAATCCATTTTATTATTTTACCCAGGGCTATTGAAATGTGGCACTTCTAACATTTCTTGCACTGAAAAAATACACATGTCCAAAACCAACAAATATTCATGAACAACCCTAGAGGCATCGGTTTCTGTATTATTATAGGTATCTTAGTGGCTGGTGCTGGAGATATTTAAAAGGTAGTGCTCCAGTATGCTGTAGAGCTGATAGTCTGCCAACAATGAGATCTTTATACTAACTAAACCTGTCAAATGATGTTAAATGATGATGATAAATTACTATTGTGGTCTGTAAATCGCCATTAGATGTGTGCAATGATGTCTAATGAAAAGAAGTCTTGTGATTTGTGTATGTCTGTGCCTTTTGGAAATGTTGCAGAATAATTCTGAGGGACTGCTCATATAATATTTCCCATATTAAAATGTCAATTAGCCATAGCTCTTAAATCATTAAAAGTCATTTTTCATGTTTTAGGCTTAAATTTCATAGCCTAAATGCTTGGACTAATATTTATGGCTATTTAAGAGCTGTAATATTCCCTGTTTAATATTTATGAGTCAGTGCTTTTGGCCCAATAATAAGATCATCCCTTTAGAATTATGGTTAAAGACACAAAATTATGGTTGCAAAGAAAACTTATCATACATAACCACAGTTATGTTCATAGGACGACTTTAATATATCAAATGTAGGGCAGGGAAATGCTAGATTTTGTATTCAACATCTGGGTCTTTGAATTATTGCTGTAAGCATAAATATAGTTTACTTTGTCAGGCTATTTACATAAGGGAATTCAGCTCTTAGGCAAAGGTGCTTGAGATAGATAAATTAGCTGTACTCTGACTCTGCTGATTAGAGTTTGCCAAGTCTCATAGTCGGCCGATCAGTTCGAAGGATGAATGTAGGGCTGTTTTGTCTGAGGAGGCAAGTGTGGTGATGTCACAGTGTGAAAATAATTGACAGTGTAGGGGAATTTACAGTTAAGACCGGAGGACCAGATATGATGAATAAAGACCAGGAGTCAGAGATGCAATCAAGAAGCTCCTTGATAGTATAGTGGACATTATCTCCACCTGTCACGTGGAAGACTGGGATTCGATTCCCTACCGGGGAGACCTTGTCCTCGAGGTTGTGGCCTAATTGTTGGATAGTCGGACTTGTAACCCGAAGGTCGCGGGTTTCGAGTCTCAATACCGGCAGAAAATGTAGGTAGGGGAAATGAATGAACAGTGCTCTCTTCCACTCTTATTACTCTTGAGCAAAGCACCTAACCCCCAATCGCTCCTGGGGCGCCGCACCAAAAATCCGGCTGCCCACCGCTTCAACACAGGTCACTAAAATACATCATTACTTCAGGTTTAATGATTCTCATTGGTTAAGACATAGACAAAATTTGGAAAATCTCCACACATGGACATATAGTTTGAAGCATATATCCATTGATTCTATGGATGACAGCAGGGGTCCTGGTTTAGGTAAGAAGTGACCCACCATGGTCACGTATCAGCGTTTCAAGGCTTCTGTTTGTCTGAAGATGGTCATTTAATCTCCCCTGGGTGTCACTTGTTCACCTCACTAAAGTCAGGACATATAACAAAAGACACAGCTTCACACACACAATGTTCGAGTTGTTTGAGCTCTAGCTCTGACTTTCCCAAAACAGACTTTCTCTCAGTAAGTGGTTCAGACAATATTCGTCATTATTATTCTCTAGTGATTGAAAATGAAAAGTAAAGTAAATGCTTTTAACAGTGATTTGGTCACGTAGGAGACAGGCCTGAGTGACCCCAGTGAACTAGGCTGTCCTGGTCAGCTAGAAAAGTCAATATATGTTTTATCATGTGTTGGGTGCTTCTCTCAAAAACAAGGAGAGAACATGTTCCAGTGAAAAGACATCTCAGTCTATACTTAAATCTCATAAGCTTGAAGAAGTCGACAAATCGCTTAATATTTAGAAGGGTTGATTAATAACTTGATTATAAACCACTCAAAAGGATATACATTGAAGTGGCAATGGATTCAAGAATCCACCCTTTCAACAGTAGCTACATAAATATAGCAAAATATGAAATCCAATAGTGGTCAAATAATAGTTTGTAACAGAAATACAGGCACACGTGTATCACATAAGCTGCAACCGTTTGCGTTTAAGCTGTCTACTATACTAGGTATTGGTTTAATTGAGATCATTTTACTCACCTTAAAGGGATAGTTCACCCAAAAATGAAAATTTGATGTTTATCTGCTTACCCCCAGTGCATCCAAGATGTAGGTGACTTTGTTTCTTCAGTAGAACACAAATAATGATTTTTAACTCCAACCGTTGCCGTCTGTCAGCCGTATAATGTGGGTCAATGGGAACTTCTTTTATAAGAGTAAATAAAACTTGCTTAGACAAATCTAAATTAAACCCTGCGGCTCGTGACGACGCACTGATGTCCTAAGACATGAAACGATCGGTTTGTGCAAGAAACCGAACAGTATTTATATCATTTTTTACCTCTAAAACACCACTATTTCCAACTGCGTTCAGCACTCATCTAGTGAGGTCTGATCGCGCTCTGACAACGGCAGTGATGTACTCACGCATATACTTCAATCAGTGCTAGATATTACTTCCGTTGTCAGAGCGCGATCAGACCTCACTAAACGAGTGCTGAACGCAGTTGGACATAGTGGTGTATTAGAGGTAAAAAATGATAGAAATACTGTTCGGTTTCTCACACAAACTGATCGTTTCGTGTCTTAGGACATCAATGTGTTGTCACGAGCCGCAAGGTTTAATTCGGATTTGTCTGTGCATGTTTTATTTACTCTTATAAAAGAAGTTCCCATTGACCCACATTATACGGCTGACAGACGGCAACGGTTGGAGTTAAAAAACATAATTTGTGTTCTACTGAAGAAACAAAGTCACCTATATCTTGGATGCGCTGGGGGTAAGCGGATAAACATCAAATTTTCATTTTTGGGTGAACTATCCCCTTTAATGTCATTCCAAACCTGTATGACTTTTTTTCTTCTGTGGAGCACATAAAATATTTTGAAAAATGTGTTTTATTTTGCCCATAATATTAAAGTCCAGTGATGTTCATTGTATGGAAACAAACAGTTGAAACGTTCTTCAAAGTATCTTTTGTTTTTCACAGAAGAAAAAACATCATACAGGTTTCGAACAACATGAGAGTGAGTACATAGAATGCTAATTATTTTTGGGTGAACTATCACTTTAAATGAGCTTCAACCGAAAGCACACTGCTTCTTCAGGCTATTTTATCCCTGTCAGTTAGCTAACACCTGACTTCATATTAGTCCAACAGAGCTAATCCCTTCCAAGCAAAGAAAATTTACTTCACACAGTCGGGGTGTTGCCAGAAAAGTCGCTGGACACTTTAGCTCTGTGTTGGATCTTTTGAGCATTGGCTCAGAATGCTTGTATATTGGTAATAAGTGGCTTCTAGAAGAAATAGTTGTTATTCAGAGCCGGAACATATGTGGCCCATTCACATATTTGTTGGACTATGAACACCTGACACTACTACAGCTATGAAAATAAGGGCATGTTCACACTTGGCAAGTTTGGTTTGATTAAAAAGAACTCTGGTGCGATTGCTGTGCTAGTTCATTTGACTAAGTGTGAACACTGCCATCTGAACCCTGGTGTGCACCAAACAAGTGGACTGAGATCCCTGAA
Organism: Megalobrama amblycephala; assembly: GCF_018812025.1. Lineage (NCBI taxonomy): Eukaryota > Metazoa > Chordata > Actinopteri > Cypriniformes > Xenocyprididae > Megalobrama > Megalobrama amblycephala. The sequence continues at coordinate 38,414,305 of NC_063060.1, read as the reverse complement.
AAGATGGGTCTCGGTCCGCTTTCAAACGAACTTTGGTGCAGTTCGACTGAAATATGAACGCAGACATGTAAACGAACCAAAAACAGTGTATGATGTCACAAGATGTGACCCTAAAAAGAATGTCAAGCATACCTGTTTTTTCTTGTCATAGTTGCGATGTTGCCCTTTACAGTTCAGTACAGGCATCTGAACCACGTCTCCTCGCAGCAGATCTCCATTTATGTGTGTTGACACCTTTACACATTTTATAAGCTCTTCACGAGTTATCAGCTCCATCATATGTACGCACATGCAGCAAGTGCATTTAGCCCAGCTCACAACGTTTTGGATGTTCAACAAGTTCGGTCATAAATAAAAATAACTATACTTTTTTTTTTTGTATCTTTAGATTAAGTGTTAAAAATGACAGTGTGAACGTTAAGTGAACCAGGGCTAAATGTATAATTTTCTTTTTTGGTCTGGACCAAAAGAACAAAGAGAACTGAACTACATGTGTGAACACACCCTAAAAGCTACCGAGCAAATACAAATGGCAGAGCATTGAATAATATTAATATATAAAACAAAAAAGAAAATTCCCTAGGTCAATTCGACTCATTGATATCCATGAAAACAAAAAACATGTTTTAAACCAAAAGATATAAATACGTCTTAGATACACAATTTACCATCAATACAGACAAGTTACCATGATACCAGCACCACCAAAAGTAATTAATTGTGTCTGCTTTACTAAGAAACACATGCCCATTGTGACGCATTTAACAGATGCATGATTTTATCACAAGTTAGAACAGCCTGAACTGCAACCAGTGACAAACAATAGCAATACAGTGAAATAGTCAACTAACTTTGACCAATTATCTAGCCCTCAAAACATAAAAAAAATTATTCATCATACCTTTAGCTTACTCAGTAGAGCTGCGTTCTTCGTGTCGCAGGAAGTTTGTAGGTAAATGTCAAAATGTGACTGCGAAACAGACTCTCCTTAACCAAAATGTTGCTATAGTAGCCTAATATTAATGCTAGAAAGCATATATGCACTTGGCAATTGTGATTCTTTTTAATAGTCTATTGTATTTAATCATTGAAATCCATTTTCACAATCATTTTGACTGAGGGGACAGGATAGTCCAGGGCGTCCCACCAATGTGGCGCCAGCCCTGGTGTTATTGCACATTTTATATAAAGACCCATCTGATTTCTGTTACCTAATCTGAGCCACAGTGAAATTCTCATTTTCAAAAAGTGCTTGGGTTAGTGTGAATTTAATATCTGACTGTGCCTTTAAATTTAAGGTAGCACTACATCCTTTGAGTCTGTTCCTGACAGCTACAACAGCTATTAGAGGGGCCTCCGGTAGACAGTATTTTCCCTCTGCTCAGCAACTTATGAATTACAGCACCAGTTACTCCCACACTTAGTCTCACCAAACCGTAGGAACAGGAAATGGTTTTTCAATGCATCCTCATGGACATGGCATATTCCGTGAATGTGCATCACAGCGAAACCAGAGTGTATATTGTTCTTCTTGTTATCCAATGCAATGCAGGGCGACCATACTCTTGAATGTACAATTCCTTATGTTTTACAACTGAAGCATTCACTGACCTGAGAATGAACAGTGAAATTTATAGATCTGATTGTGGGCTTTACGAGGGCCCCCCAAACTGGTCTCTTTTAGCATCAATGACTTGAACAGCACTGTGGAGTTTTTCAAATCCCTGGGAACCATAAACAAACAACTTTAAATTAAATGAAAAGCCTTTGTAAAAAGAAAAAAAAATTGCTCATAGTGGATGTTTCTTTTATGATTGAAGACATTCAATCTGCCGCAGACTTTTGTTCTACCCTGAAATCAACGTGTCCTCACCTCCTGCCACCACAAGGGAGTTTAAAGCATCATTTGTTCAGATGAATGAATCATTGGATCGGACTGCTTCAAAGAACTTAATGTCCCAGAAGTGGGTAAACAAGCCCTCACATCTTGATCAGCGCTACTTTAAAGCTTTATTTACCAAGAAGGGCTTTCAAAATCATTAAAACAAATGGTGTTTGTTTTCTCTTGAGCAAGGCCAATTTTAACTTTTACATGTTTTTTAATCTATTAAAATAGTACACTTTGCATTTACATAGTGTACCTATGGTATATAGTTACAAAATATAGTTACAAACACATGCACATCTTAACTGTTAGATGCACCAGTTTACAAAAGCATGCAAAGGAGTTTCTCTTGTCTTTCGTACCCCGAGCTCTACATCGATCTGGCATAACATTATGACCACCTTCCTAAAATTGTGTTGTTTCCCTTTTGCTGCCAAAACAGCCCTGACCCATCGAGGCATGGACTCCACCAGACCCCTGAAGGTGTGCTGTGGTATCTCCACCAAGTTGTTAGCAGCAGATTTTAAGTCCTTTAAGTTGCGAGTTTGAGCCTCCATGTGTAACCCCTCTACCCAGGTCCTACTCACCCCGCTCTGCGCGGGCCTCGGGCGTGGGAGTCGCACGCTCTAACGAGGAGGCCAAAGGCTGCAACCCCTAGTCAATGCGAGCATCTCTTGAGATCAGAGGAGTGAGCCTCCATGTGTAACCCCTCTACCCAGGTCCTACTCACCCCGCTCCGCATGGGCCTCGAACCTGGGTCTCCGGCGTGGGAGTCAGACGCTCTAACGAGGAGGCCAATGGCTGCAACACATGGATTGGACTTGTTTGTTCAGCACATCCCACAGGTGCTCAATTGGATTGAGATCTGGGGAATTTGGAGGCCAAGTCAACACCTCAAACTTGTTGTTGTGCTCCTCAAACCATTCCTGAACCAGTTTTGCTTTGTGGCAAAACTGCTGAAAGAGGCCACAGCCACTAGGGAATACCGTTTCCATGAAAGAGTGTACAGGGTCTGCAACAATGCTTAGGTAGGTGGTACGTGTCAAATAAACATCCACATGGATGGCAGGACCCAAGGTTTCCTAGCAGAACATTGCCCAAAGCTTCACATTTGCCTTCTTCCCATAATGCATCCTGGTGCCATGTGTTCCCCAGGTAAGCGACGCACAGCCGGCCATCCACGTGATGTAAAAGAAAACATGATTCATCAGACCAGACCACCTTCTTCCATTGCTCCGTGGTCCAGTTCTGATGCTCACATGCCCACTATTGGCGCTTTCGGCGGTGGACAGGGTGCCCATGCTGACCCCTGTCCACCGCCGAAAGCGCCAATAGTGGGCACGTGACCATCAGAACTGGACCACGGAGGCACGCAACAAACTGCTTATGGGGCTGCATGCTCTGACCCAGTCGTCTGACCCAGTCGTCTAGCCATCACAGTTTGGCCCTTGTCAAACTTGCTCAAATCCTTATGCTTGCCCATTTTTTCTGCTTCTAACACATTAGCTTTGAGGACAAAATGTTCACTTGCTGCCTAATATATCCCAGGTGCCATGATGAAGAGATAATCAGTGTTATTCACTTCACCTGTCAGTGGCCATAATGTTATGCCTGATCGGTGTATACTTAAAGTATATTCATCGCAGTCTGAGCTTCTTTCCTTATATTAAAACTCATGAGGTGCTAAATGAAATGCAGATGAAATTAATGCACCCACAAGTCAAGTTCTGTGCATCATTTTGCATCGAAGTGCATCTTCACAGCTAATCTACAATGTCGAAACAGACATTAATTCTGTCCTGATTTTCCTGATGGATAAATAGTTTTCCTTGATAGAAAAGTGCCTTCAGCTTATTTGTTCTCCCCTGCTGTACCTTGGCCTGGAAGCTTGATACATGTCCAGAGAAATATGGGAGAAATATTTTCTAATCTGACTATACTTCACTGGTCAGAGACAGGAATAGAGATACATTTGGCAGTTCAGCTCAATCCCTCTGGCCACATGCTGTTTGACAAAGCACATATTATGTGTATAAGAAATAACACAGAAAAGAGCTGTTTGGCACATCATAACGTGGTTTATGAGTGGTTGTTTGTGTAATGAGATATTGACTTGGCGATTGCAGTATTATGAAGTTTTCAATGTCTCACAAATGCATTTAGCATTGGCATTGTCTGCTATCCGGTGTAAGGTGTTGTTTTGTATTCTGGTCCATGTCTCAAACCCAGACAAGTCAAAAATGATAAGCCCACCTTGGCAATCAGAGAGCATAAAATGAGAGCTGTGGATTCTAGCAATCTTGGAAGGCATCGGGAATCAGTTTCCATGATGCGGAAAGCATGGTGACATTCGGCTAACCCTGCCACAGTCACAGAACGTAGCCTAAATGATGATTGCTTTTCCTTGTCTCCTCACTTCCTCCATTGCATTTGCTTGGGCACTCTCTTGGTTCCACTGGAGCTGCTCACAAATGCATACCGCATTGCATATATGACCCTGCGCACGTCCTCAGCTCTTCAGGTCTTGATAATTGAGAATCCATAAGCCTGATGAAATATAAAAATCTTAACTGCATATTGTTCCTGCAGTTACTTTCACTTGCATACGAAATACTACACGTTTACCATCTATTAATGAATTCACGAAGAATCAATTCACTGTAAAAATGTTTTGTCAGGTAACTTAAAAAAATCCATGTGCTATGGGGGTGTGGGAAGTAAATGTATTGAGTTTAAAGTAAATATATAAAAAAAGTGTATATAAATATTTAAATATCAAATATTTTATTTAAGCATTATTTATTAAAATACTTTAATAAATCATTTAAAAATATATTAAAATTTATAGAACAAAAAAGGCTATGAGAATTTCAATGAAATATCTGAAGTCTTTTTTTATCATGCAATTGTGAGTAAATAGCCTAGTACATTTATTTAATAAATATTTAAATATTATTGATTTTATTTATTTATTTTATTTTGTGCAAGGATTTAAAGCATTAGTTCACCCAAAAATGAAAATTCTGTCATTGTTCATCTTCGAAACACAAATGAAGATGTTTTTGATGAAATCTGAGCTTTCTGTCCTTCCAATCCATATGAATTGAGTGGTTTAGTCCAAATTTTCTGAAGAGACACGATCGCTTTATATGATGAACAGATTGAATTTATATTCACATATAATCATTCATCAACTCACACACATCAGTTGTGGTAAACAGAAGTAAACATGTTTGCTTGACGTCAAGTCATCTTCATTTATGTAGTGCTTTTTACAATACAGATAGCTACAGTAGCTCTAGGAAAAAGTTATTATCGAGCTAAAGTAAGTTTTTGATTGAATCACTTCCGTTGTAAAAATCGTTAATTATTAACTTAGGGGCCGCTTAAATGACACCTTTTTAACTGAAAACAGAAGACTTTTAATGCGTTCTTACCATTCGTTTACGTGTTTAGTCTATAGGTATGCACAGTTGAATGTGTATGTGCGCAGACGCTTAGTCTTTCTTTACAAAGTGACATCACCAAATTACTTGTCTAACTCGCATAATACAGAATTATTAGTCGTTTACGCGGATCCATGCGAACTGGAATCATTTTGATAACGTTTTATCTATGCATAGGGAAAGGAAAGGGAATGAGGCCTTTGCAGGGGATAGTTTAGTTGAAACTTCAGGGCTGCGTTGTCGTCGTGTCGAGGTGCAGGTCCTTCATCTCATCTGGATATGGCCTGGATCTGACAGACTACGGCAAACCTCGGGATAAACAGAGAGAGACTAATATTAGCGTAGACGCCACTCTTATGATGTAGCGAGTACATCAGGTGTTATGGGAAGTGTTCCCGGTTCCGGCTGACCTAATTTATGCAGCCTAACAATTTACATGATTTGAACTATAGAAGTAGATAATGTGTTATGTGAGGTTAAAGAGATGTGTTTTTGGTGTAGATTTAAACTGACAGAGTGTGTCTGCTTCCCGAACAATGCTTGGAAGACTGTTTCAAAGTTTAGGTGCTAAAAAGGAAAAGGATCTACTGCCAGCAGTCATTTATCAACTGGCCAGAATTTTGAGATCGCAATAGACGTGAGGGACTAGAATCTGTTAAGAGCTCGCTCAAGTACTGGGGAGCTAAACCATTTAGTGCTTTGTAAGTAATTTTAAAATTTATACGATGTTTAATAGGGAGCCAATACAGTGTTGACAGAACCAGGCTAATGTGGTCATACTTTCTGGTTCTAGTAAGAGCTCTAGCTGCTTTTGGACCAGCTGGAGTTTGTTTATTAGGCGCGCAGGGTGACCACTGCAGCACGTTTGAGCTTCCGGAAGAGGTTTGTTCTTGCTCGTCAAGCAGGTTGACCTTCTGTTTATGTTCCCCGATCAATGTTTATATGTGAAAAAAAGACTAAATTCAATCTGAAAATTTAGACTAAACCGCTCTTTTCATATGGATTAGGTTTACGATTTCTTTATGAACTTTTTGAAGCATCAAAGTGTCAGTTGTGAAGCTCTCAGAAAGCTCTCGAATTTCATCAAAAAGATTTTCGTTTGTTTTCCAAAGATGAACGAAACTCTTATGGGTTTGGAACGACATGAGAGTGAGTGATTAATGACAGAATTTTCATTTTTGGGTGAACTAGCCCTTTAAATATTAATTGAAATTGTTGAAATGTTTTTTTTTTTCTGGACGAAATACTAAGACAGAAAGTGTTTTCACTTTTATTTGTACAACAAGCATTGTATTTTTTTATCTGAATGCCTTGACTTCTCCAACAGACATTGATGCCCCTAACAATCTGGCAACCAGGGAGGTGACAGAGAACTCTGCAACTGTGACGTGGGATAGTGTTCGTGCTGAGATCGATGGCTACATGCTTACTTACAGGTCTGCAGAGGGCACCAGCCGAGAAATTAAAGTGGGAGCAGACGCTACGTCTTACCAGCTGACATCTCTGAAGCCAGGAGTCCTGTACACAGTTTTCCTCTGGGCCTATAAGGGCTCTCGTTCCAGTAGGAAGAGCATGACTGAGGCTGAGACGGGTAAGCTGTTCACCTTCTGGGTGAGGATGTGGGGCTTTACCCTCTCTGTTTTTATTTCCTCATCTCAAGTGTTCCCTCAAGGGATCTTGCCACTAGGCTTTGATCTTTCTAGCTTCTCAATGAATGGAAGAGTGGCATTCTCATTCTCAGATGTTTTCATGTGCATCTAAGCAGTCATTTCCTTGCTTGATTTTACTTCTTTTGACTGAGATTTTGTCTCTCCAACAAGGCTTTTGCATGCACGCCTTGCAGAAAACATTTACATATGTGCATTTGGCAGACGCATGGTGCGCATTTTATCTCTATGTATGTTATCTGAGAATCAGTGTTGCAAGCAGCAGTTTTCAACAGCATATCATGGAGCCATAATGTTCTAGTATTTTCCATTTTCCATAAGATGAAGCATCATTAACAGATATAGAAGTGATGTTTTTTCAGCTCTTTTAAACTGCCAACTGCTGTAATAATAAGACTCCTTAATAGCAATTCAACTTTAAAAGAGAGAACGAGAACGTTATTTCTCCAGTGGGTGCTGCTGTAGACGGTAAACCAGATGCTCTAAGTGCATTAGCAGCTGACAGACAGAGTCAGGAAACACAACCCAAACAGAAGCACTTGGATATATAACAAATGTAGCCATGCGTATCCTCTGCTGGGTTTCCATAACCATCTATCACTGTTCACATTACAGCATCTAAAGAGCATTAGAAGAAATCTGTGCACTATAGTGTGAGCCTCATTGTGTATTTCTATTTACACTGTGATAACAAACTGCATGAATAATGGAAGATCTACACTGGAATATTTGAGGCTTTGCTTACAGTAATCAGCAAACCTAAGTTTAGATTATTTTGTAGGAAATCATGTTGCTTATAGTAGCTGAACTTACAAATGACAGTGTTTCATAATGTTTGCTACTGTAGTTGATTTAATTAGCTTCAGATATTTTAATATGTAATGTAGTAATGCAGATTTTATGTTAATATTTTATACTGAGTGCATTAGCATCTCTGTTGATTGTACAATAATCAACCATCACTCATCTTGGAACATGTTTGCTCTGTGCAAATGTTATTCACACTGTCTGAGCATGATATTTTTTCTACTTTGTTTTACAATATTTTACCATACCATTGTTTGTATTGTGTTACTGCTTCACTTTAATGTGTAAATCTTCAATTTAAATGCAAAGTATCAATCAGGTTGACAAATTTGAGGTAGTCAAAAAGTAGCTCATTATTGTCATATTGTCTTGTTCAGGATAGATTACATTTTAATAATGTGGATTGGAGGTTCCTGAAATGACAACAAAAAATAACAGCATAAAAGTACAGAATGAGTTATAAATATATATAATATTTATAACTTATAACTTTATATCATTGAAGTGCTTGCAAGAAATTCTTGCCAGCTTTGATAAAATCCCATAAGCATTCATATAAGACATTTATAGAAGCCATGATTTTAAAAATAATATTATAAAGCATTCAGTGCTGTCTCTGTGTCGTAGTGATGAATTGCAACGTTCTAACAGAACCTGCTGGCTCCATTAATCAAGCTGAACACTAATTTGAGAAAATTGCACTTTTCATAAGCACAGAGCATTTTCAAATTTACATTAATTAAAGTAATTTATTTTCACTCAACTTTTTAAAAAAGCAACCAACATCAGATTAGATATAAAAAAAACTACTGATCCAAAAGGGAAATTAAGTTAAACTGTGATTGAAATAACAGCAATCGCTATCTGCATCCTGCATTAATTGTATCAGTATGAAAAGGATTCCTTTACATGGACATGCATCATCTTACATCTCCTCTGCTGCACTGCCTATACCTGCATGGCTTTAATGCAACAATGTTGTGTATTTACACTGTTGTACAAATGGCTTTTTAGACATAGATGCTCCTACTAACCTCATGACCAGGGAGGTGACAGAGGACTCGGCGTCGGTGACGTGGGACAAGGTGCAGGCTGACATTGATGGCTACATGCTGAGCTACAGCTCTGTAGATGGCTTCGGTCAGGAGGTTCGAGTAGGAGCTGACAGCACCTCCTACATTTTCACTGGTCTGAAGCCTGGTGTTGTCTACACAGTCTATGTGTGGGCCATCAAGGGCCCACGCTCTAGCAAAAAGAGCTCAACAGAAACAGAAACAGGTTTTTGAATTGTCTTCCCAATCGGCTCATGCAAACTAACACAGAGTTCTCTGTTTTGAACCGTTTATCTGATTGCAGAAATAAGGCTTTTAACAAGGCCTTTCAGGAGAGATTTTCCTCTGATGCACTAAATTTGACTTTCAAATTACCCTGGTTCAAATTCCAGTGGTTGTTGTGCTGCACTCAGACATGTAGCCTTATGTTTCTACAGATAAACTGTTCAATCATGCATGTCTGTAATGTAGAAATGAGCATTAAAAGTGTTGTGTGTCATTTTTTCAATGTTAAAATACTTATATCCTAGGGTCGTCCACCAATCAGAATTGAATTTGAAAAAAAAATAGAAGAATTTGAGGAAAATAACCGGATGCAAAATTGCAATTTGAATATGAAAGGAAGTTGAATTAAAATTAATTCATATAACTGTGTAGAAAGTTTAGAAAGCCTTGAAGTTTGAAGGTTTATAGACAGACAGACAGATAGACAGATAGACAGATAGATAGATAGATAGATAGATAGATAGATAGATAGATAGATAGATAGATAGATAGATAGATAGATAGATAGATAGATAAAAAACAATATGAAAAAATTTGCAATTCTGTTTGTTGCCACTAATGCACTGTAAAACCTGATAAGTTACGATAACTCAAACTATTTGAGGAAACCGATTGCCGTAAACCAATAAGTATGAGTACTGTAAACTCATATACATTATATTAACTTATACTTTAGTATTGGTTTAGTCAATCATTAGAGTAAACTCAACTTAAAGATTTGAAGTTTATTTTATTCATTCAGTTTGAATTTAGGTAACAAATCTTAACAAGTCTTAACATGTGAGGAAATGACATGCTTCACCTTTAATCAAATGTCTCATCCGGTAATTTAGAATTACATACTCCTACTAACCTTTGACCAAAGAAGTGAGAGACATCAATGTTACAATCAAAGCTCTGGGCATATGAGAAGAAACTACAGCGCCCCCTACAGGTTTACTTGTTTGAGTCCTGGTCACCATGATTTTGAAAAGTAAGACTTTTGTTGAACCTGGAACAACATTTCTGTCTAAAACATATCCCTACCCCTAAGCTTAACCCTACCCATAACTTATCCCTAAAATCAGAGGGAAATGATAGGTGTAGAAGCCCCTAACACTTGCTGTGAGCCTAAACTTGACATTAATGGTAAACTTATCCCTCAAATCTGATTGGTTGATTGGAATGTTGTTCTAGGGTCAACAAGGATCCGCAGAGATTGATGTGCCCAAGAATCTCATGATGTTCTGAAATCACATTCACAATAACATTCAAGTCCTATATAGTCAATGACAAACATGCCTCTAGAATGTACATAGATGTCTTTTCTTCTTAAGTACTTCACACAACAAAACAGTTTCATGTCTCTTATATCAAAAACTTCACTGGCCACCTCTTAATCTTGAGATAAACCCTAGAAAATGGAAAAATAACTGAAGCAGACCAACAAAAGTACTTCCTTGAAGTATTAACACTGTTGTACAAATGGCTTTTTAGATATAGACGCTCCTACTAACCTCTTAACCCGAGAGGTGAGCGAGGACTCGGCATCGGTGACGTGGGACAAGGTGCAGGCTGACATTGATGGCTACATGCTGAGCTACAGCTCTAAAGATGGCTCTGGTCAGGAGGTCCGAGTAGGTGACAGCACCTCCTACAGGTTCACTGGTCTGACGCCGGGAGTTCTCTACACAGTCTACGTCTGGGCTGTGAAAGGCTCTCGCTCAAGCAGAAAAGCCACAACTGAGGCTGAAACAGGTTATCTGATTCATGCAGGCAGCGTGGCTCTGTGCCTGTGCTTTCTTCTTCTGCCTAAAATGTCTAATGAAGCATGACGAAGGTCTTTCCTAAGGTCTTGTCTCAGCAGTAGTGATAACTGAATTAATTCTGCACAGAAAGCTTAAAGAGGAAGAATCCATCATTTTTCAACACTAACCGGAATGCTAATTCTCCTAGTTATAAGGAGAGACATTTCTCATCTATTAAGAGCTCATTAAGAATGAGTTGTATTCTCATGACCATTTCCAGACACACAATGTTGACCTCATTTAACCGAGCTCTTTTTTGTTGGTCCGCAGAGATTGATGCACCCAAGAATCTCAAAGCCATTGATGTTCAGACTGAAACCTCCACTATTACATGGAAAGCTCCACAGGCTAATATTGATGGCTACATCCTGACCTACAGGGCTGAGGATGGCAGCATGCAGGTTTGCTCTACACACAAACAGCGGTCCCACTTTATATTAAGTGGCCTTAACTACTATGTACTTGCATCAAAAAATAAGTACAATGTACTTATTGGGTTCATATTGAATTGCAAAACACTTTTGCTGCTATTGAGGTGGGATACGGGTAAGGTTAGGGAAAGCTTTGGTGGTATGGGTAGGTTTAAGGGTGGGGGTAAGGTGTAAGGGATGGGTCAACAGTGTAATTATACATGCAATTACAGAAATTAATTACAGATGTAATTACATGCAGGTGTTTTTAAAGTATAAGTACAATGCAAAAGCATGTATGTACACAATAAGTGCATTGTATCGAATGATTAATTTAAATGTAAGTACATAGTAGTTAAGGCCACTTAATATAAAGTGGGACCCAAACAGCTTTTGAAACCTGTGCAATTGCATACTGTATCCATTTAATTGTAACACTTTACAAGGTATTATACGTTGAGATTAAATATTGCAGTAGCTAATAGCAATTAACAATACTTTTACAGCATGTTTCTGTTGTGATGGCAGAGCTGAATTTTCAGCATCATTACTCCAGTCTTCAGTGTCACATGATCCTTCAGAAATCATTCTAATGTGATGATTTGCTGCTGAAGAAACATTTCTTATTATTATAATCATTTCTTATTCTTATTATAATCATTTCTTATTCTTATTAACATTTCTTATTATTATTAGCTAATGAACCTTATTGTAAAGTGTTCCTTGGTTAAAGGGTTAGTTCACCCAAAAATGAAAATTCTGTCATTTATTACTTACCCTCATGTCGTTCCACACCCATAAGACCTTCGTTCATCTTCAGAACACAAGTTAAGATCTTTTAGATGAAATCGGAGAGCTTTCTGTCCCTCCATAGACAGCTACATGAATTTGATGCTTCAAAAAGTTAATAAAGAGATTGTAAAAAATAATCCATATGAATTGAGCAGTTTAGTCCAAATTTTCTGAAGAGACTCGATCGCTTTATATGATGAACAGATTGAATTTAGGCTTTTATTCTCATATAAATATTCATCTACTCACACATCAGTTGTGGTAAACAGAAGCTCAAGCATGTTTGCTTGACGTGTGAGAACCAATGAGGTTCATTCTCGTGTTACTCAGCACGTTTGAGCTTCCTCAAGAACCAATGAGGTTCATTCTCGTGTTACTCAGCACGTTTGAGCTTCCTCAAGAACCAATGAGGTTTGTTCTTGCGCAGGTTCGGTTGAGCTTATGGATTAGTTTTACAATCTCTTTATGAACTTTTTGAAGTGTCAAAATAGCTGTCTATGGAGGGGTCAGAGAGCTCTCAGATTTCATCAAAAATATCTTAGTTTGTGTTCCGAAGATGAACGAAGGTCTTACTGGTTTGGAAAGACATGAGAGTGAGTAATTAATGACAGAATTTTAATTTTTTGGTGAACTACTTGATGTGATACTATGAGACATTTGTCATTTTGGCACAACTAAGTTTGATTAATTTCTCTGCTTTATTTTTTTAGACTGTGGAAAAAACATTGACTGCTCGGGAAAATAGATTTGCTCTTTCTGGCCTTGCAATGGGGAAGAAGTACATTGTTACCCTTATTGCCTACAGGGGCTCGAAGAGGAGTAGGGTAGTGGAGACAACATTCAGTACAGGTAATGTATGCAATAACATATTCCTTCATTCACACCTTTATTTGACAACAACATACACAGTAAAATCCACAGAGTTAAATCAACTCTGCTCAGATAACATTTGGTCCCTCTCTGAATAGTGTTAAAATAACACTGAAGCAGAGTTAAAGTTAATAGGATAATTAACCTATTAATTAAGGGATGATTGAACATTAATGATGAACACCTGCTGTTAACAAGCAGAATAACTGAAGAAAAGTGAAACACAAGAACTACAAGTGACTTCAGCCAAAACCATTTAATTGAAATCAACTGAAGGTAAAAGACATTAAATCTCTATTTCTGTCACATGTCTAAATAATTTCTTATTGAGAATTAACAGAGGTTTAAATGTTGGTGTTTTATTGGTCAATAAATTATGCCACCATCGTGGTGGTCAGGGTTTGTTTTAGTTGCTTTTTATGTTTTTAAAATAATTTGTGTTTGAGCAATTGCAATAGTGTTTCACAGCGATGGTGGCATAATTTATTGACCAATAAAACACCAACATTTAAATCTGTTAATTCTCAATAAGAAATTAGTTAGACATGTGATAGAAATAAAGTCAATATGGTTAGTAGTAATAAGTCAATCAGATTTTACCTTCAGTTGATTTCAATTAAATGGTTTTGGCTGTAGTCACTTGTAGTTCTTGTGTTTCTCTTTTCTTCAGTTATTCTGCTTGTTAACAGCAGGTGTTCATCATTAATGTTCAATCATCCCTTAATTAATAGCTTAATTATCCCATTAACTTTAACTCTGCTTCAGTGTTATTTTAACACTATTCAGAGAGGGACCAAATGTTATCTGAGCAGAGTTGATTTAACTCTGTGGATTTAACCAAATATTAAAATAAAAGAAAGCCATTGATTCATTGAATTGGCATTATTTCTAGTGGGGATGGCCTACCCGTTCCCAATGGACTGCACTCAGATTATGAAGAATGGGAACATGGAGAGTGGCATCTACACAATCTACATCAATAACAACCGTAGCAGAGCCATTCAGGTGTACTGTGACATGACAACTGATGGTGGTGGCTGGATTGTGAGTGTCGTTATTAGTATGAAATATTCTGTCTTATTTTTTTTATTCAATTTGTATCTACAGTATGAGCGTTGTATCTAACAACTTATCCAATGCATCAACAACAGGTGTTCCAGAGACGAAACAGCGGCAAATTAGATTTCATGAAGCGCTGGAGAGACTATATGAAAGGCTTTGGAGAACTGAAAGATGAATTTTGGCTCGGTATATCTGATTAAGATTTCACATACGCTTATTGAAACCTTTCACTTCCCTAGTCTTTGGTTCATACTGAACTAGATATTGATTTGAGCTGCTCTGATGCTTGTGTTTTTTTTTTGTTTGTTTGTTTTGTTTTTTTATCAGGCTTGGAAAAGATCTACGAGCTGACTAATACTCCTACACAGTATGAGGTGCGTTTCGATTTGGGCTTGGGATCAGAGCGGACATATGCCGTCTACGATAACTTCAAAGTAGCACCATCCAAACAGAAGTTTAAACTTACCATTGGCAACTACAAAGGAAATGCTGGTGAGTTGAATTATCTGATTATGCCTAACAAGTTATATGAAGCAAAGTCATGTCATTAATAACACATTGTGCACAGGTGATGCCATGACCTACCACCAGGGAGGGTCTTTCTCCACAGTTGATTCAGACAATGACATTGCACTTGGTAACTGTGCTCTGACTCACCAAGGTGCCTGGTGGTACAAGAACTGCCACCTGGCCAATCTGAACGGCAGATTTGGGGATAACAGACACAGTATGGTGAGTTATGATCATTTTGTTTTGAAGCTGACTGATATTTTGAAAAAATAAGGGGTGTGTATTGTTGGAGTTATATCATGTAATCTACGGTAATGAGATGTAAGTACCAGCAGAGGGCGCTCTCAAATTACAACACTGATGGCAAGCCACTTACAAAGAATAGCCCAATAATTCAGAGGAAAAGCAGTGTCCTGAATCTATCAGATCACATAAGTTCACAAATAAGACGATACTTTCAAGTTGGTTGGAGATTTATGTTCCCATTAGAACCCTTATTTCTGTGAGGCTAACAGGTATACTGAATGTTTTTCATGGAGGAGTGAAAACAATATTTTAGGCCACAAAGTATAGAAAATGTTTTTCTAAATGTCAAACTAAGCATAGGTGTCAGAGGGTACCAACTTTTAAAATGTTTCATTGTTAACTTTGGCATTTTAAACACTTTTTTTTATAATAGAAATGTCCCAAACACAATATTGTTTAGGACGATTTGAAAGAAATTAATACCTTGATAAATACTATTAAATTAACTACTTCCGAAGTATTGTTCCAACAGCAGTTAGACTTGTTAATATTAGCTTATCTTAATATTGAGGTTGGGGCTTGGATAATTATGCATTAAATTATATTATATTTAAATATTTATTTATATTAGGATATATTTATTATTTATTAATTTTTTTAATTGTATTTTTTACATTTAATGATATATGTTAATTATTGTCATACTTGTATTTTTATTTGTTTGTAGTAGTGTTACTACTTGTATTGTCTTGCTCATGCTGCTGTAATGTTTAAATTTCCTTTTGGGGATAAAAATAAAGTCTAAAGTCTACTATAATATAACTATTAAATTGATTAAAAGTGACAGTAAAGACATTTTTGTAATTTGAATATTACAAAAGATTTCTATTTCTATTTCTAGTTCTTTTCAACTTTCTGTTCATCAAAGAATCCTAAAAAATAAAATAAAAAATCATGGTTTCCTCAAAAATATTAAACATATTCAACTGTTTTCAACATTGATAATATTAAGAAATGTTGCTTGAGGACCAAATCAGAGAATGATTTCTGAAGGATGACGACTGAAGTAATGATGCTGAAAATTCAGCTTTGCATCACAGGAATAAATAACATTTTAAATTATATTCAAATAGAAAACAGTTAATTATTTTATTTTATTTTTACTATATTTACTTGTATTTTTGGTGAGCCTAAGAGATTTATTTCAAAAACATTTTAAAATCTTACCAACACTAAACTTTTGAATGAACAGTAGTGTATTTGTTTTAAATGTTTAAACATGAACAGAAAAATGACCACTTTATTTTTCTCAGAGATGCTGCCCAATGATATAATGAATGAGAACAGTAGTAATAAATATATTCCTGATTGTCTTCCAGGGGGTAAACTGGGAGCCATGGAAGGGGCACCTGCAGTCTCTTGACTTTGCAGAAATTAAAATCCGGCCAGTGGGAGCAGCGGGCAGACAGAAGAGGTCACTGAAGAGGAGGGTAGCCGTGTATTAACAATCACTTGACAAAAACTACAAAATGTTATATTAAAATCCAAAACTTGAGGGAACTGGATCAAACCAGGTTGGAATCGGTCTTCATATCAGGAAAGCCACTCTAGATGTAGCCGCTGTAGATTATATGCTGTGTAATTGTATTTTGTATCATGTTACAAAAGGCAGATTTTGAATAGAACATGCTTTACTTCTTTAATTTAGTATATATACACACTGTATATGAAAGAAAACCAAAAACAAAGCAAAATTTGTAGCATGACTGACATCACAGTGCCATTCCTAACTCATAGGGTGTTTTTAATACATTTAAGTGAGGGTATATTGCATTATGATCTTCACAGAACCTCTTTTTTATTTTATTGCAGTGTTTTGCAACCAATGACTTTGTACTGTATAATAATTTCTAAAGTTTTTAATGGATATTAATGATTTTTCCCCATCGTAATAGCTGACAGTTATGATTAAATTTAAATGTCATGCATAAAAAGACGTTTTATAACAGAGGTTAAGCTATAATGTCTTCCATCTGGATGTGTACTGTAGTTGTACTATAATTCCTGACTCAGACACCAAATTAAGTGTCACATATTTTTACAGAAATAAAGTTTGTTGAAATAAAAAGCATTTGGAATCTTTCATACACATACATCAGTTTTGACTGGCTCAACAGCCAAAAATGATGGGAAATTAGAAAATTACACCACATATTGCAGCATTTCAGCGTCATTGTCTCTGCGGTGGGCCGCCTGCCCTCAAAAATATAAGATTAGATCATACCGGGAAAATAACTGTTCTTATAGAGGAACTGACATCAGAAGGAGGCATATCGGTCTCAGCAGGAGCAGGACTGTATTGGTTCTACGACAGACCCCGTGTTCGGCCTGCAGCTTTGCGTGCTTCATTTTTCCCTCATCAGTCCATGGCTGAATCACTGTTTTGAATGGGGTTTGTTATATTTCCTCTCCCCACCTTCCCCTCCTGCATTAGTGTGAGCTGGAGCATGAGACAAAACAAGGTCTGTTTGCGTGGAGGGATCTGGGCAGTGGGTGTGCACAACCATCAGCCAGAGGAGAATTTCCTGACGCTCAGGACTGTTATGTGATGGGAAAACTGCAGCAGTAGGGTGTGTCCATGGCTGCAAAAAGTGTTTTTTTCCCCTTCATATAAACATATAGGTGATCTTTCACACCTTGCTAATACCATAATAGGTCTATAATAAGTGTTTTAGACTTATAGTGGGAAATCGTGTACATACGTAACACACTCGTGCTTGTCTCGTCATATGAAGCGTGTATGGTGTGGATGTGGCATAGGCCAAATCTCGAACCTCCAGGGAATCACCTATTTAAAACAGAGGAAAGACTGCTGGCAAAAAGTGTATTTGACAGAGCTCGTATTAAAATGAGAATAAACTATGGCTTGGCTTTTGTTTTCAGAGATGACGAGAAGAACTGGAATTTGAAATAGTAATATTTTACAATATTGTAAAAGCAAGGCTGAGATGCTGTTTTTATTATTCAACAAGATGCAGAGCCAAAGCACAATAAAAACAACGTTTTTCTTCAAAATGCATGCAGTTTTGTTTTTTAACCGCTAGAGGGCCAAAAGTTCAGCCGCATTTACATTACATGGATCAAGTGACCCAACTCAGATTTTTCCTCCCCAATTTGCATCTGCCATGCAAGCGGACAGGTCGGATATTCCCTTCTCATTGCGAGTCGGGTGGAGAATGATGTTAACTCCATCTGCAATCACATGACTCCTTTCAATGGCGCAATGGAGGACGAAGAACCATACACTGCGTCTGAAATCGCATACTGTCTGAATAGATACTACATTTAAATTTGAACTTCATTACCATTAAAAAATACGCTCTATATAATATGAATGTGGGTAGTAATCTGGACGTACTACATCCACCATGTTGTCATTATCATGTGACCTACCAGCGTAAGTTGCGTCGCTTCACCTCCATTCATAAATCTTCTCCCATCCTATGCATCTCGCCAGAAGTAGTAGATCATCCGGGAACTTTTTGCCTGTTTTACGAATACTATGTATTCGGACATACTACTCTGTTGGCGAACTGTTTTTTGCATACTATATAGTAGGGAAGTATTCGATTTCGGACACAGCTATAGACTGTAAAAAAAGATGGGCGATGCTCCTTCACTCTCTTCCATTGTAGAAAAGTGAAGCAGCCAATGTCTCAATATGGCGCTGACATCTTGGAGTCAGAGTCTGAGTAGTGAACATAAAACTGAGCTGTGGTATCAAGGCCCCGCCCACACTCCTGCAGAATCAGTTAGTACAGTTGACTGCAGAACAACTCATGTCGGTGTGAAATTAGAAATTAGAGTTAAAGCTCCAATCTCCACTCGAAAATCCCAAAAAAGTCCATTGGTGCCTCAATGACTACTTCGCTCAGAGAAGCTGTCAATCTCAGCTGTCAATCATGATTCATGACGTCACACCCCTATTTTTATAGCATCCAATAACTAACTAAATCCAAACTTATTACAAAAAATGCGTGATACATCAGCGTGATAAAAACAACCTAAAATGACAGAAACCATCTTTGAAAAAATTTATTTGAAGAGTAATTAGATTTTTTAGTTTATCTTGCGTCCAATTAGATTAAATGGAAAGGGTGGGGATTAAAGGGTTAGTTCACCCAAAAATGAAAATTCTGTCATTTATTACTTACCCTCATGCCATTCCACACCCGTAAGACCTTCGTTAATCTTCAGAACACAAATTAAGATATTTTTGTTGAAATCCGATGGCTCCGTGAGGCCTCCATAGCCAGCAATGACATTTCCTCTCTCATGATCTATTAATGTACTAAAAACATATTTAAATCAGTTCATGTGAGTACAGTGGTTCAATATTAATATTATAAAGCGACAAGAATATTTTTGGAGCGCCAAAAAAAAGCACAAATGAATCAGTGTGTCGAATCATGATTCAGATCACGTGTCAAACTGTGAACGGCTGAAATCACGTGACTTTGGCGCTCCGAACAGCAGATTCGACACACTGATTCATTGTGCTCCGATGCTTCCTGAAGCAGTGTTTTGAAATCGGCCATCACTAAATAAGTCGTTATTTATAATATTAATATTGAACCACTGTACTCACATGAACTGATTTAAATATGTTTTTAGTACCTTTATGGATCTTGAGAGAGGAAGTGTCCATTGCTCCCTATGGAGGCTCACGGAGCTATCAGATTTCAACTAAAATATCTTAATTTGTGTTCTGAAGATTAAGGAAGATCTTACGGGTGTGGAACGACATGAGGGTTAGTAATAAATGACAGAATTTTGATTTTTGGGTGAACTAACCCTTTAAGACCTATGCTGCATCCCGCCACCTGGGGGTGATAGAAACGTTTTGGCTTCAATTTTCAGGGTCTGTGCATTGTTTTCTGTGATATATTACTGTTTTAATGAAAAAAGTCATGTTACTGTCGAAATGTGATCATTTTTTTACAGCAATTTTTTACAGTGTAGTCAATGAATTGGAATAGGGCATCAAGACCTGCAGTGTAAATGTGGACATAGTGTACCTTTAGTTAAGTTCATTAACTTTGACAGGTATAAAAAACGAAATACAGGTCAATAAATATAAAAATAATTTTATTTCTGAACGAACAAAAAAAAAAAATACAAAGCTGAAAATATCTGCATGCATCGACCTGCATAGCAACAGACTTTGAGAAGGAAAATGCTGCTTCAGCATATTCATACAAACTGACACTCATTTTAATGCAGAAACGGACTGATCAAAGCTTTGCTATCACATATGTTGAACGAGAGCACAGGAAACAGAACTTGACAGCTTTGCTGTTTAAACAAATGAAAAAATGTTCTCCTTTGATCCAGCTGTGCCAAAAACCAAAATCAATGAAGGACAAGCATGACCCAACCTTACTGATTACGCAATGAATAATTCAGTGGTTGCTTTACCCGATAATATGGAAATGCGTGGTAGACAAACACAACACTTAAGTGAAAAAAGAGCATGATGGGTGTTAATGCATGACTTTCTGACATGCATAATCAGAATGTGTTGAAGTACCCACAAAAACATCTAATTACGGCACTGCAAACATCCCTGCATCTGAAAAGTGCGAGAAGATCAAAGTTTGTTTATCAGCAGGCCCAATTACTCACAACTGTGATGATAATGGTGTATCCATCAGTCTGAGTTTTGAGAACGGTATAATTTTCACTCCATTGTGAACGGAGGTGTTTAGGAGGAGATTATGAGACAAGTGTCATGGAGCTGTTGATCTATACTCTAGTAAATTCATCCATATGCGTCACATTGCCAACATAACAGCCTCGCCCCACGTTTTTCTCTCTAAATAATGGTTTAGTCAGTCAACAGTAAGAAAGGCAGGTTATATTTATAGGGAAATTGTTTTGTGGGAAACTATCAATTTCCGAAGCCATTTAAAGCAAGTCATTTTAAATGCATTGCATCCTTCGAGTGAAGGACAAGTGGTTGCAACCCACTAAGTGCATTACAAGAAGTCTTTGACATCTTTGGAAAATGTTTTGGTTTAAGTGCAGCTTTTAGACGCATTTGTAATTGTGGTGAGCTCTTTGGGATTCTGACATATTTCTGACATCTGGCCTGATTAGAAGTGTTAATCAAGAATTGGATATTACTGTTGTTTCGATTGAATATCGCAGGAAATCACATCTCTATTGATATTCAGACAAACAATATGACTGCGAGTATAATGTTTCTTTTGTGCAGCATTTGAACAAACAAGTTCATATTGAGTACAGTAACTTACATTTTAGACAGAATATTGCAATGCAGTTTTAATTTTTGTATTTTTGCTCTGCAAACAAACAAATTCAACTGTTGCATTTGCTAGCAACAGACATCCCAGCGGTGTTTTAGAACAAATCAATTGTGTAAATGATTCAATGACTCACTTATATAGATGGGCATGAATGAATCTCACTTATATAGAGAGTACCATTTTTACTGAATGAATGATTGAATGAATCAAAGACTTACTCATAGACAGTCACTTGACTGGCAAAATGATGTAACATGCTTAAAGAGTTGCTGAAAATCCCCATCAGAACCAAAAAAGCAGATAAGCAGAGTGATACTAACAGTAAAAAGTCCCAGTGCTTTTGGACTGTCTATCAGGGGCCATTCACACAACACGTTTTTGCGTTAAAAAATGCAAGGTGCGTGGCAGTGAAATGAAAAAACGTAAGGTCTAGAGTTTTTTTTTTTAAGTTGAACTATTTTTAATTAACCGCCACATTTTTAGAAAGCCATGTTATGTGCAAGACTCAAGAAAGGAGCGAACACAATGATGCTCTAGAGCATGTTTACACAAAAAATCAATAGAAAAATCAATGAAATCGAATGCAAAAACAGCTCAGCAAATCAAATCCAAGGCCCAGGATTAACTGTTTATGATGACAGATATTCATTTCTTTTCATTTCTAAAATGTGGGTTATGGGAAAGCTTGTCAGGACCACACACACATAATAAAACATATTCTTGCACATTCATTCACTCCCAAATTTCATTTCTATACAAAAAGTCTCTTGAAATTCTCTCTTTCTTTTTACATTCAGGCACATTTTAAGTAAACATGCTGTAACACTTTTGTACCTTTACATGTACCATAAAGATAAATAAATATAAAATTGCTCATGTTCTACGTGGCTTTTTACACCATAGTGAGTGCAAGTCTGTCACTACTCATGGGATCTGCTTTGACAGAGATCCACAAGTCTTCATTGTTCTGGCTGCCGTTTTTCTTTTTCTTCTTCTTTTCGGATTTCACATTTGTCGCCGAGGTCTCGCTTTTGCGGCGACAGCACCGACATCCATCGGCCTGACGACAGCAGCAACAATGACAGCAGACCAGCACAGATGTGAAGAGCACAACCAGCGGCAGAGTCAGAAGCACTACCAGGCAAACCGTGTTGTAGATGCTCTGGTCGTGCTTGGATGAAGCAAGGTTCCATACATCATTGAAAAACTGCACAATTTCCTCCTTCATGGTTCAGCAAGAGTTCTTCAAATCCCCGTAGAGATCAAATCCAATGCGATCTGAGATGTAAAGCCACTGTAGATCCGATTAAGCCAGTAATTAGCATGGGATTTCTATCAAGAGATCAAGAAACTGTCCATTTGAGCCAGTTCTCACACCGTGCTTCAGCTCAGTAAATGTTATGCTCATGTCATAGCAAGTCCCATCCTGAGGAAATATCTCACAAGCCAGTTGTAATAAATGATGGATGGACAATTTCAAAATCCAGTTATTGCTTTAATCTCAAACCTCACCATTCATCTCATAAAACGCCTTGCCTTTGGGGTCTAACAACAAAGCATTGCTTATGAGATGTTTCGCTTTGACTTTTGACGATTCATATCTTGTGGCTGCGGAGATCGTGGCTCGTGTTTGTGCTGGGTGGATTCCTCTCAGCATCAGTCTCTCTGGAGACTCCAACTCTATTTTAGTCTCTTCTGCCTTGACTCTCACAGATGTGATGGAATGGGGGCATTTCTGGAGAGAGAAATAGCGAGAAAAAGAGAGAGCAGAAGTTAAGTCAGCTGTGGATCCTCCAGTGATTCCTTGTCTCTCATGTATTCTGACTCTCATCAATGCTGCAGGACAGAGTCATGAGTGCATAGCCACATGAGTCAAACCAGGTAAAAACAATTTAAGCCTCAGAGTGGGTCATGATACATATTTTCATGCACTTTTTATATTTAAATGGCAAATATGTGCACTGTTAAAAAAAATCAACTTGATGATATGAGCATACTGTAGATTGTAGAAGTAGATTGATAGTTATTTCAGTGTTGCTCAGATTTTTCTTTAACTTATCAATGTATACTAAAACAAACAAACAAATAACAATAATAAATTTGTGACCAGTGCTGGCAAAATAAGTCGCAATGAGCAAATTTTCAAAAATGAGTTATTGTTATTTTCACAATCTCTATTAAAAAACCTTCAAAATAGTGTATGATTTGTTGGAAACCAACAAAAAAATAACTGAGCTACACTTGTTTGAAGTCCATGGAGTCAACAAAGTCAATTTTGAGAAAAATGGGGTTAAAGTTTTCTAACAGTTCCAAAACAAAATCACCTAGCAACCATAGGCCTTCCTTAACATCCCTGGTAATAGAGGATATGCATCGACGTCA
Source organism: Megalobrama amblycephala (assembly GCF_018812025.1). Taxonomy (NCBI): domain Eukaryota; kingdom Metazoa; phylum Chordata; class Actinopteri; order Cypriniformes; family Xenocyprididae; genus Megalobrama; species Megalobrama amblycephala. Next base: position 38,390,775 of record NC_063060.1, on the reverse strand, counting down.
CTTTCCCGCCGAAAACGCGCTCCCTCAGCTGGACTGAGTGGCAAAAGAACCTGCTGCTTGACTGGATTTAATAGAGGAAACTGCGAAAACGCGAGTAAAACGAACGAATTACACTAAAGGTTGGAACTGAATGTGTTCCTTACAACTTGTCAAATAAACCTAATCCATGGATATTGACATGCAGCCTGGAATCGTGTTTCCTGACATTTATATGTGCCTGATTTCGACGGCGGGGAGACACATAAAGCAAATCTGCCTGTGAATATTTTTATATAACTACAATATCGGTAGGTTTAAATCCGCGTAATCACTTATATCAATGTTATATCATCATATTGTCCAGCCCTAAAACATATATAGTTTTATAGTATAGTTTTTGTCAGTGTTGTTTATTTAAAAACACCCAATTATGCAGAATATAAGATGGAAAATAATTAATTGATAAGTTGTCAAACTAATATATAACAATACAATATATAGGCCTACGGTATGATTTTACTTCAAAATCCAACAATTTGACACAAAATGATAACTAAAACATGTTTCTCTGCCTGGAGTCGAGCTGTTTCTGTGAATTGCAGTGATCCATTTGCTTTTTTCCCTGTTGCTTTCTGCAGTTTTTAAATATATACCTCAAGGTTTGTGTCAAAGCTAGTTGTACAGTCAATCACAAAGCTCTTTCACGTTTTGGATGTGTTTTGTGTGTTTTTCGCGACATTCACGCCGAAAACCAACGCTGCTGCTCAAGGGGCTCGCACACCGGACGCGAAGCTCAGCGCCGCGACACGTCTTTCAAATTAGAACGCATTGTTTTATATATTTTTTTCTGAGTCGTAGCTGGGCGCCGCGGACAGGCGCCGAATGTCGCCGCCGGTGTGCGTACACTCATAGTTCTACAACAATGCGTTCGAATTTTAAAGACGTGGCGAGGCGCTGAGCTTCGCGTCCGGTGTGCGAGCCCCTTCAGTCTTTTGCCACTCGGTGGCCGTGACCGCAGTCGTAACGGTCGACGGTGACGTCACGTGCATACCCTCTATACCACCTAATTTGGCACACACCTCATCAAAACCAAATATCTATATGAATATATATGTATATTCAACTTTTCCCTCCAATATTTTACTTCAATATTTTGAAGTAGCCTACCATAATTCTGTTTATATGTGTAGGCCTATAGCGGGATTGCGCGAGGGCTCCGGATCTGTCAGTCAGCGCTAGTAAGATCGAATTGTTTACATCAGCATGAGTTTGAAAATCACATTTCATTGCTTCAGACTCATGCCATCAAAAATTTGCTATGAATATTCACAAAGTTAAAGTTAAAGCTACGCTTTAAAACAATACCAAACTTGGACTAATGAGGAAGTTGCTGAGGGGAAGCACGAGTGGTGAAGAGAGCAGAGAAAAATGACATTTTTCATGGTCGAAGAAAAGGTACTTCTCTCAGAAATCATACAAATAAAGATACTTTTAGATGTTTAATTGCTATTTGAAGCATTTGGATCACTAGATGAGGGTTTAATGAACCAATTTTTTTTCCTTTTCTGAAAACCTCAAATTCAACCATTTTTGACTTGTGCGCATTCTGACTCATTTAGCCAGCAAGGATATTATATATTATCAAAACAATGAGAGATAATGCATTATTTCAAAGGACCCTAAGAACCAGTCAATACACTGACGTCAGTACACATAGGCCTACCACCATGATGGTAGGAAAACCACCAAATGACAGTTTGACATGTCAACAACACAGCAGTAACATAATCTTATGAACATAAAGTAAATTTGTTTAACCGATGTAGCTATAACAGCTATTAAGTTGTATATACTTATAATATACTTATTTTTCCTGAAAAATCAAAAGCACTACATAAAGTAAAGTGTAAATGTAGCTTGTTATGATAATAATAATTAGTAATGATTATTGATAATTTGCATGTCAAATTGAAGGTCAAATCATTAAATGCCATTAAATATGAAGGTTCTGTAAAAGGTGCGTTCTTTTATTAATGTGTGATGCTTGTTTTGTGTTAGGTCAAATAGAAGCAATTAAATATAATTCTCTGAAAATTTGTATGAAAATTCATTAAATTAATTGTAAATGAACATACATTATATAATCGACCCAACATCAGTTAAAACCATTAGACGCTCATTCATAGCTTCAGCTCACCCCTCCCATCGGTGAACCATGAGAATTTTGAAATGTTTCAAAACCATGGTTTGAAACAATATGACGTAACGAAGCCTCCTTTGCTGAAATCATGTGACTTGCCGAGTTTGATACAACCTCCGAACTACAGATTTGAAACAAAAGATGTTTCAAAAGAGCCCAAAAGGGCTGTTCATTTTTTTATAGGTATAAAACTATAGTAAATATTTATAAGTCAAGACACCACAGGCGAATAGGGCAAAAAAAGTTGGTAACACTTTAGTTTAGGGTCCAATTCTCACTATTACCTAGTTGCTTATAGCATGCATATACTAGAATATTGGCTGTTTATTAGTACTTATAAAGCACATATTAATGTCTTATTCATATTCTACATCCCTTAATCCTACCCAATACTTAAACTTAACAGCTACCTTACTAACTATTAATAAGCAGTAATTAGGAGTTTATTGAGGCAAACGTCATAGTAAATACTTAGTTAATAGTGAGAATTGGACCCTAATCTAAAGTGTGACCAAAATTTTAACTAATAGATTTCACCCAATTGATTAATCATTAAGACTTTTTTTTTGTATTTCAGCTGTTAAGTTTTCTAAAACACAGTTTAAATATGACAATGAGTCATTATCAAATTAAATATGCTACATTACATACATTTCCAGAAATCTGAACATTGGGTAATAACAGGTCCAAAATTCTTGTTTATTTTTTTCTGGAAACTTTCCAGGTTTATTCCTGGCTATATTCTGAAGGTTTTTACACAGGAGTTTGTTCATATATTGTTTGCCTGATTTATATAACCTTTTATTTCTAAAAACATGGCAGTTTTTTTTTCTTCTTCTCTGATTTATGCAGTGATAAAAAGAGACATCCTCAAAATCTCCAAAATGTCTGGCTCAGAGAGAAAAACTCAATTTTGAGAAAATGACATTTAAAGATAAGTATTGTATGTAGACTGAAATAAAACAAACACGTATGTGTATTTTGGGTGTTTTGGCATGTTATAGCAAAATGGCACAGAATTTAAAAATTCACAAATGCACAAAACAACATTGTCTTGCCTTCATTAAAAATGTCAGAGGTCACATTTAAAAGTGAGATTTACATATTAGGAATATTCTTTCACAAATTCACCGTGGAACAAAAAAACCTGTTTTCCAATGTTGTGTTGCACAAATTTAATGAAGCCTCAGCTTCTTGTTTTGACTGAGCATGGTTCATTTGTGCAATGTGTTTGCCCTGCTTCCTGCAGACAGTTTCACAACAGGAAACTTGTACAGCAGAATCTTTTAGCTGTGAAAAACACCTATGTAAGAGGAAACTCTTCTCAAATACAGACAATTAAAAAAAAAAAAACCTCAAAGTAGTTTAACACTGAAAGACATCATATCGCAATTTCCATTTTGAAGTTTCAGTCACAGACTTGCGTCAGACTTCAAGAGCATTCATCTCTCTTTCTTACTCTTATCCTTCACCTCCTCAGCACGACCCCTCTGAAGAAGAACAATCACTTTAAGTAATTTTCAGATCCGCAGAGGAATGTTAAACAGGAAGACACTTTCAGCTTCACACAAAGCCAGGATGGAGCTCCGAATTTCACTGACAACATCAGCAACGTGCAAAGACATGCCGTTCATCAAGTCACATTCTTCTGAATTTTGTGAAGGGTTTGTTAGATTCACCTAGATAGTAAAGGCTTTTTTTTTCTGAGACTCACAACCAAATTTAACACGTTTCAAAAAGACAAATACAGGGACATGATTAACCTTCCACAAGAGAGGACGATGTCTAAATACAGCACAGGCCCTCAGGGCGCAAAATGTGTTTGAGAGAAAGAGGGCGAACACGACTGAAAAAAAAGCTATGGCTTTATTGCACTCGCTTAGTTTCATCTGTTGGAAGCTCTGTATTAAACAAAACTTAAAGCGTCTGTCTTATATTCAAACACTTGCTTGCTGCTCTAGACCTGTTATGGAAATATTTACAAAAGCAGAGGACTTTTAAAGAGCCCATATAAGCCTCCACCTGCCCTTCATTTACAGTGCCCAGTTTATATTCATGAATGATTTGTATCTCCTGCCTTCCTACTTTGGTGATGGCAAACAGCAATATTTCTCCGACTTTAAAGTAGAGTGAACAATCCCAGGCGGCAATATAAACAGAATGATCTTAACCACATCTTTGCCAGGACTGATCCGGAAAAGGTCAAGTTATATAAAGAATATCAGCCGGAAAAGCAGTTCAGCAGAATGCACATGTGCTATATATCAAAATAGAAAAACATATTTCCCAGCATGTCCACGAGCTTCTCCGTTACTCAGAACGTCAGTCACGACACGGGAGGAACTCAGAAGTTAAAAGGGCATATGGCCTGAATTGAGTTAGCTGTTCTCAGCTATGCCACATGTGACAAACAGATGCTCATCAGGACAGTAATCCATCATTTCTCAACCCAGAAGCATTAAACCTTACCGGCTCTGATCAGGGGTCAGTCCAGACGTCTCTGAAGGCATCACATAACCCTGGTTTCAGCAACACAATCTGCTGCTCTGACTGGAAGGCAGGCACAGCACATATCCGCTGCTGTACCTGGAGCCTGCGTGTGAGAGGAGGAGTTGAGTCACTGTTTCTCAGTCTTCCTAGGCCGTACGCTTTAAGAAAGAGCCCTCTGTCTGCTCGCAACTCTTTTGCCTGACACACACTGCATTCTTGTGGTTACTTTATAAACTCAACTTCCCCGTGATGTCACAGAACGAAGGGAGGGGAAAATGTGTCACTGTGTTTACATAGTGCCCACCAAAAAGTTTTCAGCATGAAATGATATCATGCTGAAAGTACATGGAGGAACTGGAGGAGTGAGAGAATAGTATAAAATGCTTTCTCATTATAATTTAAAAAAAAATTGATGTGCCTTTATATTAAAGTTCACTAAAATCTAAATGTTGGTTTGCAACATTTAGATTTAGTTTACTCGCACTCATGAATATGCCACTGTCCAAAAGAATACATACACCATTATGTTTTCAGTGGTACATAAAGACCTTACATAATGAACTGTTATGTTTTTATAGAGTACCTCAGGGATTATGTGTTTTTGTAGGCAAAACCCAGAAGTGAGTTAGCATTTTAGGACTTCTGGTTCCATCGCCCCGAAGCCAATGGGTTTTTTGAATGGGTTTTTGCTAAATGGCCTGAAATAAGGTCTGTGGTTAAATATTTCCACGTTTTGATCTATGACATAAAACACACCAGTTATAACCCGCTTGTGATTTTTTAAACCTTTATTGTGTCTTAAAAACGGCGGTTGCTAACAAGTTGCTAAAAGGGACTACTTCCTTTGGCGGGGACTTTAGACGTCATCATGACAAACAGGACATTTGGACAGCATTTCTCATGAAAAAGTATTCATAACAGCGCAGATCATAATCAGCGAGCATGTTTTTAAATCAAGTTGTTTTCTAAATACAGTTTGAGGAAGCTTGGTGGTGACGACGCTGATCCGCGACCATGGTGTGCTGTAGTCCGTTTATAGCCTACTGTTAGCTTTTTATATCTGACGACTTTATTTAGGCTGTTGTGTTAACTTGTAAAGATTATCTTGATAGACAAAATGTGTAAGTGTCATAACCCTTTGTTAAACACAGAGCTTATTTTTTGCGATTTTCCAAAAGTCTATGATTAAAAATGCATAGGCTTTTGATCGAGGGAACCCGTGCGCCACCAACTTCCGGGTTGGCCAACAAAAACACATCATCCCTGGGGTACTCTATTACCTTAGAATGAGCCATTTCTATCTCATTCACCGTGGGTCCCCGTACAAGCTAAGTCGCCATTATGCGCCGGCATGTTTCTACAGCAGCCCTAAATGGACAAGCACTCTACAGAGCTATGTTGTCACTATGTTGTTCTTCTAAATCGTTCATGTTTTTAGAGGCTTGCAACATCACTACGTTGAATACGTACAAAGTAGTAGTAGTAGTAGTAGTAGTATTAGTAGAAGAAGTTGTCTGGTTTATAAGAAGCAGAGAACATTCTTTGTTAGAAGTAAGAAGAACCTCATTGCTTCACACAAGCTACTCTCTGCTCTCTCAGATGACAACATGTCGGCCAGGCGGCCACCATATCTTCTCTGAAAGGGAGGGGTTCGAGGGGTGCGAGGGGTGTGTGCTGTTAGTTGCAGTTCGCAACCTCACCACTAGATGCCGCTAAAATTTACACACTGCACCTTTAATGACTGACAGCTCTCCTGTCCCCATGTTGAGAGAGGGTAAGTGCAGGGGTATGGGGCCTCATTTGTAAAATGTTGCGCAGAAACTGTCCTAAAATTGATCTTACGATCATTTCTCAGATGTGCGTACGTGCGATTCATAGAATGAACGTACACACCGAAAACGAGCGTACGCCTCTCTTTCAGATGTGAAATCTATAAATCGCAAATGATCTTGAACTTGCGCACAGCTGAATGGTTTCCATTCTCCGGGTTGTAAACGACACCTAATTAATGTAATTTACATATAAAAGATCACCAGTCATCATCCAAATCTTTTAATCTAGAATGGCAATAGCTTAGATTTCAAAAAACCTGCAGTAATCTGACCAGGAAAAGTGTGTAGATCTGCTCAGACCCTGACATGGCTCTAAGCACTTTTCCACGTCAAAGACCGTTTTTATAAATATGAGTGTTGCCGTGGATTTAAGCATACGCACATTCTAAGATCAAATCTGTTCGTATGCATGCTTTATAAATGAGGCCTGTTGTGTGTAAACATGATGGATATTGTAGTTCTAGACTAAACGTGAACATGCATTTACTCATCTCACTTGCACAAAAACATTCTCAGAATTTTATGCAAACCTGTAATAATTAAATATATTAAATCACACAAATATACTTTATGTATTTAATCTCACTTTATTAACCAATGACTTTGTTGCTGACCTTCAATGATCCAATTCAACCATACTAATAAGCAAAAATTACTTAACACAACTTATTTTTTGCAACTTTTTTGTTGTTATTAAAAAAAACAAACAAGCAAGAGCAGCCCAGGTGAGAAAAAGTAATGCAAAAGTAATGTAACTCATTAGTTTTCATAAAAGTAACTAACACAATTAGTTACTTTTTTTTTTTTTTTAGAGAGAGTAACGCAATAATGCAACACAATTAAGCAGCACAAAGCCTATAGGCTTTAATCTATCAAGCATGGAAATGCAGAACTGAGTGTTTATTTTGGGCAAGTTCGAGACTTGAACTTCTCTTATTCAACCACGTTAAAAAAAAGAAGATCTCCAACCGGAAGATCTCTAACCTTGCTGATGTTCATTTCCAACTTTCACAATTAGGACTATCTTGGCTGCTTTGTTGAACTAAAATAAAACCAAGAGAAGTCTTGTTTGATTTAACATGACAAATACACCTTCTAACAGACTGGGGTTGTGTAAAACCTGGACTCATCATATTTCATGTCTCACAAGCTTGAGGTTAAGTCTCTCATTACTGTGGTTATTCACACCCAACTTTAAAGATCTAAAAGCTGAGGCAAGACAAAGGCAGACTCAAAAATTATCCCTCTCTACCAGCCTCTTCCATCATCCTTCTGTCTGACGTTCTGTCCTCTGATTGGGTCCTTCAGAAGCAGTATACTGCACATCCCAAAAGCACAGAGTGTGCTTCGGAAACATAAGGGTGTTAAGTTTATGTGCAGTCGTTCTAATGAAAAATAATGCTGGCTGCCTCTGAATCCAAATATAGTCCAGGCCGTTTCTAACCAGTCACAACTGTAGCTCATGAGTCATTCTAATGAAATGTATCAGAACAGTGCTATGAAAACAAGAGGAGGGACCAGAGAATTCACTGTGCCTGCCATAAATGGACCTTCTATACTGCTGTGACTTCAGAATCAGGTCAGAGTAATTGACTTTTTAAAAACTTTTTTGTATGCCGTTTCATTTCAAACCAAGTATGAGGTAACCTTATTTTTTTTTTTACATTTCATTACTGGACTTTTGGAGGGGCACATTTCTCAAAACAAGGAACTTCTCATTTTAGAAGTTACGCAAAGATACAGTCATATGAATTTCTGTTGAACCCTGACATTGAGCTTCCTGTCTTCACCCACCCCACCCATCCCTCCTACTGTCACATTTATATATAGATCAGTATACTGCGAGAGGAGAAAAATAAGTACTGTAATTAATGGAACATTTATGGATCAAAATCTGTGCTTTTATAAAAGAACCATTAAAATTTAATTGGATTATGATTAAAGTTAGAACAGTCAAAATGACCGTACCTCACCTTAATTTCATATAAACAGTTAGGCTAATAAACTACAGTACTTCATGGAAGAATTGTTCATTCTCATATTTTTTTCTTTTCAAATGATTAGATGTTTATGTAAAATTGGTCTGTTTTTATCATAAGCCATCACTGGTGTTTTGCTTCATTTCCTGTTCTGCTGATAACCAACCATTTAATCGCAGTAAAATGCAAAGAGCTTAAAGACCTGTGAAAGAAAACTGAACAACATCATAAATAAACAAACATAAAACAAGCATATTCTTTAACCATACATTTATATTCATAAATTTAATTTTCTTAAATATCCACTAAATTCAGCTTTCAGTGGTTCGGAGCATGAAAGTCATGTGATTTCAGTAAATGAGGCTTCATTACATCATAAGTGTTTCGAAATTTCAATGGTTCACCACTGAGGGGCGTGACTTTTACAGTTTGATACATGCTCCGAACCACTGATTCAAGACAAAAGATTCATAAAGCTTCGAAGCTTCATGAAGCAGTGTTTTGAAATCGCCAATCACTAGATATTGTTGAATAAAGTCGTTACAAAAAGTATTCTCGTCTCTTCATAACATTAAGGTTGAACCACTGTAGTTACATGAACTGTTTTAAATACATCTTTAGTAGCTTTCTGGGCATCTGAAAGTGTAAATTATCTTGCTGGCAATGGAGGCCTCACTGAGCCATGGGATTTTATCAAATATATCTTAATTTTTGTTCTGAAGAAGTCTTATAGGTGTGGAACGACATGAGCGTGAGTAATTAATGACACAATTTTCATTTTTGGGTGAACTAACCATTTAAAGTGATAATCCATCCATAAAATTGTCATCATTCACTCATCGTCATGTTGTTCCTAACCAGTATGATGTTCTTTCTTCTGTGGAGCACAAAAGAAGATATTTCTAAAAAAAATTTGCCAACAAACAGTTTCCATTTCACATTGACTTTCATTATATATGGACAACAAAATACAATGGTAGTCAATGGGAACAGAAACTGTTTGGTCATCAGCATTTTTCAATGTTTTGCAGAAATGCAAACAAGTCAGGAACAACATGAGGATGAGTAAATGATAGAGGTTTCATTTTTGGGTGGACTATCCCTTTAACATGATCAAAGCCATCTCAAATGTTCAGATTTGTATTTAGATTATTGCTACAGTCTTTATCTCAACACAATATCTCATGATGTTAGCTAGTCTAAACATATGACTGTATTGTTGATATTCAGAATAAGAATGACTCAAATAGCTTCGAAGAAAGATTACAGAGATTGTGGCTGAATGTGTGAATGCTTGCTTCTGCTTTTGAGAACATGAACTAAAACGCAATCCACTGTTTTTTTTTTATAAGACAGTTATATGAAGGTCAGTATCATTTTTAAGTTCCGTTTCCAACATTCTATTTTACAATGTCATTTCAGCTGACAACAGAAAGCTTAAAACAGGATGATTCATTTGGATCAAACACACTCAAGGACTGAGTTCAGCCTGAACCATATTGAGGCCAAAAAGACAAAATAGTTTCAAAATAATGCATCCCGTAAAAGGCCTCGGGCACATGCTTATTATTAGGCTTCCAGTCCTAAAGGGCACTTCTGTGGTTTTTGCACCGTATGTTGTGACATCTTGATAAAAGGACAAAAGCTTGTGCGTGCTCAATACAAGAAGGTTGATGTTGCCCGAGAGCATGAATTCCAACATGGCTGAAGAACTCAGAAAAGCCTGCTTTTGCACTAAGAGCTCCTTTCTGGAAAGCTTTATTTCATCCATCAATTAAAGTGTGCACTAGAAATCCAATCAATATCACTCATGTCACAAAATAAGGTGCAATATGAACTTATTCTAACTAATGACTAATTCATGATTTCAAGAAAGCTCTTAATACTATGTAGTTCATTTAGCATTTATATTGCAGCCTAAAGGAACCATGAAGTGCTTTACATATCGGTAGGATTGAATAATCTTATTCTGAATGAATGTATTTAAAGATAGGTAATAGTATCTTAATATTAAAAATAAGCTTGAATGCTTTGCCTGGCTGATGAACCAACATAAAATACTTCTACTTCACACTTAAAGTTGTAAATAACACCATTACAGTATTCCAATTTCCAAAGCTTTTTTCTTTTCTTTCCAGTTCTCAGTTCCTCTGACCTGTCAAGGTCATGTAAAAGAATTTTCAAAAAAAAGACATCACTTCTTTTAGCAAGCTATTCATTCCCCTGCAAAGGCATGAATCTTACCTTCAGATGTACATTGATTGCCGGCGTTCCTCCACAGTATGTGCATGAACTGCCCCCTCCACTTGTTCTGTTGAAGCTGTTCCAGAGATTTGAACTTGGTTTCGGATTTAACCCCGTGTGTGTGCTGCCATTAGCGAGTCCTCCTACAGGCAGCCGCCCAGCCTCTTATTCTGGTGTCAGGAGTGATTAGTTTGCAGCGTTCAGTGACTTGTGAAGATTTGGGGGTGGTGTACACTGCCTACTTACATCAGACTCACCCTGGGCACGGTGCATACAGGGACCTAGAGCACTGATAATAGAGAGAAGAGGTTCTGAGGCTGGAGGGGTCAACCATTTCGAAAGCCCTTTCGGTTGGTGATCAGGCTATAAAGTGCATTATCGGGACACTTTAAGTGTGCAGTAAATACCTGCGGCATGGCTCTTATTTTACCTCATACCGCGGAGAAAGCATTGAAAAGGCAAGCATTAATGCTATTTAATACAAGCCCCAGCAAGTCAGTTCAAGACTTCTGTCCACCCGCCTCGTGTAGATAAAAGGGGTTATTACAGCTGTAACGCTGAGCAGAATCTCATACAAAGAGGATTTCTTATATATTTTTAGATCATAAATTAACACCTAGCAAGAGTGTGCCTATGGCTGTGAAGCGTATGACGCAGCAGTATGAGAGTAAAAACGGTATATAAAATTATATCGCCAAGCAACCACCATTGATTCTATTTCTTTCTGTGCTCAACACGGTCCCATTTCTTCTCGACGTTTCCTACAGGAGTGTGTATATTCCTATACATTTTTTATGTAAGGCTGTGAGGCTGTGATGTTGTGTTCGACACATTAGATCCAAAGTGTTTCCGCACTGAAGTACAGTATCTGAGCTCTATTAGTTTTTGTTTTTGAGTACAGTACAGTCCAAAAGTTTGGAACCACTAAGATTTTTAATGTTTTTAAAAGAAGTTTCGTCTGCTCACCAAGGCTACATTTATTTAATTAAAAATGCAGTAAAAAACAGTAATATTGTGAAATATTATTACAATTTAAAATAACTATTTTCTATTTGAATATATTTGACAAAGTAATTTATTCCTGTGATGCAAAGCTGAATTTTCAGCATCATTACTCCAGTCTTCAGTGTCACATGATCCTTCAGAAATCATTCTAATATGCTGATCTGCTGCTCAAGAAACATTTAATGTGTACAATTGTACAAAATATTTGTGTACAATATTTTTTTTCAGGATTATTTGATGAATGGAAAGTTCAAAAGAACAGTGTTTATCTGAAATCTAATCTTTTGTAACATTATAAATGTCTTTACTGCCACTTTTGATTGATTTAATGCATCCTTGCTGAATAAAAGTATTAATTTCTTTAATTTCTTTTCAAAAAAATAAAAATAAAAATTCTTACTGACCCCAAACTTTTGAACGGTAGTGTATAATGCTACAGAAGCTTTGTATTTCAGATAAATGCTGTTCTTTTGAACTTTCTATTCATCAAGGAATCCTGAAAAAAAAAAGTACACAACTGTTTTCAACATTGAAAATAATCATAAATGTTTCTTGAGCAGCAAATCAGCATATTAGAATGATTTCTGAAGGATCATGTGACACTGAAGACTGGAGTAACGATGCTGAAAATTCAGCTTTGCATCACAGGAATAAATTACTTTGTCAAATATATTTAAATAGTACACAGTTATTTTAAATTGTAACAATATTTCACAATATTACTGTTTTTTACTGTATTTTTAATTAAATAAATGTAGCCTTGGTGAGCAGACGAAACTTCTTTTAAAAACATTAAAAATCTTAGTGGTTCCAAACTTTTGGACTGTACTGTACATCTGAAGCTTCTTTCACCTGCAAAACCACATGACTGCTTCACATCTTGTTAAAAAGGAGTGAATCCTAGTGCTGTTTTCTTTGATATACTATAATGATAATTCATTTATTTTTATAATGATATTTGTAATTACATTTAGAATTACACTGTTGACCCATCCTTTACACCTTAACCCACCCTTAAACCTACCCATACCACCAAACCTGTCCCTAACCTTACCCGTGTCCCACCTCAATAGCAGTGCAATACAATATGAACACGATAAATACATTGTACTTATTTTTTGATGTAAGTACATGGTAGTTAAGGCCACCTAATATAAAGGCAACAGTCAAGCGTTTCCAAGCAACACTGTTTTTTTCATGAAACAATGTTTGAATGAATCATTTGAGCGAATGATTCAATGACTTACTCATAAACTTGTGGCTACCTACTGGTATATCAATGAAGCCTCCAGAAAAAGACTAAATCCTAAAAATTCCCCCAACCACAAATGCACAGACTGACAAGCGGAACGATACAAACAGTGAAACATCCAAGTGCGGATGGAACGTCGTTGTCGCTTGGTCAGTCAAATTCGAGGGGCATAGCCAGTGCTGGGTAGATTACTTACAAATTGTAGCCCGTTACTGATTCCAAATTACATGACAAAAATGTAGTTAGTGAAGAAATCCATTATATTACATTACACATTTTAGGTAATGTAATCCGATTACTTTTAGATTACTTTTGACCTAACTCATTTATCACATAGAATTGAAAAGGATAATATTGTACCATATTGATATAAAAAACAAAGAGAAAGAAAATCTATTTCTTTCTTTGTTTTCAACAACATGAATTATGCATTAATCATTACATTACGTCAGCTTTTCCCAGACTGGGGTTTGTGGTGTAAGCTAATAATTAAATAGATAATTTTAAAATAATAAAAATTATAATAAAAATGTGTTTGAAAGATTGCAATACATGGTTAAATGACTTGTTGAGTGTTCATTCAAATAATTTGATATGCAATGTTGAGAAAACACTTCTTAAAAGTTAAATGATTTCTGAAAATCCAGTGATCAAATGCTTTGTGGCCTCTAAATTTTCCATGTAACTATAACCTAGTGGCTGGTTTGTGTGTGCAATTTCACAAACTAGAAGACTTTCTAAATATATATAAGCAATATGTTTTTTTTTTTTTAGAAAGTAAAATTTAAAACATGAAAAAGAAGAATTAGGGAGAATAAATAAATTATGAATGATTTAACACCATTGTGTGAATAACATGTAATCAATAAAAAAACTGTAGTCTGATTCTGAGTATTTTACAACATAATATAATCTAATTACAAGTACTTAATTTTTTGGAATCTGATTACGTAATCCAGATTACATGTAATCGGTTACTACCCAGCCCTGGGCATAGCTAACTGTTGTATAATAAATATTTAGCAACTGTTTTTCAGAATATCTGCAGAATGAGTATGTTAACACAATGGTTATCGTTCATAGGCTTTTAATTGGCTACACAACCTGCAATGGTGCTTCACAAACACCCCCAAATCACTTCACAATCAAACTCAGATTTTGTATTTTAAATATTTTATTAATGTGTAGAAAATGTATTAAAAAAGGAACTATACAGCACATTTTAAGTTCAACTAGAGCTAATCCGATCTGTTACAATAATATCCGAGGTTATCTGACAATGTGGTTAGCAAGTTAGGGAGAAATGTCTCAGAGACCACACATTACCTGCTTCATTAGTGTTCATGCTAAACACATTTTCACTTAGGAACAAAATGTAGGGCATTTTTACAATATCCTATATTGCTCAAAATTAAATAAATGTACACAAGAGTGGTAAAAATGACCTAGTTGCATGTATAACACAGAGTTAGAGTTTCAATAACATGTAACATGTTTTTAAGTGAGTTTCCATGGTGAATCTTGAGCCATGCAAGGCTTGGTGGATAGGAGGCATGTCAGAATAGAGGGGACTTGAAGTGTCTCCACCATATGCTGAGTCAATGAATAATGAAGGAAAATCTGCCCTCTCTCTCTCTTTTGGGAAGCGGTCTCAATCATTCTACGCAAACTGAAGTCTCCGTTCCCCTATCAAAAATAACTAGTAGGGCTGCTTCCTGTGAACCCACACACAATTAGTTTGCTTAAGAAAACAGTTAGAAATCACAAGAAGGTACACATATTTCCACCCATGTTCTCCACAGAACAGTGAAAATGATGCCTTCTGGTGCATGTAAGTCATTTTTAAGTGTTAAATGCAATTAGCTTGAGCTGATTAAGAACTTGCTTGGTTTCTAGTTCCCATCCCAGCTGTTGCTACACTCTCTAAACATATCCTTCAAAAAGAAAAGAACAAAAGAACAAAATGGAAGCAAAGGAAAAGGGTAGATACTCTTTGAAAACATCATAGTGTTGTCTCTCAGAAGAGGCTCATTAGGAGATTTGCGACTATGGGAAACAGGTGTTGTTAGAGAAGCAGAACGCTGGAGAACTGGAGAATATTTATCTACGGCCTTACACAAATGAGGAGAGCATGCAGATATACTGAAGCAGAAGAATCTGGATTTGAAATCTTAAGTCTTAAAAATAAATATAAAGAAATCTAAGACTTTTCAAAGATTTTGGTGTTTGGGACCAGTTACTGTAATATTTTCTGTGGTTACAATAACATTTGATGTTATTGACACCCAAAAAGATTCTTCAAAAAAAAAAAAAAAAAAAAAAAAAAAAAAAAAAAAAAATCAATCAGTAGTTTTCATTTTTTTTTGGTTTTGCCCAATGTTTTAATTAAATTTTAGCATTATGCTAATGTTGTTTCAATATTTAAAAAAATTAATACATAGAAAACAATATATTACATCTTCGGTGAGTTAATTAGACGAAAAACCCTCTAGTTCAGAAATGAGAGAGAGAGATGTGCTACTAGAAAAAGAAATATCATTTGCAGCATGAGGTAATGTTACAGTGCAAAGGTTTAGACAAAATAAAATTACAGTGGAAAGGTTTAGAAAAAATATCTCAAGGTTGTACTCCTTCACAAACCGTTCCATCGCTGTACAAAATACATTGAGGACATGTGAAACTACAGAATGAAATCATATATTTTTGCCAGGTACAAGAAGTTAAATAAGAAAGACTATGTTCTAAGTTGAGCTAGGAGTTGCATTGTTTTTATGACCTACACGCCAAGTCTTGAAAGCTCAAGCCTGACTGCTTGTCAGCAGGTGTCTGCCCAACTGCATTTCAGAATGACTAAGTATGAAAGGAATAGAAAATATGTATGAAAAGAACCCTTCAGATGGTCTTCACTCTGCATGTAGTACTGCAGTGGCAAACACAGACTGCAATTCTCCTGCACTCAACTATGAATTGCTATTAACCTAGACGATTTATCAAGACACAGATGGACACAATTATTCTAAGTCTACAGGAACAAAAACATTTCTAAAGCATGGAGTGTGAGACAGAGCTATATAAAATTTCTCCATATGAGTTCTTCATATGTACATATCAGTGCTCTCAGGGCAGCTTATATGTTCTTTTAGACTGACCTAAATAAAACTCTGATGTGGGATGATGCCCTATTATTACTATTAATCAGCCTTGCACAAAATCGTTCAATTTAAAATAAAATAAAATAAAATACAAATAAAATAAAATATGGGACAAATTATTTGATTGAAAAGCATTTGCAGTAATTCCTTTTTTGTTTCAGTTCAGTCTGGTTTGTATGGAGGCTTGTTTCCACCACAGAATAAACCAATTTAAAAGATAATTGCGTTGAGTTATAAAGTCAGAATTGTGAGATATAAACTCGCAATTGCAAGTTGCTTTTCTCGCAATTCTGACTTTATATCTCACAATTCTGTCTTTATAACTCGCAATTGCGACTTTATATCTCAGAATTCTGACTTTATAACTCGCAATTGCGACTATATAACTCACAATTCTGACTTTATAACTCGCAATTGCTACTATATAACTCACAATTCTGACTTTATAACTCGCAATTGCTACTATATAACTAACAATTCTGACTTTTTAACTCGCAATTGCGACTATATAACTGACAATTCTGACTTTTTAACATGCAATTGCGACTATATAACTCACAATTCTGACTTTATAACTCGCAATTGCGACTATATAACTGACAATTCTGACTTTATAACTCGCAATTGCTACTATATAACTCACAATTCTGACTTTTTAACTCGCAATTGCGACTATATAACTGACAATTCTGACTTTATAACTCGCAATTGCTACTATATAACTCACAATTCTGACTTAACTCGCAATTGCGACTATATAACTCACAATTCTGACTTTATAACTCGCAATTGCGACTATATAACTGACAATTCTGACTTTATAACTTGCAATTGAGGCTATATCTTGCAATCTGACTATAACTCACAATTACGACTTAATACCTCCCAATTCCGACTTTATAACTCGCAATTGCGACTATATCTTGCAATTCTGACTATAACTCGCAATTACGACTTAATATCTCCCAATTCTGACTTTATAACTCGCAATTGCGACTATATAACTCACAATTCTGACTTTATAACTCGCAATTGTAACTATATAACTCACAATTCTGACTTTATAACTCACAATTGCGACTATATCCTGCAATTCTGACTATAACTCGCAATTACGACTTTATATCTCACAATTCTGACTTTATAACTCACAATTGCGACTATATAACTCACAATTCTGACTTTATAACTCGCAATTGCGACTATATCTTGTAATTCTGACTATAACTCGCAATTACGTCTTTATATCTCACAATTCTGACTTTATAACTCGCAATTGCGACTTAATATCTCCCAATTCTGACTTTATAACTCGCAATTGCGACTATATCTTGCAATTCTGACTATAACTCGCAATTACGACTTTATATCTCACAAGTCTGACTTTATAACTCGCAATTGCGACTATATAACTCACAATTCTGACTTTATAACTCGCAATTGCGACTATATCTTGCAATTCTGACTATAACTCGCAATTACGTCTTTATATCTCACAATTCTGACTTTATAACTCGCAATTGCGACTTAATATCTCCCAATTCTGACTTTATAACTCGCAATTGCGACTTAATATCTCCCAATTCTGACTTTATAACTCGCAATTGCGACTATATCTTGCAATTCTGACTATAACTCGCAATTACGACTTTATATCTCACAAGTCTGACTTTATAACTCGCAATTGCGACTATATCTTGCAATCTGACTATAACTCACAATTGCAACTATATAACTCACAATTCTGACTTTATAACTCGCAATTGCGACTATATCTTGCAATTCTAACTATAACTCGCAATTACGACTTTATATCTCGTAATTTTGACTTTATAACTCGCAATTGTGACTTTATATCACACAATTCTGACTTCTTAGAAAAAAAGTCTGAATTGCGGGATGTAAACTCGCAATTGTGAGAAACAAAATTCAAAATCGTGAGATAAAAAGTAGCAATTACCTTTTTTATTTTTTATTCAGTGGTGGAAATAAGCTTCCATAGATTTGACCTCAGATACTGAATAATTCTTTGGTTTCTGAGGTTTCAATGATAATAGCATTTTGTGGTTTTGTCTTTTCAGAAAACCCTGTAACAGTGTAAGAACTTTATCCCCTGCAATGCTTCAACAGTTAATGTAAGTTTAAATATGAGATGAAATAACAATAAAGTAATACAAGAATAGTGTTGGCTTCAGGGTGGAGTAAATGCAAAATGTAACACTGTAATGGGTCACATGAACATGAAAATCACTCAGTTACTTTTTAAAGGTATTTCTCATCATTTATAAAAATAGAAGCATCTCATTTTTATGGGCATTCATTTTCTTCTAAAATCTTTTATCTCAAAGGGAGAAATGATCTCTTTTCTTCACTTAATAACGAGGTTCTTTCCGCAGGCCTCACACTGTAAACGTGCTGAACAATACCAAACATTACCTAGTCTTCATTCTCCCAGAACTGAACAAATAGCATTACACATAAGAAAGTCACCGAACCTCAAAGTTTACAATTTACAACAGACATTCGTCAAAGGGATTTTGTCATTCAAAGATTTAAATAAGTTACATCGCTCCTTGTGTCCTCGTTGCCCCGTTTAAAAATAGAAACAGCTAGTAGGACGGTGGATTAATGGGTGGACCTCCTCCGCTTGCCACTGATGCTGCGGTAGTTGAAAGGTCTCATCTTCATCTCCACAAAAGGGATGGAAAACTCATGGCCTTTCCAGTGATACCAGTTTATACCCTGCGGAAGTCAAACACATATAATGTTAATACACAAACAGTTATATTAACTAATGTGATCTCATTAGAATTCGTACTGTAGGTATTTACAAAAGAAAAATGTTTTGGATTCTATCAAGTTGATAATGTACATTTCAGTATCTATCCAAATGCAAAAAAGATACACTTACAATTTATGTACAAATAGCAATTGCCTATTGCAATTCAATGTTTTTACTGCTGAAATACCTCACAAAGTCAAGAACATCTCTCAAAAGATTATTATAGACTTCATTAGAGTCTTCTTCTGTGAATAAATACCACAGATACCAATGAAAAATATGACCTTATAGGTTATAAGCTAAACCAACTCGCTAACGCTTATGAGAAACCTGAAATGAAAGCAGACACAGTGAAACAACAGGACATGACACAATGCAATTGAGCAAGGACGGCTCTAGAATATTTTTACCAACTGGCCTGTGACTCTCACATATCAAGCTTTATTTGCTTTCAGTTTGCTTTGAAACGCTTTTGCATGTTTCCTGTCTTTATTGCCTTCCCTTGCAAACAAAACCACACAGAGTGAGTCACAACTCACAAAGACTAAAGGTGTAAGATTAAATAGCTGAATTAAGATAGCAATCAAGGTACTAAGTTCCTGTAAAAGTTTGCATGTGTAGGCAGATTGCAACTTTGGAAACAATGCATTTTATCACATTAGCCAAATGCAAAAAGGTCAATAGTTTAGCAATGTACAGTATGAAGCACAGCTCACACAGAGCATTGGACGTTCAAACCAAGTAGCTTTCTGTTGGTCAACACAGCAAATCCAGTAATCTTCCGTCCTCACTCCAAATTCCCTATTGCATTGATTTCTACTGAATTGACTGGATTTCGCCTGAGAAAATTCACAGAACAATGATAAATGTGACCGCAACTTTAGGCTAATTATGTGGATATACCAGACATTTCAGTCCAGTGCTTAGGACTACCTGGCTTACCTGACTATGTCTGGACTCTCCGTATTTTCCGTTAAGGTTGGCCCGATGACAGTTTTTGTACCACCAGGCTCCCTTGTAGGACATTGCACAGTTGGTGACAGCGATGTCATTGTCCTTGTCCTTGGTAGAGAAAGGTCTGCTCTGGTGGTAGCTCAGAGAGTCACCTGGGGTAAAAAGAGACCATAATTACAACAAATATGCTTAAATATACAAAACCACTCAGAAGAGATCATCTTTGGGTTGTTTTAAATGTTTAATGAGAGACACTTCAGGCAAAAACACTGTTTTTTCATGCACCTGTCAATTTCTGTCACTTTTTGGCTTTTCATAAAGTGTTTTTTTCAAACTGGTGGAAAGAAAACAACCCAAATACATTTTTAAGTCTATCTTTTATAGGACTTTATCTATTTGTGTCTGTAGATTTCAATTACAGTACATATCTTTAAAGGCCGTTTTCTCAACATGAGATTTTTCTCCTGCTGAGTCAGAAATCTCCACTTCTCCTTAAGCAGAACTTACATACACCAGACTTTACAGTTTTATTGCCATCTATATTCTGAAGGTTTTTAAGAGGGGTTTGTTGATATATAATTTGCCTGATTTTATACAACATTTTATTCCTAACATTTTTTTTTGTTTGTTTTTGTCTGGTCGTCATTTTGAACCTGACTTCATCCAATATTCAGATTTTTGTTCTAGAAATTTATGCAAATTAGTGCATATTTATTTAGATAACGCCTAATTTGCATATTGAAACAACATTTCAGAAAACTTGTAAAATAATTTTTTGCCATTTTTAATGAAATCAATCAAGGAAGATGATATCTATTAGTTAAAGTGTTAGTTCACCCAAAAATGAGAATTCTGTCATTAATTACTCTCCCTCATGTTGTTCCACACCTGTAAGACCTTTGTTCATCTTCTGAACACAAATGAAGATATTTTTGATAAAATCCGATGGCTCAGTGAGGCCTGCATTGACAGCAAGATAATTAACACTTTCAGATGCACAGAAAGCTACTAAAGACATATTTAAAACAGTTCATGTGACTACAGTGGTTCAACCTTAATGTTATGAAGAGACGAGAATACTTTTTGTGTGCCAAAAAAACAAAATAACGACTTTATTCAACAATATCTAGTGATGGGCGATTTCAAAACACTGCTTCATGAAGCTTCGAAGCTTTACGAATCTTTTGTTTCAAATCAGTGTATCAAAATGCCAAAGTCACGTGAACCATTGAAATTTCTAAATGTTTTGAAACACTTACGACGTAACGAAGCCTTGTTTACTGAAATTACATGACTTTGGCAGTTTGATACATGCTCTGAACCACTGATTCGAAACAAGATTCGAAGCTTCATGAAGCAGAATTCTGAAATCACCCATCACTAGATATTGTTAAATAAAGTCGTTTTTTTTTTTTTTGGCACACAAAAAGTATTCTCGTCGCTTCATAAAATTAAGGTTGAACCACTGTAGTCACATGAACTGTTTTAAATGCGTCTTTAGTAACTTTCTGGATCTTGAGAGGTTCAGTGACATTGCTGGCAATGGAGGCCTCACTGAGCCATCGGATTTTATCAAAAATATCTTAATTTGTGTTCTGAAGATGAACAAAGGTCTTACAGGTGTGGAACGACATGAGGATGAGTAATTAATGACAGAAATTTCATTTTTGGGTGAACTAACCCTTTAATTTTTTTTTACCCTATTCACTTGAAGTATCTCGCCTATGACTAATAAAACAAAAACCCACAAGTTATTTCCTTTCAATGTATGTAAAATGAATGCCCAAATGTCCTCCAGGCCGCACCTGCAGTGCCATTATACTCTCCTATCCTCAGTTTGTAGAGGCTCTTGGAATCTCCAATGGAAAACCTGTCATAGTTGGCATATACTGACTCCTGGCCATCTTTCATGTCAATGCGGAGCTCGTACCGACCTTGAGCTGCAATCTTCTGAATGTTGTCCAACCCTGCATGGAGAAATGAAAAAAAAAAAAACATGTTCTGAGGAACATGCCTATCTACCATCCAAACATCCCATCTCTGTGTTCCAGCCCCTTAACATGTGAAAATGTTGTCTTCAAATATGGTCCACACTGATAAGAGCCCATAATTAAATATAAAAGCAGTGCTCCTGTTTGGTGGTCCATTTCACTCTCTCTGACTCTTATATGTTGTAAAGATAAGCTGCAAAAGACTGCAGATAAACAGTCTGTTTATTGAAGATAATCAAATTTTCTGACTGTGCAGTGGAGAAATGCCCTGTCTGGCTAAAGACACAATCACTTTTTGATAGCGTAGATGTCTCTTGATAGTAGAACTCCATCTATTTCGTGGGTGTCTACAAGGATGTGCTGAGCTGTAACTAAGCCCTTAAACTCACCTCAGGATTTAAAGCCATAGAATGAACCTAGGAAGCAGAAGGCTGATGAACTGTAACAGTGAGGGGAAACGATCTGAATCACCAGACATGGCCGAAGAGCATTTTTAAGGGCAGCCATTGTTGTAATGAGATTAGTAACAAAATGGGGGGGGGGGCTCATTAAAAAGCAGCATGCACGCTATTTTTTTTAATAGACCCAATCAGTACAATCTCAGCAAGTGACTGTGTTTTTACTTGATTAAAATCAGCCAGGCATCACATGGCATGATATCTAAAATACTACAGAATCAAATCACTTTTATCACAATTTTGGGCCGAGTACTGCACTTTAACAGCACACTTGACATTTTTATTATCCCAATGGCATTTTTGCTTAAAACTGGACAATTTATTTGCCCAAGGTGTAATCAACATAATAATAATAATAAAAAAAATCTATTTCAATATCAATTATAAATCAATATAATTAATATATTTTTTTTTAAACTGGAAAACAAGCCAGTGAAATGTGTATTGGAGAGTTAAATTAACCATTTTAAACCATTTAGTCAGACTGGTTAATGTGGTAGAAGAACAGGCTGTACACCAATTATCATTGCATTATTTCAAGCAGAAACTGAAAATGTAATATCATTCCAGTGTCCTCAGAGGAAAAACATTCTAATTTTCAAATGTGTTACAAAGAAAATAACATTTCTTTTTTCTCAGTTCAGGAAGACTGCAAATCTCTTGCAATGGAATAATGGCAAATAGACCAGCGGAGTCTATTACTTTTCTGAATTACTTTGTGCCTTCTTCCATAACACCATATCTCTACAGTACTGTCCTATCTGCATGGTTGAACCCCAGCCCCATTACTTAAATACACCATTGAGGAGTAACTGTGTGTCTACCCGGTGAGGAATTACAAGTGCAGAAGTGAGAAGCACCACAGGAAAACAGACATGCTCTCTTCTTTGAATGCTTGAATGGAGCAGGGCAGCAAAGTTTATCTGGCAAGTTGTGTGGTTGATGAACAGACAGTGTTTGTAGGTCAGTAAATGTTTGCAGCTAAAAAGGAAAGGGGTGTAGTACATGCTACTATGTGTAAAAAAATACTCTCAATAATTCAAATATATCAGGGGTGACTTACTTTTGAAAGCTCAGGGGCTTCAATGAAGGATTTCTTTTATTTTTGTAATTCATGTACATTAACAAGGTAAGTAGATTAAGTGGTACATGGTATAACCAAAGTCCTATATAAAGGTAGCATTTTATTTAAATCAAGGTATTAGTATGAAATATTAGTATTTTGGTGTACAATATCTTAAATGTAATAGTAAACAAAGATTTATTTGATCAAATATACAGTAAAAATGAAATTTCTGTCATTAATTACTCATCCTCATGCCGTTCCACACCCGTAAGACCTTCGTTCATCTTCGGAACACAAATTAAGATATTTTTGATGAAATCAGAGAGGTATATGACTCGTCCATAGACAGATATATAATCACCAGTTTCAAGGTCCAGAAAGATACTAAAGAGAGATTGTTGAATAAAGTAGTTATTTTTGTTTTGTTTTTGCACACAAAAAGTATTCTCGTCGCTTTGTAAAATTAAAGTTGAACCGCTGCAGTCACGTCGACTGTTTTAACGATGTCTTTAGTACCTTTCTGGACCTTGAAAGTGTCGGTTAAATTGCTGTCTATGGACGAGTCATTAACCTCTCAGATTTCATCAAAAATATCTTAATTTGTGTTCTGAAGATGAACGAAGGTCTTATGGGTTTGGGACAACATGAGGGTGAGTAATTAATGAAAGAAATTTCATTTTTGGGTGAACTAACCCTTTAATTTGTATATGGAACCTACAGTTACACCATTTCCAGATTTTTCAAAATGACCTTACAGCTCACAGTGCATGTCAGAGCAAATGAGAATCATGAGGTCAAAGGAACTGCCTGAAGAGCTCAGAGACAGAATTGTGGCAAGGCACAGATCTGGCCAAGGTTACAAAAACATTTCTGCTGCACTTAAGGTTCCTTAGAGCACAGTGGCCTCCATAATCCTTAAATGGAAGACGTTTGGGACGACCAGAACCCTTCCTAGATCTGGCCGTCCGACCAAACTGAGCTATCGGGGGAGAAGAGCCTTGGTGAGAGAGGTAAAGAAGAACCCAAAGATCACTGTGGCTGAGCTCCAGAGATGCAGTCGGGAGATGGGAGAAAGTTGTAGAAAGTCAACCATCACTGCAGCCCTCCACCAGTCGGGGTTTTATGGCAGAGTTTTTTGGGCTTTATGGGGTGTTTTTCAGCTGCAGGGACAGGACGACTGGTTGCAATCGAGGGAAAGATGAATGCGGCCAAGTACAGGGATATCCTGGACGAAAACCTTCTCCAGAGTGCTCAGGACCTCAGACTGGGCTGAAGGTTTACCTTCGAACAAGACAATGATCCTAATCACACAGCCAAAATAACGAAGGAGTGGCTTCACAACAACTCCGTGACTGTTCTTGAATGGCCCAGCCAGAGCCCTGACTTAAACCCAATTGAGCATCTCTGGAGAGACCTAAAAATGGCTGTCCACCAACGTTTACCATCCAACCTGACAGAACTGGAGAGGATCTGCAAGGAGGAATGGCAGAGGATCCCCAAATCCAGGTGTGAAAAACTTGTTGCATCTTTCCCAAAAAGACTCATGGCTGTATTAGATCAAACGGGTGCTTCTACTAAATACTGAGCAAAGGGTCTGAATACTTAGGACCATGTGATATTTCAGTTTTTCTTTTTTAATAAGTCTGCAAAAATGTCAACAATTCTGTGTTTTTCTGTCAATATAGGGTGTTGTGTGTACATTAATGAGGAAAAAAATGAACTTAAATGATTTTAGCAAATGGCTGCAATATAACAAAGAGTGAAAAATTTAAGAGGGTCTGAATACTTTCCGTACCCACTGTATATATACATATATAAAAAAAGGTAAGTATTCATCTATGACGCAGTACACAGAATAGGCTATTTTCAGCTTGGTATCTGGTTTTTTAAATTCACGCTGTGGTTATACAGTGTTATAACAAAATACCTACTGGTCACACAGAATATACCGCCTAGCGCTGCTAATTATTACCTTGGTAAGAAAGCGTACTTGTGATTACAGCAGTTGCATTTACCACAATGATGACAACGCCAACATAACAGCCACAAAGTGATTTCATTGTTTTAAATGTTTATGTGTATATAGTACGTGAAGACAACGCTCTTTAAACGTTCTAAGGCGGCATCTGCACGCGTCCAATGCAGCACTACTGCAAACAGCATTTACTTTCTGCTCAGGAGCTGAAATCTTTCAAATGAGCTCCTTCCACACTAAATATAGTTATACATATTATCCAGGCCTAAATGTCTGCAGAGGCATAATTTGTAATGTTTACTTTTTATCTGTAATTGAGACAATGCTCTGAAATCCGTGCTGTGCACAAATGCCATTTTTCCCCCCGAATTTTAATGAATATAATTATAGCTTTCTAATAAGATTTATGCATCAGGGATAAAAAGGAAAAGGGGCTCTATTGTTTTCCATCAAATTGGATTTTGATGAAAATAATTACCGGATCATTTAAACAGAATCTGAAAGCTGAGAGTCAGACTGAGGGGTCCTGAAGCACAGAGCCCACACAAACACTAGATACCGTATGCAGGAGGGCACATGGACAATTTCAAAGGATGGTGCTTTGATGCAGTCTCTCACAGCGCTAGAAGACTTTGTGTTATTTTCATCTTTATTCAGAGCAGCACAACACTCACTCATTTGAAAGTGTGCTCCGTATAATGCAAGTAAATAGGAAAGTTTGACAGTGTCCCTGGAGCAAGTTAGAGTTAAGTACTAGGATAGAGCTAGATGGTTTTCCGAAATGCCTATGCAATATTTAAATGAAGCAAACTTCTGATTGCTAGTCAAGAGCACTCATAACTGAGTTACATTTAAAGGGACTGAGGCTTAAATAGAACTCATACATTTGCGAGAAAAGTGCTGATCAAATTTAGATCTGCCTGAAGAGATTAATGAGGCCTAAAATGACCATATTTTTAATGGGTCATCACGCAGCCGCTTTTTTCCAGACAGCTCTAACTGCTCTGCCTATAATTCAAGAGTATTTTACGTCTTCTCACCGAGCCAGAATTCATCCTCCAGGTTGCCAAAGCCGATCTTGTAGTCACTCCACTTCCTGGAGAAATCAGTCAAACCATTCTGACGTCGCTGAAACACCTGAAACGCAATCAGCAGAGGTACAGATGCCACACAACACTCTATGCCAATTAAATATAATGCGTTTAGGGCAATATGGAGCACATGAATGGCAATTTATCCCAACAGTGTCATTTTACTTTGGGATGACGGCATCTGCAATAGAGGCAGCTGTGTTGGTGGTCATGACCAGAAAGGACCCTGCTGAAAAGACCAGAATGGGCAATTGTGTTTTAAACACTGGTCTCTGGTGACAAGGCCAGACAAGGTCCACAATTTACACTTGTGATGTGCCAAATGCAATTATATAGCTATTTGCCAATTGGCCGCTAACTTTATTGGGAGCAGCAACATTATATGGTTCAAGTCAAACTGTAAAATCGATAGTCTGACCTTTGCTGATGTAAGTGGTGTATGTCTACTTAAGAAACTCACCATTTTTTTCCTCAGGAGTAAAATGCATGCATTTTTTTCTCCAGATTGGCTCATTTTGTTTGTGATAATAATAATATGATATTGTATATGATAATAAAATGTCTAAATAATAATATATCTGTGGTGTGCAGTGATGTTCCAAAATGAGGAGACAAAGTTCTCACTTAATTTTTTTTTTTTTTTTTTTTTTTTATAAAAATAAAATGTAAATTTATATCCCAGTTATACTTAATGTTGTCACATTTTCCTGGTTAAATAAACATAATATATTTATTTTTAATTTCTGCAGGTTTGGTCCTCCATAAGTTTGGTCCTCCATACAGCTCCATTCTTTTTAATAGTCAACTTATTTTCGGATCATCAGTCATCAAGCTCGGTAAACACTGGTCATCATGTCTTCAGGCCATTTCAAGTTTGATTTTGACGTGACAAAGCGGTGATATCTAAATAGGTGAGTTGTCTACTTATTAATTAGTCTTTCCATTAAAGCCATCATTTTGTTCATTCATACCGATTTGTGAAGACATGAACAGCCACAAGAGGCGGGATTTATCGCACAATCCAATCATTTTCACCCATAACCAATCATATCCAATCATTATGCAATGGAGGCATTGCCTCCTCTCATATGACTTCCCCCCATTCATTCTCAATTACTCCCCATCAAACCCAGCTCACGCGTTAGGGGGTCTGTTAAAAATCAATGGGCTCAGGGGAGGCAAGAGAGACGCGGACTCCCGCTGTAACTTTACCTGCGGGTGTTGCTGTTGGACAGTGTTACTTTAGAAAAACGAGTGATTTATACACATTTAATGTCACATTTTGTAATATTTGCGTTGTTTTATGTATATATGTATATGTATATAAGCATATGTATATAAGTATATACAGTCAAACCAAAAATTGTTTTATATTTCTGATGTATTTTTACTAGTGTGTGCAGGACACTATAGTTCATTTATGTAAGTGAGGATAGCAAAATAAAGTAAACTGTGACATATTATACCCAAAAATTCTTCATACAGTGGACTACCAGTAAAACTGATAAAAATTTGGAAGCAAAAATTATTCAGACACTTTGACCTGACCATGTTTTGATTAAGTGTTATCTGACATAATTAAGCTGATTCTTTTCTGACACAGTTTAACTCTGAGATCTTGTCATATTTTATTACCATTTTTTTAAAATATAGTGAATAAACTGTATTAATTAATGAAATGTTCAAGATGTCTGAATAAATCTTGGTTTGACTATATATATATATATATATATATATATAAGTGCTGTCAAATCGATTAATCGCATCTAACATAAAAGTTTGTTTACATAATATGTGTGTGTGTGTGTATATATTATATATATGTCTGTGTGTGTAAGTCTGTATGGCCAGTAAGACATATTTATGCCCAATAAACTTTCTCAATTCTCTATTCACCTGCCAGACAGATATTTTGGACTCTGGCAATATATGTCCTGGTGTTGACACCAAGTTCTCAACTATCTTAAAGCATTAACATTTGGTTGGTTAACACTAACTTGTGAACAGCATGGCTATGCTGGATACTCCAGCACCAACCTGAAAAACTAAAATGCTTGTCTAAGCTGGTCTTTTCAACAGGGGCCAGTCCTAAAATATGGCATTGTGGGATTTTGTGTAAATCATACATTGTGCCAAACGTACAGACAATACAGACAGGGCTCAGATGTCATAGTCAGATCTCTCACTCACTATCCAGCCGCCTCCGTCGGTGGTCATGTCGCAGTAAACCTGCACACCTTGGCTGAGGTCTCTGTTGATGTAGATGGTGTAGATTCCGCTCAGGGACTCTCCATTCAGGAGGTGCTGCGCACAGTTCTGAGGCGTGGGAAACAACCGGTTTCCTGGGGAGGAGAAGGGTTAAGAAACATACAAAACAACAGAGCAAAAGAAAGCGAAGGGTCACTGGGAGGTTAATGAGCCCTGATTTGCATCGCTGCCATGACAATGGAGTGTAAAATTTGTTGATTTCTGCCTGAGACGCTATGAAATGCTATCTTTGGAAATAGGGTGCTTGTAAAGTCACAGAAACACAAGGCAATAAATGAGGGTGAAGCAAGATGCGAACAGATGCATTGAATGCGTCGCTACTGATTTGCACCTGATGACGTTGATGGGGCGACAGTGTGCGTTTGTACCTAATGAGGTGAACAAACCCGATCTGAAGTTTACAGGAGATGTGGAAGATTTGCACCTGTTGTGAAAGAAGTAGAAACAATGGCGCTGGTCTCTAATCCTCTGGCGGCTTGCAGTCTCACAGTGTATTCGGTGGTCTCCGCCAGCCCCTCGAGACGGATCCATGTGTCTTCGGCATCTAAGATCAGCTCCTAAAACACAATCAAACACAGTCTACTGATCCGCAGGCACGTCGAGGCATTAGTACATCACCTCTGTTCAAACACCGTAGACCAAAACTAAACAAAGAACTGCTCGGCGGCAGAGCGGTTTTGTGGAAAACATGCCTAGAGATACAAAGAACAGAAGCTCTTAGCATTGTGGGAAGGAAAGATATTCCTCATAAACAAACAGAACATAGATCACAATCATTTTAGGAACTGCCTGGCAAATTGTTGTGATCCGAAGCAGCTTACTGTTAGGAGCTTTTCATACAATGCTTTTCCTCCCAATGTTTTCTTCCATATGATTGGCAGCTCTAAAGCCCATGATGGGGGAGGAAGAGTCTTATCAGGCACTGGTGCTGCTGGGGAGAAATGGCGTTTCTATTTCGGTCTTTAGCTCATGACAGTTCACTTCCCCTCTTTTGTTTTTGAAAAATGCACTTTTATCGAACTAATGTGCCACTCATTTTCTGTGCCTTTTAAGAACTTTTACTCTGAGGATTTATCATGGACCTGGATGGACAGTGACACAGCCTTTGGCACATTTGATTCCATATTCATCCTTTTCAAGGAAAAGTCACTCCTTTTGATCAATGTGTAATGTGAATTATGCAGCACAGCGGTGATTTAATGAAGTTGCATCAAGCTTGCTCAGTATGCAGAGGATATTGAGCAGGTAATTGTATTAGGGAAGCTGCTGTTTGGCTCCGTTTATATGTTCTCATTTTGATTCCTTCACAATCCTGAATCTGAAATACAGGCTGAGGCAACACATAGTGGATGTTGACACTGCATTATTATTTTTTGGCAATTCCCATATTGTC
Organism: Megalobrama amblycephala; assembly: GCF_018812025.1. Taxonomy (NCBI): domain Eukaryota; kingdom Metazoa; phylum Chordata; class Actinopteri; order Cypriniformes; family Xenocyprididae; genus Megalobrama; species Megalobrama amblycephala. The sequence continues at coordinate 38,360,664 of NC_063060.1, read as the reverse complement.
TGTTATTATCAAAACTCTCAGGATTATATGCCAACCCGGCTCTGATGGAAAGAGAACGCTTTTATGTGTAAGATGCTCCAGCAGGGATTATATCATCTGTGCACCACTGACACCCGCTGGACGGATACAAACACTAACGGTTGGCTACTAGGTCAGAGTGTTCTGTTGCATTGATCGTGTGTGTCTGTGTACAACAACATAAATCTAAAGATTATAATCCACAACCTCATTTTCATAAATTGCATTTTCCAGTCAGGCTAAAAAAATTATAGGACAGTGATCATGCATTTAAAGTAATGCAATTATTTGAAACAGATACTGTATTTACTGTATAATTTCAGAGAAATTGTTTCAGGGAAGTCTTTAATAGACTTTGAAATGACTTTGTGAAATGATTTAATTAATATGAATAAGAATAAAAAAACTGAGCTTTTCTGAATTAAAAAGATCTATTGGATTAGATGGTTGATCTCTGTTGGATGTAGTTTGTTAAGTATGAAGTTTTTATACACTCTAAAGAATGCTGGGTTAAAAGTTGGGTTGAAAATGGACAAACCCAGTGGTTGGGTTAAATATTTACCCAACATGCTGGGCAGTTCTATTTAACCCAACGATTTTTTAAAAATGACTATATGGCTGTCTTAAAATGAACCCACTAGAGGCAACAATAATAATCCAATGTAAACATTTATTAATAAGCAATTTAATCAATGTTTATTGTTTAATAAATGTTAATTAAACATATTAATAAACATTAATTTCCAACATAATTTAGGTTCATTATCAGCAAGCAATACAGTATTTTTTAAACAACAGTTGAGTTAAATAAAGCTGCCCAGCATTTTGGGCAAACATTTAACCCAACTGCTGGGTTAAAACAACATAATTGCTGGATTTGCCCCTTTTCAACCCAACTTTGGTTGTTTTTAACTCATCATTTTTTAGAGTATAAATCAGGCTGTACATCAACTAAAGTTCAAATCTGAAAAGCAATGAGAACAGAAATGTGAACAGCAAAATATCAAAACCACCCATAAAATGTTCACACAATAATTCATGCATTTTTATTTCCTATTTTCGTTTTCTAACTATATGTTACAATTGCATTACTTTATATCTGTATTTGTCACTCAATGTAAAATCCACATTATGCTTGCCTTTCGACTGCCGTCCGCTGCTTTGTAGGTCAGCATGTAGTTATCGATGTCTGCGATGGGCGGTTGCCAGGATATGAGGGCGCTTCGATGGTTAATCTCACTGGCTGTCAGGTTCTGGGGCGCATCCATGGCTGTTTAAACAAAGATCAAAGAGTCAAAGCAATTTATAGACAAAACACATCTGTTAGAGGAAAGTCTCATACCAGATTTGACAAGCAACATTACACTACATCAGACTTTACTTTCTGAGAAAAATGACTGTATAGATATCTACTGGACACATAAATTGTAAAATCCTATTAACTTACGGTTTACAGTAAATGTTGAGTTTTTTGGTCAGATAATATTTACTTGTTTATGTTTGGACGGCACAGATCAATTTTTTTTTTTTTAAGCTGTTTTGTTTATTGAGCTGTTTTTCTAGTGGTTGACTATGCATATAATCAAATATGACAAACATCAGTTTTCCATGTGTTCCACCATTTTCAGCATCATTAATCCAGTCTTCAGTGTCACATGATCCTTCAAAAATCATTCTAATATGCTGATTTGCTGCTCAAGAAACATTTCTTATTATCATCAATGTTGAAAACAGATGTTCTGCTTAATATTTGTGTGGAAACCATGATATATGTTTTTTTCAGGTTTTTTTGACGAATATAAAGATGAATTTTGTATAAGAATACAAAATATCCTTTGTAACATTATACATTTCTTTTTTGTCACTTTTGATCTGTCTAGGGGCTGCTCACACACAATGTAAAACCCCATAAGTTCAGAATACTCAAAACATTTGAGGAAACGTATTACCTCAAAACATTTAAGTAAACTAACTCATTTTTTAAAAGTTGGTAGAACTTAAAATTTTTGTGACAAGTGGGGCGGGGCTGAGAGCCATGGAAGCGGATCAAGGCCAGTGTGGTGCACAGGTGTCTCTCACTAACAATCCCGTCACCAGCATTCCTTGCCCAACTCATCATAATGTTAATTACATACAGTTAATTTACATAAACATCACATTCAGATCTTGGTTAATTGTTACATAGCAAATAACACATGCTATTATAACTATCAGAGAGACTGTCATTATTTACTTGCATATATGTAATCAAACAACATATGTGGTCTTAAATGTTTTGCAGCTCATCCTTAACCTAACCACAGGCTCTACTCTTCACCACAGTGGTAACCCTACAAAACTAACATAACAGAACCCCCCTGAATCCCAACATAACACAACATAAACATTAACTTATATCTCCATATGTTAATCTTGTGCAAAAACACACAAAATGACACTTAATTTCAACAGTTATTTATATGGTCTGATGCAAAGCATGCTGGGAATTAGAAATCTGCTGCAGCTCAACTCAATCATATCAAGTTCAGCTTACTACAATGAAATTTTGAGTTCATGCAACTTTTTTCTATTAAGTACAATGAACTTTCATTATTATTTGAGTGAAAAACTCATTTAATTAATTTCACTGTTCGGTTTTACAGTGCAGAATGTGTTTTTCCATTCCAATGCGCTACTTTTCCATTGTTTTTCTATGTAATCATGCTAGATGGACGTGTACGACCATTGCGCTAACATGTTGTGTCTTTTGCAGCATCTCAAGCATGACACAGTGTTCATGCTGTGTCAAAGTTCAACTTTTCAAAAAACACATCTTGAGACCTTTTTCCCCCCACTGTAAACCCTAATGCTCAAAATACTTAATGACTTTGAGTAGGACAAACTTAAATTGAACAAATTAGTTCAGTTAAATTAACTGCTATGAGTATTTAGAACTTTCTTTTGCTTTTGAGTTCACAGAACTGAAATGTTTTAAGTAAACTAAACATTTTCATTGTTTTGAGTTGTATGAACTTATTTCTTTTCATTTAGACTAACTTATGTTTAACTGAAACTGGACTGGGGTTTCTATTTCCCAGCATGCTTTGCCCATGACACTCGAAAGGGAGAGTAAATGCTAAAATGAAGTGTTATATAATGTTTTTTGTGCGAGATTAATGGTAAGGGAGATTTAGTAGTTATTAATGTTTTGTTATGCTAATTTGGAAGAGTTTCTGTTAATGTGGGTTTTTGGAGAGTTACCATCATGGTGACAAGTAGCGTGTGCGGCTTGGTATGAGAGCAGGTAAGTTACATGTTTTAAGTTGCTGTACTCATTCAGTAAGAGCTATATACCATGCTATTGTTAACATGTTAGCAAATTTGCATTTTGTATTTTCTTAGGGTTTACAGTGAAGTAAAGAACTCATTTGATTTGCAAGAACTCAAAATAAAAGTTAATTAAATATTTTATGTTAATTGCTATCAAAATGTATGAGTTAGCTAACTCAGTACTTCAAGTTAGGAGCAATTAACATGCATGAGTACTACAAACTCAAAACTTGATAGTTCTGCTTACTTTAAAAAAAATTTGATGTAACCGATTAAAGGTCCCGTTCTTCGTGACCCCATGTTTCAAACTTTAGTTAGTGTGTAATGTTGTTGTTAGAGTATAAATAAAATATGTAAAATTTTAAAGCTCAAAGTTCAATGCCAAGCAAGATATTTTATTTAACAGAAGTCGCCTACATCGAACGGCCAGTTTGGACTACATCCCTCTACTTCCTTCTTTAATGACGTCACTAAAACAGTTTTTTGACTAACCTCCGCCCACAGGAATACGCACGAGTTGCGTTTGTAGAGTGTGTTTGTCGCCATGTCGTCGAAACACTGTTATTTTCATCCCGCAGTCCAATCACCGGGTCTGATTCCGGCTCAAATTGATAGGGTAAAATTAAAGACATGTTTACAATAACACTGAGCGCATGCATCTCCACGTTATGGTAAGAGGCGTGACCTTTCCGGGCAAGGTTCGCTAAGCTGCTGTCGAATCACAACACAGGAACCGCTGGCACAATCAGAACTCGTTACGTATTTCTGAAGGAGGGACTTCATAGAACAAGGAAGTCATCAGCCCGTTTTTATGACAGTGGAAACAGCGGTATACAGATAAGTAAATTATGTGAAAAATACAGTTTTTTTTTTACACGCGAAACATGAACGCATGTTATATTGCAGACTATAAACACAATCAAAGCTTCAAAAAACCACGAAAAACGGGACCTTTAATGTTGATGTAAATTTGAAAAATTTGATGTAACCTCAAATGTTTTGAGTTAGCCCAACTTATTCGGGTTTACAGTGCATCCCACTGCCTGCGTCTTGCATTTTTCAATCAAAAACACGTTCTGTGTGAATGAGCCCTTAATGTGTCATTGCTGAATGATTATTTTTGTTCAAATCCTTACCTACCCCAAACTGCATTCAAAAATATGAATGTATTCTGACAAATTTTACAAGCAACATTAAATTTGCAAGTCCTCCATTTGTTTTGGAGGGTTGTGTCTGTGTGTGTATGTGTGTGTGTGTGTTTAATTTGTCATCATTTTCCTGCAGCTCCCTAGTCACATGGCATTTATGGTAGCAGTGATTGGCTCAAAACAACCTAGCTTCAGAAATCATGAGCAAAGGCAGCAGATTTCACAGAGGTCTAATGCCAAGCAAATGCTACCGAGATGAATGCTAATGAATAGTTTTCTACAGGTATTTTAGACTTGCTTGCTTTAAACCGACAAGCTACCCTAACAGAGCATGTTAAAAAAGACCATCCCCCTCCTGACATTCAGCTGATTTTTCACTATCTGACGTTTTGTCTGTGTATCAGTGTGTATGTTTGGAGCTGTGTCAGCACACCCGCTGGAGGCATGTAAACCGCTCTCTTGCCTGAGGACAAAATAAATCACATGGCTGTGTGTGTAGTATATGTTTCAGGCACACTGACAGATCCACTTCAGAGGGAAGACAATTAGTGTGTGTTCACTGGCGTCCTGTCTCTCAATGTGATCTCTTATCAGTCAATATGCCACTCTCCCTCCAGCAGAGCACCAGCACACAAGCCGAACACGTAGACACACACACTTTTCTTTCATACTACAAATGCTGATGCTTCTTTTGCATGTCTTCAAAAGCCATCTGCTGTCTATGTGCAGGAAAATTGATGTATTAATGTTTTTTCTTCTTCAGTGTGTTAAAAAAAATACAGCTCTCCTTCTCCCATCCTACCTCTCATTCTCTGGAACTAAAAGTATGAAATGTCCTAGATAGGAAATGATTTGTTGCACTTGCAGACGAGACAACATTTTAATAAGGAACTATCTTAGAGGCGTGGAAAGTCATATCAGAACATAATATTTAAATATATCAAAAGTAATTCTGGTTATACACACAAACATATAAATGCAGTGAGAGCCAGTTTTATATATATCAAATATCATATATTGTGTGTATATACCTATTGAGCTGTTTTTTGTGCATTTTTTTTTCTTGGTGGCTGATTATATAGTAAAATATGACAAATTCAACAATATGATTTTTTTTATTATTATTATTTTTTTTTTAATTTTACTTGCAGTGTTACGTTTCTGTCACCATGTTAGTAGAGGGATGGTTATTGAAAATTCAATTCTGCATTTGTAAATAAGGTCAATATCTCATATACACAGTTCACGTATGCAATAAATTGATCAAAAGTGACAGTAGAGACTACTCTGTAATGTGACCAATGCTTTCTATTCACCAAAAATCCTGTTTTTAACATTGATAATAAGAAATGCTTCTTGAGTACCATATCAGCATATTAGAATGTTTATTGAAGGATCATGTGACACTGAGGACTGAAGTAATGTCTGCTTAAAATTACAGGTAAAAATTACAATTGAAAAAAACAACAACAAAAAAACAAAAAGCTATTTTAAATGGTAAAAATGTATTTCACAATATTACTGTTTTTACTGTATTTTTGATCCAATGAATGCAGCTTTAGGCCGTGTGTAAAGTGGTTTCCAAAACAGCTAGCATATTTTTCCAATTGTTTTCAATAGGGGTGACCCTGAATAGTCAACGATTTAGATATGGCTTCTTTTTTGACCTATAGAGTTTTAGCCGGCAACGGCGAATGGCACGGTGGATTGTGTTCACTGACACTGTTTTCTGGAAGTATTCCTGAGCCCATGTTGTGATTTCCATTACAGTAGCATTCCTGTATGTGATGCAGTGCCGTCTAAGGGCCCGAAGATCACATGCATCCAGTATGGTTTTCCGGCCTTGACCCTTACGCACAGAGATTGTTCCAGATTCTCTGAATCTTTGGATGATATTATGCACTGCAGATGATGATAACTTCAAACTCTTTGCAATTTTTATCTGAGAAACTCCTTTCTGATATTGCTCCACTATTTTTCGCTGCAGCATTGGGGGAATTGGTGATCCTCTGCCCATCTTGACTTCTGAGAGACACTGCCACTCTGAGAGGCTCTTTCTATACCCAATCATGTTGCCAATTGAAACCTAATAAGTTGCAAATTGGTCCTCCAGCTGTTCCTTATATGTACATTTAACTTTTCTGGCCTCTTATGGCTACCTGTCCCAACTTTTTTGAAATGTGTAGCTCTCATGAAATCCAAATGATCCAATATTTGGCATGACATTTCAAAATGTCTCATTTTCAACATTTGATATATTATCTATATTCTATTGTGAATAAAATATAAGTTTATGAGATTTGTAAATTATTGCATTCCTTTTTTATTCACAATTTGTACAGTGTCCCAACTTTTTTGGAATCAGGTTTGTAACTACAGTGAAAACAAAGATATTTAACAACTCAAGCTGCAACAAAACTCCTGTCTACAACGTACTGACAACGTACACAACAAGCTGCTTCTTCTTAAGCTTTTTTACTTGATACTGTGGATTACACCATCAACATGCCCATGGACACTGCCTACTAGTGGTCTGCATGTGCAATTGCACTTCGACGCGGACAACGACGCAGAAGTATAAATGAAAACTGATGCATAGCCTACTGCAAAGATGCTACGGCGTAGGTCCAACGGAGAAGTATAAATCAGCCTTAACACTTTTGCGAATATGATACACAGCAAGCAAAGCCTCTCAACTGAAAAAAGAAGAAAAAAAAAAACCCCGCTGTGCTGCCGAAGTGCTATAATGCGCCCACAGTTAGGTGTTTTCAGCAGAATGACTGGCCTTTCAGTTGGCTAAAAACGCTTTAGTGGACACACGGCGTAAGAGACTTCTTTCAAAAAAAGAATTTTACCAACCCAAACATTTGCATAGATATAAATTTACATTTCTAGTTGTCTTAACAGACTCGGCTAACCATTCTGCTCTTGATTTCCCATTACTTTAAATTGACTGAGCAGGCAAATGCACAAAGTGCACCTATCAAGATTGAAATTCAATCAGGGATGAATGGAGAGAGATGCTTGCGTGTGTATCTGAGAAACACATTCATATTCCTGTCCTCACCTTAATCTCTTTAACAATGAATTTAGAACTGTAATCTAAATCAAAATGACAGACAGCACTAATCCTGAAATGAGCATGAAATTTGATAGTTGTTGTCATCTTAATTATCCCCTTAAGCTTCCATTAGCCTCCTCATAAATGGCAAAATGATGCATCTATGACGCTTCACCTCCCTCAGGGTGGGAGCGGGCAGATTCTTAAACACCGCAGGATGGTAATTTCAGCTATGTTTTTTTCAGGCATTGCAGCCAATAAAACATTGTTACATTTTTATCAGAGCATGGCAGGATCTAAATCCACTGTTATTAGAGCAGAACTGTTTCCGAATTAAACTGTCATTAAGTAGCTGGAAAAAAAAAAAGTTTGGAGGCAAATGAACACAACAAACCTCATCAAGCGATTATGTGTCAAGATTCTGCACGTCACTGAGCTGGCACTGGGGTTGCAAAGCCAATGGCCTGTGACACTTTTATGTGCAAATTAATTTCCTCCAAACAATCCAAACTAATGAAGTATTCTGGGAGGGCCGCTTGATTAAAGTTGAGGTCTAATGCATCTGAAAGTGGCCCGGCCCTAACCACCCCATTTAATAGATGAGCTGAAAGTTTCAATGCAGAATAAAGCAGCTTGAAATGAAACCGCTGCTTGTTCTAGTTCAGTCTTCTGTGTGGGAAAGACAGCTCGCCTCTCTCCGCGAACAACCTCACTGTGAGGAAAGATGGGTAGTGATGCTGATCTCCTCTCTGTTTTCACATGGGAACTGGAGCTTTGCTGACATCAGTATTTTGTTACACAAACTACAAAAATAACCCCAAAATAACGGCCTTGTTTCTGCTTCACATCTAGAAGAGGATGATAGTATAGTTAGAGAAGTGCTTCATCTTCCAGCTGTCTGTTGGATATTTAAGCACGAGTGCTGCTTTAATGAATGTCTTCGCAGCTGTGGTTGGACGGCAGGTAACGCGTAACCATAGGTTAAATATCAGCACTCCTGGGATGCTGGTTGTCCAATCAAATTAGAGTACTGGGACGGTGTATAACAAGCTGTAGATAATACTGAAATTAAATCAGCGACTTTAACTGCCACTAAACCAGTGTTTCTCAATCCTGCTCATCTCAGCACAATTCGGATGTCAACTCATCAGCTCATTAGTACAGTGCTTCATGACCTGAAGACATTGTAAGGGTACATCAGGTTACTGAGACACCTAAAATGTGGGCCATCAGCAGCAGGATTGAAAAGCATGGCACTAAAGTAAAAAATTCTATGACTTGATAGTTATAAAGTCTTGTCACTCCATTCCAAATTATATTTAAGATGCTGAGTTTATTTACAGTGATGTAAATAAATATTACATTAATATGAATGCTACAGTTAATCTGGAAAGGTTTTGGCTACTAAACTGGTACAAAACTAGTTACTCCTCTCAGTCTGTGCATAATAGCGCTATAAGCAACACTACCGTTCAAAAGTTTGGGGTCGGTAAAATTAACATTTAGTTAACATTTTTTTAAAATACATCTGCACACCAAGGCTTGATCAAATACAGAAAAATTGTGAAATATTATAAGAATTTAAAATAACTGCTGTTTTTTTTTAATTAAAATATATTTTAAAATGTAATTTAACCATGTGATGGCAAAGCTGAATTTACCTCAATCTTCAGTGTCATATGATCCTTCAGACTAGGGCTGGGCGATATATCGCATGCAATTGTCACGCGCATTTCGTCAGTAAAGCCGGTTCCCTGATTACTGCTAAATCGCCATCACCTGCTTTCAAATGAAGCGGCATTTAATAGACAGAGCCGTAGACCACTGAAAAGCCACGCAATATCACGTTCAATATCGAAGGCGATTCATCTGCGATAATGAACGTGATATTGCGTGGCTTTTCAGTGGTCTACGGCTCTGTCTATTAAATGCCGCTTCATTTGAAAGCAGGTGATGGCGATTTAGCGGTAATCAGGGAACCGGCTTTACTGACGAAATGCGCGTGACAATTGCATGCGATATATCGCCCAGCCCTACTTCAGACATCATTCTAATATGATGATTTGGTGTTCAAGAAACATTTTATATTATTATCAATGTTGAAAACAGATGTGCTACTTAATATTTTTGTGGAAACAGTGATACACATTTGATAAACAGCACTTAATTGAAATATAATTTTTTTTGTAACATTATAAATGTCTTTAATAAATTTAATGTGTCCTTGCTGAATAAAAGTATTCATTTCCTTCAGAAAAAATTAGGGCTGTCAAGCGATTAATTTTTTTAAATCTAATTAATTACATGATGTGGTGATTCATTAATCGAATTAATCGGAAATTAATCGCACATCAAATCTGACTGTAAAAAGACCCCCAAGAGATAATTTAAAGTCATTATTGTGTAAAGCATCAAATAGACATTACAAAAGTAGCTTCAGAAAGAAATATTTTACTTGATTCAGCATAAAATGTATTACACAAACGTTTGGACCATTAGGTTGAGTAAATGATGACTGAATTTTCATTTTTGGGTGAACTTTACCTTTAATGTTAAATTATACTCTTACTAAGAAACTAAAACTGCCATTTGTTGGCAGTAAATGTCTTAATGATTCATTCATTCATTTGATTCTTTCAAACGGCTAATTTATTTAGGAGTGAAGTAAATGTTTCTCTTTATGAATGGTCTATTGAATCATTTGTTCACTCGATTCACAGATTCAGAAATAAAACGCCACTGTGTGTTGCTCAGATACAAACAGTTATGCTTTGTCTTTATATTTTTGTTGGTAAAATTAAGCAAAACAGACAATACTGTCTCTAAAATAACACAATATTATAATATTAAATATAATATTAAATAACTTCTTATTTATTGAACTGTTGTATAAAATCAGCATCGCATTTGCACTTGACAAAAATAGCACTCGTGTGATATTGCGCTAGTTACTCATGTGATATAGCTTCACTATATTATATGATGTAAATATGAGAAAAAACTCAAGCGGGGCATCTTTGCCCCCATATCTTGAATTTTAGGGACATTCTAACTGCATTCTATAGGCTACATCACGCATTGAGTTGTTTCCCTGCATCATATTTTTTCTCATCAATTAACTGTATGAAATGTCAGATAACCTATGTAGGTCTGGGGCAGGGCAAGTGTGTTAAATGCGTTAATAATTTTAACCTGTTAATTTTTACCGTAATTAATTAATCTAGTTAACGTGTTAAAGGTGCTACAGAGGATGTTTTGTTTTATACATTTTTGCAATATTACTTGAAACTGTCTTTACTAACTGATAAAAGACTATTTATTAGGTGCACTGAAAGTAATAATAGTAATATACATCATCTATGCACGAGGTAGGGCCTTAAAAACATCAGCCAATCGTTTACGTGATTATCGTGTAAACGATTGGCCCTCTGGCTTGTCAATCACTGCCGTGACGTTCCTTGTGAGAGACGAGCGCGGCTGCGCGCTCCAGTAACTTTCCTCACTCCACAGACGCCGCATGCAATGTTTTTGTCAGGAGACAGGAGTAACAACTGCAGATTATGAGTTACCTGCGGTGAGTCCGACATAATGAATCCACTAACACGATACAGCGAATGCCGGTGGTAAACACTCGTGTCCCAATACTCATGCACGAGTTTTGGGAGGCGTTCCTTTGAAATGAGCTGTGAAGGAGGGGGGCTGTTCTTACGCATGCGCTCATTTCAAAAACTCACTAACAGTCTTTGGATTCTCTGTCGACGAAAAAATCCTCTCTATCACCTTTAAATCGACAGCTCTAGAAAACATCTTTTAGACCACAAAATGTTAAACGGTAGTATATACAGTACAGCAGAACACTGCACTCTAAGGTATTGTGCCATGTCCTCCAGTGTTATTTTTAACCAATATCTGATGGGTCAGTTTGAATGTCTCAAGTTTGTTGTAGGCACATGGCCAATGATGCGATAAAAGAAGATACTCATTCTCTTTTGTTTGGACTCTTCTACTTTACCTTAGCTCTACCTACCAGAGCAACTGGGTTAAAGGCCGTTAGGCCTGGAACTAGGAGGTCTCGACCTCCTCTAGTCTGTAATTAGAACACATGGCACAGAGATGGAGCACTTACGTGTGACAAAGTTGGCAATGACAGTGCCACTGGTGAGAGGACCTTTGGTGGCATAGAGGGCCACTGAGTAGGTGGTGCTGGGAATGAGCTGACTCAGCTGGTACTCCTGCTTGCTACCCTCCACTAAGAAGGTGTCTGCCGTAACTGGAAAGATAAGATCCATTAGTGCAGATGCAGGTGAAGAACTGCCAGGGTTTTGTTTGCAAAGACTTATTTTTTTAAAGGGGTAGTTCACCCAAAAATGAAAATTTTGTCATCCAAAGAAATTTTTTTGAAAAAAGTTTGTAATCAAACAGTTGAGAGTAGCCATCGATTACCAACATTCTTCAAAATATCTTCTTTTGTGTTTAGGTTTGGAACAAATTGAGGGTGAGTAAATGAAGATGAAGAATTTTTTTTATTTTTGGGTGAACTGTCCCTTTACATTAAAATTATTAAATATATTATAATTCAAATTCATATATTAACTGAATTGACATTTAAATAAACATTACACATATGAGGCAGTTTTATCACACAAAAATACCCAAAATTACAATAACTGAATTTATTAATATGACTATGAACTGCATTGGCCCACCAATATACAAAATTATTAACATGAATGACAATTTTGGTTTCTACATATACTGTCGTCAGCACAAACCATGTTTATCCTCGATGTAGGTGAGACCATATTTAACATAATCTGGGTTGTGTTTTAATTTTATTTATTTATTTATTTTACCTAGAATAGATTTGCTGATGATTTTTAAGGATGTCAAGCAACCTGTCCATGTTGGCATCTACCTAATTTGGCTAGCTTCTACCAAGTTGCAGATGCAAAATATGGTAGAGTTTGATAGTACATGAAGCTGATGTCAAAAAACAAAAGACATGAGAAGCTTTTTCTTCTCCCCTTTTAAAAGTTGATAAGCAAATCTATTTAGCTATCCTAACTACACATGATTATATGGTTAATTGCATTTTATTATTGTCATTTAGTGAGATCCATTTGCATATGTGCAGTTTTTTTTTTTTTTTCCCTTCCTCTGCCGCCTGCAGACCTGAAATGGCAAAGCAGCATATCTTTGTCCATGAGAAGTTACATTTCATTTAGTGTTTATGGCTACTGCTTTTGGGATGTGATTTAAAGAGCAAATGATGCTGATGAAAGAACGGCCTCCACATACCTTGGTTACGGGTGAGGGTGAGCACGTAGTTATCAACACTGGAAACAGGGGGGTTCCAACGCAGCAGAGCCCCCTGAGGTGTGACATTCAATGCGGTGAGCTCCATAGGCATGTCCATAGCTGTGTGGAACAGAGGATTATGTGCAGGTTACAGACAGACAGTCTGAGATAAGCTCAGCTAAGGTAATTGGCAGCAGTCTCATCTTCACCTTTTTTCCCCCCCGTGCAAACGATATTCAGCGGCAATTTAAAATTAGAGCACCTCAGCAGCTTGGAACTAATTTGTTGTGATTATCTGGCTGGAGAAGATCACAATTTCCTTAATTAGCCGACATCGAGGGGGAAATTAGACAGTCAAATGTGTGCAGAGCTCATTCTCAATAGCATTTCCATACAAATGAGTAATGAGAAATGTTGTTCTCTGTAATCGTCTATCCATGCTGTGACTTTCACAGATGGCCTTTCTTTTTTCAGACAGGCAAAATCTCACTCTCCTATTTGCACTGTGGCGTACGTCCTCTTAGATGAGGTCAGTGGACTGTAATCGCACATTACCATCTTCCCATCCTGTCCCATGTGCATTTTTGTTCTGCCAGCCTCTCTTGCAATAGCCATATCACTTGTACAGCTGTAGAGAGCTGACCCTCCCATTAGACACTGTTGACTCTGTTCCAAGTAGTTGTGGTCCCTCTCACACCCTTCCAGAGAAGCTGATCTCCATTGCCTGACAGCAGTTCAGAGGCAAAATCCCCATCGCACCTTCCCATCTCTCTGCTTTAGCATGTCTTGACATGCCCTGCACTGACAGACTATGAGAAGAATATCAGTTTTCCCTTACGCAATGAACGTGAACTTGATGATCCCCAGCAGGTCATTAGGCAGAGCTGTGAACCAGAACATATCCGTGAACCAGATCCATCATGTTTTATCAACCCCACTTGTCACTCTTTACATAACAGCTGAAATAAGCCAGACTGTTTTCTATATCCCATTAATAATAAGCTGTTTCCGAAAGATGCATTTTTTAAAGGAAGAGCCGCTTGTCACTTTGCATTGTTACAGCATTGGCGAGATTTGTCAACACGGGAAGCTTGAGATTGTTTGCCTGCCATATTTTTATTAGCTTTGAACAATTCTGTCAGGATTTAAGTTGCAATGGGGAGTATAGGTGTGTTTTGATGTATAGGCAAACACATCCTACCTAGTTATTAGGCAAGTCAGCAGTCTTTAAGCAAAGGCCAGCATCTGTTTGTTCTATTGTACTACATCAAATGATATGACTAATTGGTTAACTTCCTAGGCTTGAGACATAGACTAATTAATTCGTTTCAGTGATATAATGCACAGCTGGAACAAAGACCATTCCAGGAGATTTGTCTATTGAGATGCAAAGTTAAATATTATGTCAGATAACACTTTCTCAGAACATGGTGTCTGAATAATTTTTGGTTCCAAATGTTTATCAATTTTACTGGTAGTCCACTGTATGAAGTATTTTTGGGTATTATATGTCAGTTTACTTTATTTTGCTATCCTCACATAAATGAACTATAGTGTCCTGCACCCACTAGTAAAAATATATCAGAAATATAAGAAATGTCTGAATAATTTTTGGTTTGACTGTTTATATATAATTATATATGTATATATAATTATAATTATTTTATTAATTATATTTATTTATTTTCTATATTATATATACACACACTACACATATATAATTATAAATACTACATATATTTTATATATATATATATACACACACACACACACACAAAGTAAACTACATAGATAATTATTATTATTCAACACATTATCATTCAAAAGTGTGTGGTCGGCAAGATTTTTTAAAGTCTCTTATGCTCACCAAGGCTGCATTTATTTGATCAAAAATACAGTAAAAAACTATTATTTTAATATATTTTATAATGTAATTTATTCCTGTTATGGCAAAGTTAATCAACTAATATGTTGATTTGCTGCTAAAGAAACATTTCGTATTAATATTATCAAAAATATATTTTTGAAAACGGCTGTGCTGATTAATATTTTTGAAGAAAACGTAATAATGTATTATTTTTTTCAGGATTATTTGAAATAGAAATATTTTGTAACATTAAAAATTTTGTCTATACTGTCACTTTTGATACATTTAATGCATCCTTTATGAGTAAAAGTATTAATTTCTTTTTAAAAAAATCATACTTTTACTTTTGAATGGTACGGAAGAGGATTAGGGCCAAGCAATAATAAAAAAATAAAACCATCTCGAGATTAAAGTTGTTAAATTTCGAGAAAAAACTAAAGATAAAAGTCGAGATAAAATGTTGAGAATAAACTCATTAAATTATGAGAAAAAACTCTTTAAATTTCAAGAAAAAAGTCGAGATAAAATGTTGAGAATAAACTCATTAAATTATGAGAAAAAAACTCGTTAAATTTAGAGAAAAAAGTCGAGATAAAATGTTGAGAATAAACTCGTTAAATTACGAGAAAAAAATCATTAAATTTCAAGAAAAAAGTCGAGATAAAATGTTGAGAATAAACTCGTTTAATTATGAGAAAAAACTTGTTAAATTTCTAGAAAAAAAATCGAGATGAAATGTTTAGAATAAACTCATTAAATTACGAGAAAAAAATCATTAAATTTCAAGAAAAAAGTCGAGATAAAATGTTGAGAATAAACTTGTTTAATTATGAGAAAAAACTTGTTAAATTTCTAGAAAAAAAAATCGAGATGAAATGTTGAGAATAAACTCGTTAAATTACGAGAAAAAAATCATTAAATTTCAAGAAAAAAGTTGAGATAAAATGTTGAGAATAAACTCGTTTAATTATGAGAAAAAACTCGTTATATTTCGAGAAAAAAAAACTAGATAAAACGTTGAGAATAAACTCATTAAATTACGAGAAAAAAGTCGTTAAATTATGAGAAAAAAGTTGAGATAAAATGTTGAGAATAAACTCATTAAATTATGAGAAAAAAGTCGTTAAATTACGAGAAAAAAGTCGAGATAAAATGTTGAGAATAAAGTCATTAACGAGTTTATTCTCATAATTTAACGAATTTGTTCTCGTAATTTAACGACTTTTTTCTCGTAATTTAATGACTTTATTCTCAACATTTTATCTCGACCTTTTTCTCGAAATTTAACGACTTTTTTCTCGTAATTTAACAAGTTTATTCTCAACATTTTATTTAGACTTTTTTCTCGAAATTTAACGAGTTTTTTCTCGAAATGTAACAACTTTAATCTCAAGATGGTTTTATGAGATGGCCCTAATCCTCTTCCGTAGAATGGTAGTATGTGTTTGTGAGATATATATATATATATATATATATATATATATATATATATATATATATATATATATATATAAAATTAGAAAAGAATAATTCTCATTAGAATGATCAAGAGTTTTAATCAGCAGGGTAAAGATCACATTTCTGCACATCTGATGGAAATTTACGGTGAGAGAGATTTAATTAGTGAACGAGACACAATCCAATCATAGTACTAGCTGCCTGTCACCGCCGTGTGGTGCTGTTCTAGTACGAAGGCAGGTGAGCATCCCTAGTGATCACTGATTCCATTAGTAAAATTTCATTTCACTTCTGCGAGATGGCTGGCAGCCTCCCAGAGGACGGGCGGAACGCACAGGGTGAGAGATGGTACTCATCACATGGTAAATGATGTGCATCATTCCTCAGACTGTCATCCACATTTCTATCAAATCAAAGTCCTGTGACGAACGAGGCTATGAGAGCACATCCTTCACGAAATACCAAAAGACTTCTCGTAAGGTAAATTAGAATACTAGTCTGGAGAATGTGCAGCAGTATGTGATTAGTCTCCGAGTAATTGACTGAGAACAGAAATACCTGTGAAGACAGTAGTGGTGATGACCTTGCTCTCTTGGCTTCCTCTCACTGCGTTCAGCTTGATTTCGTACTCTGTTGCTGGGTGGAGGCTGGTTAGGGTGTAGTTGGTGACATCATTGTCAATCACCACATTGTCCATCCTACCTGTTGATTACAAACAGTAATGCTGGATTATTTGTCTAATTTGTTCAACATGATTTAAATATACTGTGGAGAAATTACCTTTTGGTGATTGGTAAGACATTTTGTAGTAATCAAAGGGTGCGAGTGGCTGAATCCATGATATGGTTACAGATTCCTCAGTGACGTACAGCACAGTCATGTCTCTGGGAGGATCCATTCCTGCATCAAGATGACCATGAGTAAGAACTAAAGTATATTTCATTGAGATCTACACTACTGTTCAAAAGTTGTTGTTTTTTTTTAAGAAATGAAAACTTTAATTTAGCAAGAGTGCATTAAATTGATCAAAAGTGACAGTAAAGATGCTTTTATTGTTATAAAATATTTCGGTAACACTATTTTACAGTGCTGTAGTTACACATTACTACATGTACTTCCTATAGTAATAACAGTAAATTATGCATAATTACAAGTAACTAACTCTAAACCTAACTATAACTCTGTCGTAAGCACATGTAGTTAATTAATAGTACTCAGTACTTATTTGAGTAATTACAATGTAACTACGCCACTTTAAAATAAAGTAATCAATATTTCTATTTCAAATAAATTCTGTTCTTTTAAACTTTAAAAGAATCCTGAAAAAAAAAAAAAAAAAAGTACCACAGTTTCCACAAAATATTAGGTAGCAGAACCAAATCAACATAGAATGATTTCACTAAAGACTGGAGTAACGGCTGAAAATTCAGCTTTGCTATCACAGGAATAAATTGTGTTTCAAATAATAATAATAATAATTACACATACACAATAGTGTAAGTGATGGGCGATTTCAAAACACACTGCTTCATGAAGCTTTGAAGCTTTACGAATCTTTTGTTTTGAATTAGTGGTTTGGAGAGCGTTTCAAATTGCCAAAGTCACATGATTTCAGTAAACGAGGCTTTGTTACGTCATAAGTGTTTCGAAATTTCAATGGTTTGCGTGACTTTGGCAGTTTGATACGCGCTCCGAACCACTGATTCGAAACAAAATATTCGTAAAGCTTCAAAGCTTCATGAAGCAGTGTTTTACAATCGCCCATCGCTATATTGTTGAATAAAGTCGTTATTTTGTTTTTTTGGTGCACAAAAAGTATTCTCGTCACTTCGTAACATTAAGGTTGAACCACTGTAGTCACATGAACTGTCTTTAGTAGCTTTCTGGGCATCTGAAAGTGTTAATGATCTTGCTGTCAATAGAGGCCTCACTGAGCCATCGGATTTTATCAGAAATATCTTAATTTGTGTTCCGAAGATGAACAAAGGTCTCGGGTTGTTATCATTATTATTAGTCTCCATTATATTTGCATGCTTCATGTGTTATTCATTTCAAAGGAACAGACATTGTAATTCTTTTCTTTTCTCATGTCATTTATTTCCTATTTTGTTTGTCAACAGGCCCTAGAGAGAAGGAGGAGTATGAGTATGCTGGACACACGACACTCTTCACAAGGACATTTACATTGTTATTGTCTGCTGCTGTCCAGCAGGGACTCTTTCATGATTTGTTTATCTGTCCCAATAGCTCTTAGCATCGCAAAAGCAAAGGTTAGAGTGCCTCTGAAAACAGCTAAACAGACTAACAGTCGTTCTGGAGCTTTCTGACAATTGAGAGGGAAATAAACAGATTTAATCTTGCCATTATTGAAGTGGCCAGTCCTTAAAATGAGTGGAAAGCCATTCACACCTCCCCATATTCATTAGACTAATGCATTCAATTCATAAACTATGGGAGGCAATTCATAAACAGGTTGTCAACCTCATTTAAATGCTTTCAGGGTGAAATACTCCTCAGTAAATGAGTTGTGATTATTCATGTATGCATATCTTAATTTATTTTCCACTCAGCAGAGCAGTCAATAAATATATGTTCAGACTTTGTATAAAGGGCACAAAGAACAACTTTTTTTTTTCTCATTCCGTTCCATCTCCATTTATTCTGTTTCTTATTGTTGAGCATATGGTGACCTTCTATTCACTTATGCTAATGTAAAGCGTGTAAATGTGTGAAAATGTGGTTTCTAACTAAAGCAGGAACATGTCGAAAATATACTAAACCCATTTCTAAGCTAACAAGCTTTAAAACACATCCGACCACAAAAGGTGCAAGTACTTAAAGTGTTCATGTACATATCCCATCTTTATATAATAATATCATGCAAAGTAAAAGTTGAAACTTTTACTTTATTTAACTAATCAAGCTGCTGTGCAGGTGGTCCTCTGCAGAGTTGATTTCTATGTTTAGAAATAGCTCCGAGACAATATCTCCTCTGGCAACTGCAAATATCAGTTAACTGACAGAACAGCTGAATTATTCTTGACACCTCCACATTCAGAGAGAGGTAATTAGAGGAGGATTACATACTGTTGAATTAATTAAGACACAAAAGGGTGAAAAATCTGCTGTGCAGCTGTGTGCAGGAATCATAATGAGGAAATCCAGCAGGTATAGTTCTGCGCACGCTCACTTTTTCTTGTGATATTTAGAAAACGGAAACAAATATAAAAACCTTAAAGTGTTCCCTAATAAAAAGAAACACTGTGAATCTAGTGTGAACATGCAAATGTTACACGTTTCTTAATCGATTTCCACAAACTAAAGCAAATGCTTTTATAAGAATTAACACAACCATTTAAACAGTCTCTTAATTTAGTAAAATGGTCCATAATGTAGCACATTATTTTCAGTACAGCACTGCATTTCATTGTGAAGTGTAATTTACATTTTTCTTCTCAATAAAGATAGCTCTTTTTCTCGGAATTTCTGTAAATTTACATATTTTTCATCCCTCTAATTTCTGTTAAGACAGAGAATTTCATTAACATAAAACAATATACGTTTCTCAAGTGATGGATTTAAGGAAAGAACAGTGTGAATGCTGAATCCATAAATGGCACAAATGTACTTCAATATCTCTGCAGGCCTCTTTTATTGCTTGGAAAAGAGTTTCTTTGTCACAAGATTATGGTTTAACACTTTTTATATCTACTGTAATAAGAGAAGAACTCAACAACTGGATTCAGAAATGGAGAATATGGTAATAGGCCACCATTACAAAATAATAGGTTTTCACAGATGACTCTTATATAAATAGCAAAGTCATGATAGTTGACAATTTCATAAATTGAACTTCCTGTGCTGTGTGCAATACAAACCCAGCAGGTATCAATATGGTGCTATTTGACAGCATGCCATGTGCTTCTGAGAATATGGCATTTTTGTTGTTTGAATCAACTGTTTTTAAATGCAAGAAACATGGATCAGAGAAATTTGAAATATTTCATGAAAATGGTGCACGTACCATTTTAGAGTACATTTTAAAGGGTTAGTTCACCCAACTTTGTCATTAATTACTCACCCTCAAGTCGTTCCACATCCGTAAGACCTTTGTTCATCTTCGAATTAAGATATTTTTGATGAAATCCGATGGCTCAGTGAAGCCTCCATTGCCAGCAAGATAATTAACACTTTCAGATGCCCAGAAAGCTACTAAAGACATATTTAACCCTTAAATGCACGACTGTTTCACCAATCGTTCTTACATATTCGGGTCTTTATCGACCCGGATCTATATCTACCATGGAAGGATCTCTACTTGTCGCGATAATATAAAACTCCTCTGATATTAGAGTAACAATTACAGAAGAATAAAATAAATCGTATTTTGTTACCTTTTGGAGCTTGAAAGGGCTCAGTTTGAGCAGATGTTTTATGCCATCATCACTGTCCTCGTCTGAGCTCATTTCCCAGTAAATTCAGCAAATAATAGGCTAGTTTTATGTTTGAGGTCACGAATATGAGCCCATTCGCGATCTCAAACGTATTCTCAAAACTATATAATTTTCAACATCTTCAAAATCAATATTTCAATCGCTAACAGCTTCACCAGATCCATTCAGTGACAGTTACAGTCATATTTGATTGCGTTCAGTACTTGCTCTGCAGTAAATCGCTGAGCCATTTCATGTTTTTCTTATTATTTCGTTTTCTGTCTGAATGAGTCGTCACTTCAGCATTGTGTATCAGACATTGCCACCTTGTGGAATAAAGGTGAATTGCACTTATTCCGTCATCTAAGATTCAATTATTGTTGTGCAGAAAAACTATACGTACACTCATGCACACCTCGGGTCGTTTGCGACCCTATACAATTTTTTACAAAAAATGAATACAAAAATAGACATTCTTTTAGAATTTTATGATTTTTTTCTTGTTATATTCTTTATAATGAATTGATTGAGGAATACCAAGAAGGATGATGTTTAACTTTAAAAAAATTAATGAGGAGGAGGGTAGTGAATGATGTCCCGGGTCACTAAAGACCCGAGGTATGCATTTAAGGGTTATAACAGTTCATGTGACTACAGTGGTTCAACCTTAATGTTATGAAGCGACGAGAATACTTTTTGTGCGCCAAAAAAATAAATAATGACTTTACTCAACAGTATCTAGTGATGGCCGATTTCAAAACACTGCTTCATGAAGCTTCGAAGCTTTACGAATCTTTTGTTTCAAATCAGTGGTTTGGAGCATGCATCAAACTGCTAAAGTCATGCCCCCCAGTGGTGAACTATTGAAATTTCGAAATACTTATGACGTAACAAAGCCTCGTTTACTGAAATCATGTGACTTTGGCAGTTTGATACATGCTCCGAACCACTGATTCGAAACAAACTATCTGTAAAGCTTCGAAGCTTCATGAAGCAGTGTTTTAAAATCACCCATCACTAGATATTGTTGAATAAAGTTGTTATTTTATTTTTTTGGTGCACAAAAAGTATTCTCATCGCTTCATAACATTAAGGTTGAACCACTGTAGTCACATGAACTGTTTTAAATATGTCTTTAGTAGCTTTCTGGGCATTGAAAGTGTTAATTATCTTGATGACATTGGAGGCCTCACTGAGCCATCGGATTTCATCAAAAATATCTTGAATGAAGGTCTTAAGGGTGTGGAACGACATGAGGGTGAGTAATTAATGACAAAATTTTTTCATTTTTGGGTAAACTAACCCTTTAACAGGGTTAAAGGTCTTAGTTGCAGTGCCAGTGTCATTGGACAAACACAGCAGCAATCCGTTTACATAAAGTCTCAAGTATTGCACATCCTCATATTATCACTTTGCCGAATATACCTTCAAGTTTTTCCTGGACGGACTTTTCCGACTAAAAAGGTAAGAATGAAACGGCCTCTTCTCCTCTCCAATTGTTGTGTTTTCCGTTGCCATTTAACATTTTCCCCCTTAAACGTTTATGCAATATGCTGTGTTTCCGTGCCTGTCCAAAGCATGTGAATATACGGCATGCTATTGGCTGTCTGTTTCTAAGCATCTAGCTGTAACATTCTATAACACTGCATTGTTTTACACACCCTCTTCTAAATTACAAGTGTGAAATGATCCTCTACGCAGAGTTAATAGCAGGGTTTAGAACGATGATAACCCGGGGTTAAGCACAGTTCTGTTTAAGAAAAGTGCATGTGCAATTTGAGAGCATTGGTCTTAGTTTGTAAAAATGTGTAAAATCAATTGACAAAGTAATAAAAAATATATATTTTCAATCATTAAATAAACACACTTAACTCCCTCAGACATACTGTATAAAAAATATCCTTGAGAATCACATTCATTAGTCTTAATACCTGTTGTGACTGAGCCTATTACTGGCTTTGAGGTCACATTGCCGTGCATGGTAACCAAGGTAACAGTGTACCGCCTGGAGGGCAGGAGACCAGTGAGGGTGATTCTGGTTTTGGACCCATCCAGAGCAATTTCAGAATCATCACTGGAGTCCTGAGCACTGTAGTTCAAGATGAATGCGTCAGCAGGCGGTGCCGGTGCACTCCACGCCACAGTCAATGAATCAGATGTGACTTCAGAGAAGAAGAGCTGCGTGATAGGGCGGAACCCTGAAATTGAATGACAACAATGATATTACGAAATGGTGGCTCCTGTGATTAAAGATCTCTTAAGTGATTGGCACATCCTCACAGGAAGGAGGAAAGAAGAATACAAGAACGAAGAACAACGAGGTGATCGGATGAAGTTTGCAGAAGAGATGCAGCAAAACAGCAGATATCAAGCAAATTATGGAAACTGAATGAAGAAAAGTGGAAAAATGGTGATGAAATGATACAATCTTGATGCTGTAGATGTAAATGTGTTGATGCACCAGGCCAAAGCAAGTGATTGAGTGATAACAACAAAGACAAAAATGCATTGGGAAGATAAAGCCTGAAGAGTTATTTCTTTGGTAGATGTAAAATGTAATGAAGTGAAGCATTGTTTCCCAACAAGGGATTCTCTAATCTGAATCCTGTGATAGAAATGTTAAATTAGAGTTGTTTAATGCAATAATTTAGCACATTAATTAATGATGAAATAATGATGGAATAAAAAAAAAAAATACAATTAACCATGCTCCCTGACTCATACGTAAATCCCATAAAAATAGATTTATTTTTTACAACTGTTACAGTCAACACACCTCACCAAAACACACTACAGAGAGCAGACAGAGCCAAAAAAAGCTGGACAGAGTGCAGAATGAAACCAGAAAAAGAGCAAAAGTTCTAAAAACGAATTGTTAAAGTTGAGTGTGACATGCCGTTAGGGCTGGGCGATATATCGCATGCGATTGTCACGCGCATTTCGTCAGTAAAGCCGGTTCCCTGATTACCGCTAAATCGCCATCACCTGCTTTCAAATGGAGCGGCATTTAATAGACAGAGCCGTAATTCACTGACACGCTACGCAATATCGTGTTCATTATTGAAGGCGATTCATCTGTGATATGAACGCGTTGTTTAATTTTTTTTGATTATTGTGTGTGGTGGTGCTGTGGAATGTTTAGATAACTACAAAAGAGTTAACAAGTTCACTTTTCTATTAATATTTAGCTGTCAGATCTGTTTAAATGCTTCAGTTTGTTTTCATATTATAATATATTAAAACAAATTGAAGCATTTAAACTGATTAAAAATACTGTAACGTTATATCAGTTTAAATGCTTCAGGATTAGGCTATATTATATTTTATTATATTATAATTTAATGTAAGCCTAATAAAAAATTGATCTCAAGGGGATTGTTTATGGCTCCTTGCCACTAAAAATCTTGAAACATTCTGGTATATAAAATCTGGGAAATTCATAAGCAATAAACATGTAATTTTGATGGTTTAACACTGTCTGTTGCTAATCATTTACGGTACAAAAACACATTATGGTTGTCCTAAACCATCAGTGTAAGTGCTCATATTATTATAAAGAATAACTGTCCTGCAGGAGATTTTTAAATTATTTTTAATAGAATTTCTTGGTAAAGACTAGTACAGTTAACACAGCAATGTGAAAAGTAACCTAAAATGTGCTTAATTTAGTGACTGAACTGCTTGTTTTCAAAAATATGATTTAATATATCACTAAGTTACATCAAGGGTCAAATAAAATAGAAATGGTACATTAAAGTTAAAAATTACAGTTGCAGGATAAAACCTTTTTTTTTGTGTGTGTGTTTACGTACACTGTACAGGTCTGATATAAAGAGTGTTTTTGCTCAGGTGGCCAAAATGTGCACTCAACAGAGAAAAGTTTTGCTCAGCGAAAAAAAAAATTAGATGGAACATTGGCTGTATTATGGATTATATTTATGATGGATGGATACATTTATTTTGGACTTCAAAACAAGCCCCCCATTCACTATAAATCTTTGGAGAGCCAGGATATTTTTAAATATATCTCAGATTGTGTTCGTCTGAAAGAAGGATGGCTTGATGTTGAGTAAATCATGGGATAATTTTCCTTTTTGTGTGAACTATCCCTTTAAGGCTGGGACACAACACACTGAAGGTCAGCCGTCAGGCTGTATTTAAGCGTCGGTGGGCTTAGTTTTTTCGGCGTGTTCCTCAGTTAGTAGTTGGACGCCGTCAGATGTTGAATCGGCCTCGGGCCATCATTTAGAGAGAACTCTGATTGACTGTTCAGATTAGCGAATGAGTCGGTGAACGAAATTAAAAGAGAAACTGATGAAAGGGAGCAAAGAAGTCAAGACGGAACAGACAAAACAGTAGGCTGTTATAATTTTAGGTCATCTTACCTGAGCATTCAAATGCACGAATATTTTCATAACACGAGCAAAGTTGAATGAAGAATGTGATCAGTATGATTGATATTCAAAATGGTAAGCAAGCTCTGCTATGTTAACAGTTTGTATAACTGAAGTCCTAGTTTCAGTTTCCCTTTTTGAATGATGAAAATAGACTATTGATACCTTCTGATATAGACAGATATTTACTTGCACGCAGACACAGAATGCACATGCTACTTGACAGTCACCTTTAGTCCTTTTGGTGTGTTCAAGCACAACTTTTTGGCCGATTAGACCAATCTACACTTTTATGTAACTGACATGAGAAATTTATGAAGTCTTAAAGAAAAAAAATGACGTCTAGCTTGTAAGACTAGTCTTAGCGGTTTATGCAACCGGCACCAGATGTGTTGACAAAATCAATTACAAAATGGATTGCGGTAGATTGTAGGCCAGTGACAGGCTTATGTTCAATGATATGAAAATATGAATATCTTTATATTTTAATTTAATAATTTACTTGTCTGCCACAATAGTAATGGCTTTGAATTGTTTTAATTTTCTCACACCGTTACAATATATGCAATTTGTTGTTTCAAATTTATTTTTAAATGATTGACATCCCTAATAAAGAAAATTATCTGTAAACGGTTTTCTATATGATCATTTTAATTTCATACTTTTTTAATTTTGACTATCAACAAATCACATCTGGATGAAGAAAAGTGGAAAATAGTGATGAAATATGATACAATCTTGATGCTGTAGATATGTAAGTGTTGATGTGCCAGGCAAATCCAAGTGATAACAACAGATAAAATGTTACATAAGCAAAATGAAGATATGTTCATTCAACTGATAAAAAAAGGCTGGGAACCCCTGAAGTAAATGACAGATGTATGGCTGAATTTTGATGAAAGATGATTAGAAGTGACTAGAAACAAACCTGCTGGAGAAAAAAAAAAAAAAAAAACATCTACAGGAGCTGTTGAATTTTCTTTGCAAAGGGTTAACACTGAAGCAAAATCTTACTTTCACACCATGCTGCATTCCTCATGCAATTATCGAAGAGATTAACGAGAGACTTCCGGCCAAAACTGACATGTCATGTCATGAGGCAGTGCTTTGGACACTCAACAGTGAATGCTGTACTCGAGTTCCCAAAAGATCAAATTACCTGTGAAGGCATCAATAGTGGCCGCGGTGCTCTGCTGCCTGCCTCTCTGTGCTGCAACTGTAATGGTGTACTCGGTGCCCGGCTCTAGACCTGTCAGTGTGGTGGTGGTGACATCCTTGGGCACCGTAAGCTCTGTTGTGACTCCAGTGGAGGATGTGTAGGTCACCCTATAGTGGTCAATAGGCCCCTGCACCGTACCCCACAACAGCGTGATGGTGTTGTCGGTGGAGGCTGTGACAGTCAAATCCAAGGGGACATCTAGACCTAAAGATTACAGAGTACACTGTGGCTGTTTCAAGGTTTGCAATGGGAATATTAAACTGTTTGGTTCAGTAAACCTTGAGCATATTTTTATGCCATCACAAACATCATATATCAGTTCTACTGACAAAAACAGATTTGCACGGTCTGCAGCAGGAATACAAACTCCATACTACTGAAAATAAATTTATTTCACTGTGATTTGGCAACGGCAGACCCATAAGCTTCTAGCTTACCCGTTCTGGCATTCATCGTTGCTGGGGTGCTTTGGTTGGCACCTACAACAGCTGAAATTCCTATGCCATACTCAGTGCCAGGCAGTAAATCTAAAGAGGAAAGAAAGTGAAAGAGCAAAAGAAAGAGAGAGATTAAAAAAAAAAAGATCAATACATTTAGCACATGAGAAATTTATTTTGTTGTCACTATTTAAGTAAGCATAAAATAGATTTGTGGGTGCTCACAATTAACTCATAATGAGATGAAAAACATCAGGAGCAACTGAGTCAAACACCTTGATGTGACTTGTAATACATTTTAGAAACATAAATACATTTATTTTCAACACTTATTGTCGGAAATGTTGATTACTTGAACAAAAAAGCTGTTCAAGAGAGAAAAAAATCAGTATGGCAACACATTTAAAAGAGGCTGAGGATTCACTTAAAATTTTTCCATCAAGTCAAAATGGCCTGTATCCATGCATATCTAAAACAAATTTGTACTACAACTGTACTTTGTGTACAAATACTAAAGAGCACTAAAAAGATCACACTGACTGTAATATTAATCACCATTCACGTTTTGGAGAAGTAAATAATAGAATAAATGGGTAACACTTTACAATGCGATCTTATTTGTTAACATTAGTTTATGTGTTAACTAACACAAACTAACAATGAGCAATACATTTGTTACAGTATTTACTTACCTTTGTTAATGTTAGTTAATAAAATCCAGCTGGTCATTGTTTGTTCATGTTAGTTCACAAAGCATTAACTATTTAACAAATACAACATTATATGTATTAGTAAATGTTAAAATTAACATTCACTAAGATTATTAAATGCTGTAAAAGCATTGTTCAGTCATAGTTCATGTTAACTAAAGTAGTTAACTAATGAAACCTTATTGTAATGCCTTTATGATGTAGTCAAAAAACTCAATTCATCATAGTGCCAATGTAATATATATAAAAGATATGTTTATAAATTTAAAATGTTATGATTAATGTGAATGTGGGATGACATGCTGTTTAATAATGTTAAAGCTTTTTTAATATTACATTTGAATTTTAAACCAATTGTTTTTTTAAATAAAATCATTTTAAAGAATTTTTAATTGTAAATTGTAAATTCAGTTTATTCACTATAGTTTAAAAAAATGGTAATAAAATATGACAAGATCTCAGAGTTAAACTGTGTCAGAAAAAAATAATCTTAAAGGTCCTGTTCTTCGTGATCCCATGTTTCAAACTTTAGTTAGTGTGTTATGTTGTTGTTAAGTATAAATAAAATCTGTAAAATTTTAAAGCTCAAAGTTCAATGCCAAGCGAGATATTTTATTTAACAGAAGTCGCCTACATCGAACGGCCATTTGACTACATCCCTCTACTTCCTTCTTTAATGACGTCACTAAAACAGTTTTTTGACTAACCTCCGCCCACAGGAATACACAAGAGTTGCGTTTGTAAGTGTGTTTGTCGCCATGTCGTCGAAACGCTGTTATTTCCCGCAGTCCAATACCGGGTCTGATTCCGGTAAATTGATAGGGTAAAATTAAAAATGTTTACAATAACACTGAGCGCGTGCATCTCCATTTATTAAGAGGCGTGACTTTCCGGCAAGGAGCGCTAAACTGTTCGAATCACAACACAAGAACCGCTGGCAAATCAGAACTCGTACGTATTTCTAAGGTGGGATTATAGAACAAGGAAGTCACAGCCCGTTTTTAGATGGAAACAGCGGTATCAGATAAGTAAATTATTGAAAAAACTGTGTTTTTTACACGCGAAACATGAACACATGTTATAGCACACTATAAAACAATAATCTTAATTATGTCAGATAAGCAAAGGTCAAAGTGTCAAAGTATCTAAATAATTTTTGGTTTAAAATTTTTATCAATTTTACTGGTAATCCATACATAAATGAACTATAGTGTCCTGTACCCACTAGTAAAAATATCAAAAATATCAATTATATACTGTATATTACAGTAGTATGAAATAAAGGAAAAGGTTAGGTTTGAGCTACCATTGAGAGTAGTTTTGGTGGTGGTGCCATCGTTGCGTGGGACAATGACTTTGTCATACTGATCGCCAGCCAGAGTGCTGTAGACCACACTGTAGCCTTCTACATCTGCCTCACTATTGTCCCATTCCAGCTCCAGGCTAGTGGACGTTTTTGACAGCACTCTCAGGTTCTTTGGTGCATCAATTTCTGAGAAAAATGATACAATCGATAATGAACTGGTCACAAAATGGATATCATGCTTTGTTATCATGTTGCATTTTTTGAATCGAATACAAATGTTTACTTCTGTGAAGCACACCTACTTCACTTAAAGATCTTTAATCTTTAAACTCTGATGAAAGTTGATTTACACAGTCAGAACTGCTTTCTTTCACCTGTCGTGAACTCTGTGGAAATGGCTCCGCTCTCAGTGCCATTCCGGACTCCGCAAACTGATACTTCATACGTGGATCCAGGCCTCAGTACTTGGAGGGAGTATTGGCTCAGAGTGGGCTGCAGGCGAAAGGTGGTCTTTGGTCCGTCCACCCCTACCAGCCCATACCGCAATATAATCTGGTCCACTTTAGCCTTGGGTGGGCTCCACTCCACAAAGGCAACCGTGTCTGAGATGTCTCGCACAATAAGTTGCGTTGGCCCATCGATTACTGAAGAAAAAACATAAGACAACCTCAATGAAATGAGAAAAGTCTGGTTAGAGCTTCTCAATATGCTTGAAGAGTTTTCAATCATGAGTCAGTGGACACCGGGGAGAAGCACAGCAGGAGAGATCCATGGAGAAGATATGGAAAACTCTTGACATTTTAAACTGTTTTAATAAAAAATAACTAATGATCTGATACACATTATGATCTAAATATAAATAATTACTATAAAGTGATATTGAAAAAAAAAATCTAGCAAAGGATAAAGATTCTTGAATCTGTAAAGGTTTAAAACTCTTGTCTAAGAACAAGGAAAGAACATGGTTAGAGTGGCATTAGAGATTTTTTTTTTTTTTTTTTTTGACATTTGAGCCTAGGGGAATTTATTTGATGATTTTAATTTCATCTGTCTGGATGATTAAATGCTGTAATGAATGAAGGACATTAAATACAAATGAAAAATACAATTAAATACAAATGAAGATAAAATACAAACAAGCAAATATGTGAATTTGCTTAAAGCTTATTTTTTCACACAAAACATAGCCCTGAGCTATAGACCTAACATGGCTTATTGGATGCTGTGTCAGTTTATTTCTTTCTTTATCACATCATTAGAATATTACAAAAGTAATGGTGCAGAGTGAAAAAGTGGTGGCAAAACTTATTTAAAAATGAGGAAGTGCAATGGTGTAGTAATGTGCAGAACCTGATAACACTGAATTTAAAGTTAAGCTTGAACTTTAAATATATTGAACTGTGACTGTGTCTGAGATTTTACAGGTGTAATTTATGTGGCACAAAAAGTACCAAATTAAATTGCTTTTTTTTTCTTCCCCAAACAGGTTTTCCAAAAACGACCTCTTTTGCCCACATCTATAATAGTTGCTCAGCAAAACTATAGGCTACTATAATCTAGTAAAAATATTTATGATGTATGTTTCTTGCAAAAAAATACTACTTTGTCAGAAAACATGGCAACATCAGAAGACATGGACAGCTGTCAATGGAGAAAGATGCTCTTTATGGTATTATTACAGCTAACTAGACCATGTTAAGCAGCCAAACGCTGTCCAATGGCCTGCACCACTGATTAAGTCAAAAGTTTCCATGTTGGACCACTAAAACCAAACAATGTTTGAAAACTGAGAGCCAAAGTGTATACAATGAAGTCATATTAAAGGTGCCCTAGAACTTCTTTTTAAAAGATGTAATATAAGTCTAAGGTGTCCCCTGAATGTGTCTGTGAAGTTTCAGCTCAAAATACCCCATAGATTTTTTTAAATTCATTTTTTAACTGCCTATTTTGGGGCATCATTAACTATGCGCCGATATATAGGTTGCGGCCCCTTTAATTCTCGTGCTCCCCCTCCCCCGGAGCTCGCGCTTGCCTTGAACAGCATAAACACAGTTTACACAGCTAATATAACCCTCAAAATGGATCTTTACAAGATGTTCGTCATGCATGCTGCTTGCATACATCGGATCATGTAAGTATAGTATTTATTTGGATGTATTACATTTGATTCTGAATGAGTTTGAGGCTATGCTGCGTGGCCAACGGCTAATGCTACACTGTTGGAGAGATTTATAAAGAATGAAGTTGTGTTTATGAATTATACAGACTGCAAGTGTTTAATAATGAAAATAGCGACGGCTCTCTTGTCTCTGCGAATACAGTAATAAATGATGGTAACTTTAACCACATTTAACAGTACATTAGCAACATGCTAACGAAACATTTAGAAAGACAATTCACAAATATCACTAAAAATATCATGTTATCATGGATCATGTCAGTTATTGTTGCTCCATCTGCCATTTTTTTGCTATTGTTCTTGCTTGCTTACCTAGTCTGATGATTCAGCTGTGCACATCCAGATGTTCTGCCCTTGTCTAATGGCTTGAACATGAGCTGGCATATGCAAATATTGGGGTCATACATATTAATGATCCCGACTGTTACGTAACAGTAGGTGTTATGTTGAGATTTGCCTGTTTTTCTGAGGTCTTTTAAACAAATGAGATTTACATAAGAAGGAGGAAACAATGGTGTTTGAAACTCACTGTATGTCTTTTCCATGTACTGAACTCTTGTTATTCAACTATGCCAATATAAATTCAATATTTAATTCTAGGGCACCTTTAAACTTCATATTGAGAATTAAACACTTCACCTTTAAGTTATCCATGTTTTCAATACAGTTAATGAGAAAGTATTTTCCAGATACTGACAGCAGGCAAACCCACACTCAAGTGACTGAACCAAGTGGCCATGCTAAGCCTCCAACAGGCTCTTTTAATAAGATGCAAACTTGTTGTGTGAATAATTAACCTGCTTCTTTATATAGGGCAACATGACCATCTGCCTCAGAAACAGGTATTGTGAAGGAAGATGAACATTCTCTGGTACTTTTGACCTCATCGCCAACCTCACCCTCATTCTGCTGTGATGTGTAAAATGCTACTAATTGGACCAGGTGAGACTGCGCTGAATACCACATTTCCCTTTTCAAGGATGAGCCCGAAGCATATATCGCGCATGATGCCATTGTGACTCTCTAAAGGATATTACAACTACAAAATGTGACCCGTTAATCAAACACAAAGGTTCAGGAGAAACCCCAAGCAAATTAGGAAATTATGTCACGTCAGCTTCATGGGAATATTTACTTTAAGTTCTATGCACAGCCTATTCAATCCACAAGGGTGATTTCTTGGTTTTATTCAAGGCACACCAGCATAGTCTCATTTTTAAGTCTAGTCACACCAGAGACAAGGCAATAGATTACTGTTTATTTTTTACTGAAAATGTTGTATTTTAGCGCTTAAGCATAATTACTGTGAAGCAGCTTGCAAACTCACGAGGAACCATGCGTGTGCTTAGCGAAGCTCGTCGTCCCGGGCTTTCTCCGGGGATAGATAAATCTTTGCACACATAAATAATTAAATGACATCAAATTTGTCTTTCTTTATCCAATAAGGTATCCGCAGTGGACACGTGAAATATTAATGGACCCGCATGCATAATTAATGTCTCTTTAATTATGCTCGACGGTGAGGCCCGTAGAAATTAATGGCGTTTTCGCAGCAGACATGCAATTTCAATTGTCCATGAAAAGTTCAATTGAATCTAATCCTCCTGTCTGTAAGTGATAGAAGAAGAATTCTTGGGTGAAGTTTACATTAAGTGCATAATTGCTGGCAGACTGACCCATTCATCATGGTGACATTTTCCATTAGCTGAAGCATTGTGACACCTCCTTGCAGTTTATGCCTTCCCAGCCAAGTCTAGCCCCTCTCACACATCTTTTGAATGGACTATTTACACACCTTCCTTTGTGAGTGCACTATATAACTGACTGTATGTTTCTGAATGTCTTGTCAAACATATTTGCAATAGTGTTACGTTCTGACAACACACTGTCAGCAGACTAACAGTGAAATGACTGTATTCATAGTATAGTTTGAAGGTGAGCCTTCTGTTCAGCCTCACTGCTGCACTACACTGATTTCAGCACCAAGGACAGGGGGAAAAAACAACAGGACATGGCAGATGGGTGGAGGAAATCACTGCTCAAGCCACTTCCAACTTGTCAACTCCAGCTACAAAAGAGACACTAGTGAGTCAGCTGGCTGAGTAACCTGAAGGGAAAAGCACTTCACAATGTTCTCTCTTTCATCTTCTCTGCACACAGAATGCAACTAAACCCCCCTGTATTGTGCATTCATCCGAGGAGCATTTGTTTGCTTTGCAAACTTTTGTCTCCATTAATGATGAAGCAACCTGTTCTGCTACTCCACACTGAGATTATCTATGCTATCTATCGCAAAACTTGCTTGCTTGATGAGCATACTTATTTCAGACAACTAAGGATGACAAAAGTAGTAAGAAATTTAATTTAATAAAATATCTACTCCATACATACACCGATCAGGCATAACATTATGACCACCTTAATAATATTGTGTTGGTCCCCCTTTTTCTGCCAAAACAGCCCTGACCTGTCGAGGCATGGACTCCACCAGACCCCTGAAGGTGTGCTGTGGTATCTGCACCAACGTGTTGGCAGCAAATCCTTTAAGTCCTGTAAGTTGCGAGGTGGAGCACATCCCACAGATGCTCGATTGGATTGAGATCTGGGGAATTTGGAGGCCAAGACAACACCTCAAACTCGTTGTTGTGCTCCTCAAACCATTCCTGAACCATTTTTGCTTTGTGGCAGGACGCATTATCCTGCTGAAAGAGGCCACAGCCACCAGGGAATACTGTATTGCCCAAAGCATCACACTGCCTCCACTGGCTTGCCTTCTTCCCACAGTGCATCCTGGTGCCATGTGTTCCCCAGGTAAGTGACGCACACTCCAGTTCTGATGCTCACGTGTCCACTGATGGTGCTTTCGGCGGTGGACAGGGGTCAGCATGGGCACCCTGACTGGTCTGCAGCTATGCAGCCCCATACGCAACAAACTGTGATGTACTGTGTATTCTGACACCTTTCTATCAGAACCAGCATTAACTTTTTGAGCAATTTGAGCTACAGTAGCTCATCTGTTGGATCGGACCACACACAGACCAGCCTTCGCTCCCCACGTGCATCAATAAGCCTTGGCCGCCCATGACCCTGTCGCCGGTTCACCACTGTTCCCTTCCTTGGACCACTTTTGATAGATATTGACCACTGCAGACCGGGAACACCCCACAAAAGTGGCAGTTTTGGTGACGCTCTGACCCAGTCGTCTAGCCATCACAATTTGGCCCTTGTCAAACTCGTTGAAATCCTTTCGCTTGCCCATTTTCCTGCTTCTAACACATCAGCATTGAAGACAAAATGTTCACTTGCTGCCTAATAAATCCCACCCACTAACAGGTGCCGTAATGAAGAGTGTTATTCACTTCACCTGTCAGTGCTCATAATGTTATGCCTGATCGGTGTACAAACAAACAAACAAACAAACAAAACAAAAAGGCATGCTTATTTTATCAAGTGGACAAGAAGTGTCCAGTGTTGACTCCTCAATTTCATGTTGGAACACGGTGGAACATTTTACAACTGATGACAGACCTCGTTCCTAGATAATTAATTACAATAAGAATGCATTAGTTTTATCAATGTGGAGCCGAAGCAAATGATTACTGTACAAAGTGCTTTAGTCACACTATGAAATCTTACACAGAACTTACTGACGATTTGCAATATAATGACATTGTAGGTGAAAAAAGAAAATGCATGTATTGGTATGAACCAAACACTCGAAGTAGGTCATTCAAAATCAAAGATATATACAGAAAGTTCAAGAAAAAAAAAAAAAAAAAAAAACACAAAACTATCGAGTTATTGGAGAATGAAACAGTGAGGCGTGGGTGTTTCTATAGATCGGCTGGTAGAGCATGGTGCTAACAATGCCAAGGTCATGGATCTGATCCTCAGGGAACACACATACACTAAGAATATAACCTGCACACTTTAAATCCCTTGGAATAAAAGTCTGCCAAATGCATAAATGTAGTACAATTAGTGGGAGGCGTACGTGTAATAATGGTTGCAGTAACAGGCAGGCTCCTGCCTTGGTCTTTCAAGGCCACCAGGTTGACAGTGTATTCTTCTCCAGGCTTCAGCCCTGTTTGGTGGAACGATGTGATGGTACTGGGTAGTTGTGCTGTCATCCCTCCATCATTGTCCTTTGATGTGCAAAAGACACAAACACATACAGAAATATCACATTTCACAATTCTGGCATCAGAGTGCAGGCAGGCATGCAGGAACAAACAGTACATCGAGACTGTTTTCAGAAGGCAGTTGGCTGCGTAAAAAAAAAGAAAAAGATGCTGCTGGAATTTCAGTGGAGATGCGTTTCGCCAGATGTTTGATGTATTGAATTAAGTCTTGTTTTTTTCCCCAACTTGCTTAGGCAGAGAACTTTGTGAGTTGCATCGTACCCCACAAGACATCAGCTAACCTCCCCTGTAAGCTTATGAAATCAAGCAATATCAAAGTGCTTGAGGGTTTCAGAAAATGTGACTGTTCTAAAATGCATGTTCTTTGCCATTGACTCTGTGAACGCACACTTGTCTCTGCCCTCGCATCCATTACAATATTGTAGAAAATCAGAACGGCTCTTACGCTTTGTAGGATTAAATCCACAGAGGATGGGACTTCCACTTCTAATATGATTTCCCCAGCGGTGTGCTGGAGTTGGCACGGTACTCATAGCAAACCCTCTTACCGATGGAAGATTGAAGTGCACCATGATCACCCCCCCCCACACACACACCCAAACATCGGCTTCTTTGTATTCACTTCCTATTCTCCTGAAAGAGGCTTTTGACTTTGTTTCCAAGGTATTTTCTTCTTCCATTCCAAAAATGAAGGATTTATGAGACTCATGAACCACCCAGAGCTCACTTTGCAAGGGCATAGGCTATGGATTTAGCTGAAAGATAAGGCTACATTCACACTGCAAAGCCTCCTTTGAGCCTTAGTGCTCAATTCTGATTTTTTTCTCAGATCCAGTTTCTTTGGGTGGCTCTTCACATTATCATTCTGTTCATCATTTGAGTGTGAACTGGTCATGGACGCCGTCATACGGAAACATGGAGGCTACTGAAGCCAGTATTTGCTTGTATAGAGCGGTCATGGTAATTCTTATAAGCATAACAGCTCACTGTCCCTCCAGTGATTAACTTTGACCAAAAAACTACCAGTATGTAAAATCTTTGGAGTGACTCAGTCAGCAGAATTGTGACGCATGTTGATCTAGAGTGATGTAAAATAATGTTGTCAAAAATATTGATATTTTTATATGTATCGATACTGAAATATCTGAAACAGTTCCAATACTCCTTTTCTGCAGTATTGATACACCGATACCAGCTGCATGTTCTTGCTCTCTTCTTTCCGAAGGCAAATTGACACACACCTGTCTCCTCGTCTCATTCGCTCTAGTAGTCTTGTTGAATAGTGCTTGTATTGCGCATAATTTTACATTCCTGATCTGGTATACTGATCTATATGAAGTGGCGTGCACATAAAACTGTCACTCAAACAGCTTGTGAGTACCAAATTGACTTCTTTTCTGTGGCTTATTGCGCTTAAACGGTCAAATACATACTACGTTATGTCAAAATGCCCCTTTTGCTGAGTATTTAGGTAAATACAGTCAGTTTTAGAACGCAAATAGTTGAGAGAAAACTCATGTTGCGTAACAGTATATTGGATCCGTGCATATACTCTTAAAGTGACAGCAGCCTAATAAACCTGCTGCTGTCTGTCATGTTAATCAAAGAACAAAAGACAAAGAGAAAATCACTCGCTGCTCTTGACTGAATAACTTTTGTAACTTTAATTGTAAGCATTAATCTGTATATATTTATTATAATGAAGACTATCCAGTGTTATTTTACATTTGATTACTTTAATTTCTGTAGTATTTCTTACCTGAATACTGTTAGACAAACCTGAAAAACTTAAAGCCATGTTTATTTCATTTGTCTCTTTATTCTATTGCATTTATTTGTGCTATGGTTTGCAATTTGTTTATTTTTTCTTATTTTATTACTGACTATTTACTTGTCTTTTTTTAGGGTAAATTTAGGCCACTGATTCAAATAAAGCCTCCCTGTGCTGTGTGTAAGCTATTGCAACAAAATTACCTAAATTATCTGTATGGCGGTATACATGGTAGTTTTCCACGTGGTATCGAAAATGGTATCGAATATCGATATTTGTCAAGGTATCGTATCGGAGTTGGAAATTCCAGTATCGTGACACTAATGTAAAAGTCTAATGAATTCCGATATGACTGTTCAGAGTGAGGTCACATTGCAAAACATCAGTCCAGTATGTGATTTAGGACCACATATGGAAGTCCGTCCATCCATCCGAGTGAAATATGAAAAGAAAAAAAAAGTATATGGGCCACTTTTGCCTGCAGTCTGAATGTAGCCAAAGACAGTGGGATAAGACCCAAACTTCCCAGCACAGAACAGAAAACCGCACTCTCAAGGGTCCCTAAGAAGTGCACCTATTATTTGCTGCTGGCTGAAGGAAATCCTTTGTGTGAACCATTTAGGTAAACCATAATCCCCACTTTACCGCTATCCATTACACCCAAGCACACCTCTGATACTGTATGGCAGATCTTTTTGTTGAAGAGGAACATGATGTTTACAAAGTCAATGGCTGGCATTAATAGCAACGCTACAACTAAACAAAATACCTCAGGGGCTCTGTTGCATATTTGCTATTATACGCAGGGAGAGATGTTTCACCCCGATGTGAAATGACAGGTATGTTGCACAGAAAACATGCTGTTTTGCATACACTGATGTCTCCCACTGCTATTTCATAATGAGACACCAAGCACAAGCTCCACATTTTGTTGGCATGCAGGAGCTGGACGTTTTTCTTCTTCCTCTGAGGGTGCAGTATGCACACGCTGAAAATGTTTTGTCCTTTCTCCAGATGGAACATTTAAAAAGGGGATTAGTGAGAACATCTCTGCCTGGATGCATTGTGTTCCTGCCATGATGCAAAATAATTCTTTTTCAAACACAGACAGATTGACATTTATCACACTGAGAGGCACCTGTCAGAAACCGAACCATCTTTGGCTTAAAAAAAAAAAAAAAGCATTAATTTATCAGCTGTTCACAGATGGCTGTCAAAACCTTACATTGCAGTTTCCTTGTTTACTGTTGTCGAATACAATGCGGTGGATGGTCCACAAATGCTACAAGATTCCAGAACCTCTGTGTTGTTATGCCAAGAGCTACAGCAGGGGCAGAATCAAATGAAGTGTGACCTTCTAAGGAAAGCCTTACCTTGGGAATGAAGCTTATTTCCCAACCATCAAACAAGTAGTCTAAGGGTTGCCACTGAACCTCCACGGATGTCTCCATGATGGATTTGAAGAGTAAACCGTCTGGATTCGTGAGATCTAAAAGGTACAGATTGATGCATTATTGGCCTCCGTCCTGTGTGCGTTCAATAAATCAACATTTTTCTCAGCCAAGGCAGATCTTTACGCTCAGCTTTTAGCTCTGTAAAAAGGGAGCAATGAGAGCAGATACAGAGAGGCTTACTTTGCGGATAAATTCAGGATTTATTTTATTTTTCTCAGTTATTTTCAATATGGAATGTGTCTTCAATCAGTTTACATTTATTTTATAACACATGAAGTCAGGA
The DNA here is from genome assembly GCF_018812025.1 of Megalobrama amblycephala. Taxonomy (NCBI): domain Eukaryota; kingdom Metazoa; phylum Chordata; class Actinopteri; order Cypriniformes; family Xenocyprididae; genus Megalobrama; species Megalobrama amblycephala. Next base: position 38,322,177 of record NC_063060.1, on the reverse strand, counting down.
AATCCAAATAATAGAAGTCAGGAAATAGTATTACAGTAATTCCACAGTACACAAAAGTGAACCTTCAGCCTTTTCAGTGTCTGTAATCGTAAGAGCCTTCAGAGGATTTGAAAATAATTTCAAGAAAACAGTAATAAAACACTATCTCTGCTGGGAGCGTTCTGCTTATTCCATGTATATGATGACATACAAAGGTTTGTAAGTAAGTGATAATGTACAGTCATACAATAAGTTGCTAAATAAACTCTGACAGTAGTCAGCAGCCTCGGTCGCTCTCCTTCTCACTGACATACCTACACTACCTTTCAAAAGTTTGGGATCAGTAAAATATTTTTTTAAAAGGTTTTTTTGGGGTGTACTAGAATATGCTGTCATGCTTGATTGTTCAAAAAACACATTATTTTTCACAAATTGTACATTATTTACCTATTATTACCTCTCTCCCCAGTCTGGCTTATATGGGCTGTTTAGTTCCCGTTAGAAGTTATTCGAGAAAATGTCACGGCCCTTACCATAACAGCGAGCTCTTCTAAGATGTAAATTTTAAAGATGCTGTCAATTTCAAACCAATTCAAGCCTGATTCAGACTTAAGAATGTTAACAAACAAGAGGATCGTGCAGAATGGATTTCATGCACAGACTTTGCAAGCACGGATTTCACAGGACATTTCAGAGTCGTTTTTTTTTTTTTTGTAATTTTCTTATACATTTTGAGCGGAGGCAAAGCTTTGCCCTTTGTTTACATTGAAGCAACAACATAAAACCTATATTTGGAACAAGTTGCGATCCACAAACAACAGATTTTCATGCATATTCCATGGGCGGGATTATTTAAATGAGCAACAGTGTGACTTCACAAAACCAGGAAAAAATTAGTCGTTTGTTGTAGTACTTGGAAAGTGGATTCTGTTAAATAAAATATCTCCCTTTGGAGTGGACTTTGAGCTTTGTAACCTAGCAGATCTTTTTTTTTTTTTTATGCTCAAACTAGAGATGCGCAGATCGGCTATCGGCTCTGATACTGCCATTTTTTGCCGGATTGGGTATCGGTCAGAAGGGACCGATTCAAATCCGATATTATGCGTGTACTATTCTGGGTTATTGTTAAGCCCCACAAAAGGCACAAAAACATTAAAAAGCACCATAAAGTTTCTGTGCACTATATTCCAAGTGTTCTGAAGCCATTCCATAGTTTAATGTGAGAATATTTAAGTCGTTAAATTAAAGTTCACGTAAATGCCTCCCTCTGCTGCGGCTGTCAGTCATTCTCCATCAGCAGTCAAAACTGCGTGTCGCGTTCGGTTACGACAGTCAACAAAATGAAACTCTCTCCAAGATGATTCAATGTTTCTATTATTATACTTGAACTGTAGACAAAGGTCTATGGTTTTGCATAAAGGACTTTCTTTTTGAAGTTTATTGTGTTTTCTAAATCATTTTACTTTCTACCAGGTGTCTGTTAGATCACAACACTGAAGTAGAGAGCACTATGAATTGTTCTTCACGCGCACAGTAACTGAAATTTAAAACTGTTAAAAGAAAATACTCAAACTATTGCATAGATATACCGGTAATACACTAATACTGGTAATATGCATCAATATGTCTTCCCTTTTGTTGCCGCGCTGTGACTCATGTTGCTTCAAGCGCATCATTCTGCACATGGGATGCACATAAACACTTTGTGCCTCTCTCATATTATAACACTTTTGCGCAATGAAAGATTGTCAATAGCCTTTTTTGTTCTGTCCTATCCATCATATGTTGCTGCCTCATTAAAAAAATGCTACCATTTTAAAAGAAATGTCTTTTAATTTTATAATATATAATTATATATAAATATATTTACTTTATGTCATGTAAGACTCAAACATTCATGAAAAACAAGTCTTGAGTCATGAATGAAGGAGTCAGCTGGACTCCTGTTTATTTTGATGCCTTGCACAAAAGAATGATCCCAGTCTCTTCCACATAGTGAGGCAAACAATTTATTAGGTAATTCAGCACTTTTTTATTATTACTTGAATATCGTATCAGTACTGGCCAATATTGAATCCCAGGTATCGGAGGCAAAAAAGGCGGATCGGAGCATCCCTAGCTCAAACAGCAACATTACACACTAACTAAAGTTGAAAAAGTGAAAAAAAAAAAAAAAAAAAAAAAAGCATAATAGCATAATTTTTTAAAGGTGCCCAAGAATGCTTTTTCACAAGATGTAATATAAGTCTGAGGTGTCTCCTGAATGTGTCTGTGAAGTTTCAGCTCAAAATACCCCATAGATTTTTTTTAATTAATTTTTTTAACTGCCTATTTTGGGGCATCATTAACAATGCACTGATTTAGGCAGCGCCACCCCTTTAATTCGCGTGGTCCCTGCCACATGAGCTGTCGACTATATTACAGCGCATTTACAAAGTTCACACAGCTAATATAACCCTCAAATGGATCTTTACAAGATGTTCGTTATGCATGCTGTATGCATGCTTCGAATTATGTGAGTAAAGTATTTATTTGGATGTTAACGTTTTATTCTGAGTGAATTTGAGGCTGTCCTCCATGGCTAACGGCTAATGCTACACTGTTGGAGAGATTTATAAAGAATGAAGTTGTGTTTATGCATTATACAGACTGCAAGTGTTTAAAAATGAAAATAGCGACGGCTCTTGTCTCCGTGAATACAGTAAGAAACGATGGTAACTTTAACCACATTTAACAGTACATTAGCAACATGCTAACGAAACATTTAGAAAGACAATTTATAAATATCACTAAAAATATCATGTTATCATGGATCATGTCAGTTATTATCGCTCCATCTGCCATTTTTTGCTATTGTTCTTGCTTGCTTACCTAGTCTGTTGATTCACCTGTGCACATCCAGACGTTAACTGGCTGCCCTTGTCTAATGCCTTTTATAATGTTGGGAACATGGGCTGGCATTATGCAAATATTGGGGCGTTCACCCCGACTGTTACGTAACAGTCGGTGTTATGTTGAGATTCGCCTGTTCTTCGGAGGTCGTTTAAACAAATGAGATTTATATAAGAAGGAGGAAACAATGGAGTTTGAGACTCAATGTATGTCTTTTCCATGTACTGAACTCTTGTTATTCAACTATGCTGAGGTAAATTCAATTTTTGAATCTAGGGCACCTTTAATGAAAAAATAATGTTATTCAGCAAGGGTGTATTTAACTGATCAAAAGTGAAAGTAAAAACGTTTAAAATGTTACAAAAGAATTTCATTCAAATATATGCTGTTGAACTTTCTATTAATCAAATACTGGAAAAAATGTATCCACAACATATTAACTAGCATAACCATTTTCAACATCGAAAATAATTAGAAAAGTTTCTTGAGCATTAAATCTGCATTTTAGAGTAATTTCTGAAGGATCATGTAACACTAAAGACTGGATAAATTATAAAATAAATTAAGCTATAAATGTTAAACTAGATATTTTAAATTGTATCAGCCCTTCCTTTTTCTTTTAATCATTCCTTTCTTGCAATGTTTCCCTATTGATAATTGCACAGGATTTTAGCTATCACATGCATATAATTTAGCTGCAGAAAATGGGCAATAATGTTCATTAGCCTCATCTTTGTTAGATTATAGAAATTACGGCTCCACTAGGTGAATATCTCAGAAGTATAAGCCAGATCAGGATGCCAGCCAGATGCCACTTGCAAATAGCAATTTCTTTCAAATTCATTAAGTTCTGATTATCTTAATTATCATCTCTGAATTACCTGCGAAAATGTACGAAACAGAAGGCCAGTCAGTGGTGCTTTGTGTTTGTCTGCAGAATGCCCAACTGGCTTTTCGCAAATAATGGAATATTTGTTATGATGTGTTCTATTCTAGGCTGAGGCGTTTTGCTCAAGGCTGACAGGCAGTGACTGTATACGAAAGGCCCTCTAGCATTTTGCCAATCTGGCACTGCTACTCACCAGGTGGTGGGTGTCTAATCATATCCTGTTGGCAAAGACAGCCAGTTGTTCCTCTGAAGAAGTAACATGAGGTATGTGTGTGTGCAAATGGGATTGTGAAGGAGTGTGTAATCTCTCATCCAGGTCTATTAAACCTGGGTCATGCTTGGGTAACAATGATGCACTTACAATGAAAATGTCACATTCAAGATATATGCAAAACACCTCAGACATTTTCATGGAAAAAAAAAAAAGCCTTATCAGACCAAAACTGATGTTATTTGAATAAAAGAGCTCTCAGGAGAGAAGTGCACTCACAGGTGGAGGCTAAGGTGTTCATAGGGGCACTGATGATGTTGTCAATCACTGCGTACACGTTGATGTTGTATTCCAGACCCGGCTCCAACCCTTTGATGGTGGTGTTGGTAACGTTTCCTTGGACTCTGATCTCTAGTTGGACTCCGCCAGGGGTTGTGGGGGCGTAAGTGATGAGATAGTCTGTCAGGAACACTGGCCCCTCCCACTGCAGATCAATGGTGTTCTCTGACACTCCCTGAACTTGCAGATTCATAGGAGGTGACACTGTGTAAAAAGGGACATCATATGAATATGAATCATTCTGATCAAAAAGCAATCATTCTTAGGAGACTGTTTGGAAAATGGATTTTTTATGTGATCTGAGGCGAATCATACTGGAAGCATTTACCTATATATATATATATATATATATATATATATTAGGGGTGTAACGGTACACGTATTTGTACCGAACCGTTTCGGTACAGGGCTTTCGGTACGGTGCACGTGTGTACCGAAGCATTACATTGCAACCAATATTCTCCACCTGCTGTACCGAAAACTGTACCGAACCGTGACTTCAAAACCGAGGTACGTACCGAACCGTGAGTTTTGTGTACCGTTACACCCCTAATATATATACACACACACACACACCTATATATCTTTGTTAGATTATTACATATACAGTACCGGCCAAAAGTTTGGACACATTACTATTTTTAATGTTTTTGAAAGAAGTCTCTTATGCTCATCAAGCCTGCATTTATTTGATCAAATATACAAGAGAAAAAAAATAATAATAATATTGTGAAATATTAATACAATTTAAAATAATGGTTTTCTATTTTAATATACTTTAAAATATAATTTATTTCTGGTTTCTGCTTCTGCTTAAATTTTCATCAGTCATTACTCCAGACTTCAGTGTCACATGATTCTTCAGAAATCTGTAATTCTTCAGATTTATTATCAATGTTGGAAACAGTCGTGCTGCTTAATTTTTTATAACCTGTGATACTTTTTTCAGGATTATTTGATGAATAAAAAGTTAAAAAGAACAGCAATTATTTAAAATAGAAATCTTTTGTAAGAATATACACTACTGTTCAAAAGTTTGGTTAAAAAATAATAATATTTTTATTCAGAAAGGGTGTGTTAAAATGATAAAAAGTGATAGTAAGGACTCATATTGTTAGAAAAGATTTCTATTTTGAATAAATGCTGTTCTTTTTTAATATTTTATTCATCATTGAATCCTGAAAGAAGTATCACAGATTCCAAAAAAATATTAAGAATTACAACTGTTTCCAACATTGATAATAACTGAGTATCAAATCATCATATTAGAATGATTTCTGAAGGATCATGTGACATTGAAGACTGGAGTAATGATGCTGAAAATTCATCTTTGATCACAGGAATAAATTATATTTTAAAGTATATTAAAATAGAAAACCATTATTTTAAATTGTAATAATAATAATAATAATATATATATATATATATATATATATATATATATATATATATATATATATATATATATATATATATATATATATATATACATATATACATATATACACACACACACATACACATACATATGCACTATAGGTTTACTGTTATGTAGTTATGTATCAGCAGTATTATCTGACATTGATGTTCCAGGATGTAATAAACTTGAAAAGTTTGAAAATGTAGCTACTTATAAAAAGAGTTTGGAGGATCCCACTTGGGCTACCCATGAGACTAAGAAGCATCCCGGGTCCACAGAACACACGAGACTTCCTCCTGATACTGGGCTCATAGGAGTAGCTATAAGTGGCCCCTAAGGAATTACTAAGGACTTGAAGAAGCAATTCAGCTCCTTCCACACGAACAGGACAGGCTGGTGTTCCTTCTGTTCCCCCTCTACAACAGACCCCTCAAAACAGAGAAAAAAAAAAAAAAGTCCCAGGGAGGGTACTTAGCAAAATTTATCACTCTGGCATCTGTGCTTTTCACCCATATCGAGCTGCCAAGCTCCCCTTTTTATTTTTAAGGAGGAAAAAGAAGCCAGGAAGCGAAGCAGATACAGTCTTAGACATAAAAGGGAGCAATGGTCTGTCTAAATAGAAGTCTCTGCACCAACCAATTTTAAAGTGGACTGTAATTTTTTGACAAGATATATCATATCCAACTTATTATGTTTGCACATAGGTTTTTTTTTCTTTTCATAAACACAAAAATACATAAATACAAAAAAAGTTATAGTAAACTGTTGTGAAATATATTTGTGTTTAGCATGTTAATGGGTATGACAATGTTGTATGTTTGGTCTTGGCAGGATAGATCTGCTACGCTGCTGTTGCTGCTTTTATTGCTGCTGCTGCAGAGCAAGTACGGGACTTGCTACTGCCAATACATACACGACACACTGCTGTGAGCAAGTATGACATGCTGCTGTTTTACAATATAGCGTACATGAATTACCCGTAGCAGATCTATACAGGTGGAGCTGGGGAAGGAGGAGGGTTTCTGAAGCGCACTACCCTGCTAAAGCAATGCTACCAAAGTATTTTGAAGGTTGAGCACGCAAGCTCATTGGCTACTGATAAAGCAGGAACCAATCAGCTGTGCCCTATAGATAACCATAGATTATGAGCAGGTTGAGTTAAAGAACCTATTAGCCTGTGCCATCTAGAGTTTCATGACAGAACTTTGTATATATTTTAAAATAATATGTTGAAACATATTTTAAATTAATTGGCACATTTCTCATACAAGTTATTAATTGTTCAGTTTTGTTGTATTTACATTATGTGTCGTGAGTTAATTTTTAGATGTCCTTCAACACAGCGTCACAAATTCAAGCAGTTATTTCTCAATCCATTCCAACTGGATTTATTCTCAGCTGGTCAGCCCTGCTTGTCTAGATTATTGATTGTCATGTACTAAAGCAACAATCTGTCAGATAACAGTCTTTTAGAATAAATTCAAGACTGTATTTGGCAAAGTGTGCAGTGTAAATTGCTATTTCTTTTTGTAGAATTAGAGTTAAAAGACTTGGTAAAAGCAGGTATAGTGCTATGTTAAAGTTTTCAATTTAATTCCTTGAATAGCACATATCTGCTAATTAAAAAAATGGTCATTGTCAAAGAAAAATCATTTTGAGCTATTTGAAATTTTCAAAAAATGAACTTCTCATCACATCCTCTTTCCTTGATTATGTCTCACCACCCCCCTCCCCATCGCTACCTGTTTGCAAAATGCTTTTTGCTTACGGTTTCATCTGCCTAATGAAATGAGAAAATTGGATAGAGTAACTGAAAGAAAAGCCATATCCTAATTCATTCCCTTGATAATATGAAGACCTAAGAGAGGAGCGAATCTTCAGAAGCTGTGTGGAGAGTAATAATTGAGCAGCCACTCGCAGTATTCCACCATCTCTCGCGCACAACACCCCACTATTTTCTCCTAATTGCAATGAAATAAGCAATTTTGCCTCCACTCAGTCTTGCAGAAAATGAGAGGGAGAGAACTGGGTTGGTAATATGATTTGCCCTTCCCTCTCGCACTCGTGAGATGACAGCTGTCTTCAGCGATGTGGGGTTTCGACAGCCTTTTCCACAGACTAGCTGTGAACCTGAGTAAGCGTGATGGAGAAATTGCTTTGGCCTGGTTAATATGACACATCTTCCCCAGTGAATGTGACTTTTGACAAATGAATGGTGTTACGCTGTGAGTTGTCACCAATTTTACAGCCATGACTGGAGGAGCGGAGGGCCTACCATGGGGTTTAGCATCTGTCGTGTGTGCCCGTAACTAGGGAAACGGACACTGTTGTTCCCAGAGAGGATTTTTATATTGATAGTGGAAACACAATATACCAGTTGCATTTAGACTTCACTTAATAAACTGGCTTGTTTATCTGCAATTGGCTTAAAGACAAAGAATATATACAATGATAATTATGTTTATATATTCTCAAACAAGCTTTTGTTATGGCTTAGTTTCTTCTTTGATGGATTTTAAATGCTCAAAGAACACAAAGTGGGTCAGACATTAAATATTCACTTGCAATATACAAGGCGGAAAGTGTGAATTATCTAGCAGAAAGTCGTTTTCCTGGGGAATGGTTAACTACTCCCTTGTACTGCTGTACTGTGTCAATGCAGCAAGCTTGTAAGTGTTTGTAATGTTAAAACGATGAAAAAATGCTAAAATTTAACAGAACAACAAATGTAATTGCTGCAAATTAAGGCAGGAATTACTGTATAAATGACAACGGATGTACTGTTTCCTTAAAGGGGGAAAAAAAAAAAATTATGGCTAATAGGAAAAAAATAGTTGCCTTATAATTTAAACCCAAAAGTCATGCATCACATTTTATTATATTTATATATTTAAATAATTTTTTCTTATTTCTAATCACTTATGTACACTGATGTGTGATTTGTTACATTATTATTATTATTATTTGTTCATGTATATTGCATAATTTTAATGTCATGTTATTATCAATGTACAGTACCGGTCAAAAACCTGCTTTCATTTGATCAAAAATACAGAACTGATTTCTGAAGGATAATGTGACAAGACTGGAGTAATGGCTGATGAAAATTCAGTTTTACATCACAGAAATAAATTATATTTTAAAGTATATTAAAATAGAAAGCCATTATTTTAAATTGTAAAAATATTTCACAATATTACTGATTTTTTCAGTAATTTTTGATCAAATAAATGCAGGCTTGATGAGCATAAGTGTCTTTCAAAAAAAAAAAAAAAAAACATTACAATAGTAATGTGTCCAAACTTTTAACCGGTACTATATTTGAAGCTACAAAGCAGATTTAAGTCAGGCTGGGTATACAGACATTATACAGTATGTCAAGTAATGAAATATACAATAAATCATTATATAACCATATATTTTACTGTACTCAACCATACACATTGAACACTGACCTGAGGTGCAGTCATCTCCTGTATATCCCTCTTGACAGGCACAGAAACCATCCTTACACACCCCTTTCTGGCTGCAGTTATTAGCACAGAAGATAAGAGAGCAGTCCTCCCCCAGGAAGCCGGATCTGCACTGGCAGGTTCCGTTCACACAGGTTCCTTGATCTGAGCAGTCGTTCAGACATCTGCCCTGCGAGCAGTCCTCCCCAGCATAGGCTTCCTCGCAGACACACTCACCATCAATGCACAACCCCCTGCCAGAGCAATCACCTGGACATCGAGGCTCCGAGCAGTTTTCACCGCCAAAGTTACGGTCGCATACACACTCGCCTTCGATGCAAATGCCCTGGCCGGAGCAGTCATCTGGGCAGCGGGGTTCAGAGCAGTTCTTGCCAATCCACCCTTCTTCACAAACACACCCACAAACCTCCATGCTGAAGGTGCCATGGCCACACTGAGGGACGAAGTCCAAGCGACCTAAGAGTGAACAAATGTGTTGAAGTTATAGAAACAGTTCACCCAAAAATGAAAGCTATCATTTTACTCACGCTTAACGTCAATGAGAAATTTTGACTGATGGTGACCGTTAAAGGATTAGTTCACTTTAAAGGTGCCCTAGATTATGTTTTTAAAAGATGTAATATAAGTCTAAGGTGTCCCCTGAATGTGTCTGTGAAGTTTTAGATCAAAATACCCCATAGATTTTTTTTAATTAATTTTTTTAACTGCCTATTTTGGGGCATCATTATAAACGCGCCGATTTTATGCTGTGGCCCCTTTAAATCCCGTGGTCCACGCCCACAGAGCTTGCGCTTGCCTTGAACAGTGCCTTAACAAAGTTCACACAGCTAATATAACCCTCAAAATGGATCTTTACAAAGTGTTCGTCATGCATGCGGCATGCATGCGTCGGATTATGTGAGTATTGTATACTGTTATATTGTTTACTTCTGATTTTGAATGAGTTTGATAGTGCTCCGTGACTAACGGCTAATGCTGCTCTGTTGGAGAGATTTATAAAGAATGAAGTTGTGTTTATGCATTATACAGACTGCAAGTGTTTAAAAATGAAAATAGCGACGGCTCTCTTGTCTCCGTGAATACAGTAATAACCGATGGTAACTTTAACCACATTTAACAGTACATTAGCAACATGCTAACGAAACTTTTAGAAAGACAGTTTACAAATATCACTAAAAATATCATGTTATCATGGATCATGTCAGTTATTATCGCTCCATCTGCCATTTTTCGCTATTGTTCTTGCTTGCTTACCTAGTCTGATGATTTGGTTGTGCACATCCAGACGTTAATACTGGCTGCCCTTGTCTAATGCCTTTTATAATGTTGGAAACGTGGGCTGGCATATGCAAATATCGGGGGCGTACACCCCGACTGTTACGTAACAGTCGGTGTTATGTTGAGATTCGCCTGTTCTTCTGAGGTCTTTTAAACAAATGAGATTTATATAAGAAGGAGGAAACAATGGAGTTTGAGACTCACTGTATGTCATTTCCATGTACTGAACTCTTGTTATTTAACAATGCCAAGATAAATTCAATTTTTCATTCGAGGACACCTTTAAAATGAAAATTACCCCAAGATTTACTCACCCTCAAGCCATCCTAGGTGTATATGAGTTTCTTTTCACAATCTGAGTTATATTAATAAATATCCTGACACATCTAAGCTTTATAGTGGCAGTGAGCGGGACCAATGAGTATAAAGCTCAAGAAAGTGCATCCATCCATCATAAACATACTCCACACGGCCTTCTGAAGTGAAGCGATTTGTTTGTGTAAGAAAATTGATCCATATTTAAGCTTCATACTCGTTTGTCCCGTTCACTGCCAATATAAAGCTCGGATGCGTCAGGATATTTATTAATATAACTCAGATTGTGTTCATCTGCAAAAAGAAAGTCATATACACCTAGGATGGCTTGAAGGTGAGTAAAGCATTTTAAAGTGAACTAATCCTTTAAAGTGCCCCTATTATGCTATTTTGAAGGTTCCTAATTTTGTTTTAGAGTTCTCCTACAATAGCTTTACATGCATCCAAGGTCAAAAAACATTTGAATTTTCTCATAATATACACTGCAGCATCAACTGATTTCTCACAGTGTCTGAAACAGTTCAATAAAGGATTCAGTCTCTCTAAACCCCTCCTTTCTGCAAGCCTACTCTGCTCTGATTGGTCCAGAGGCTTCCTCAGTACTTGATACAGTGATATGAAAGATGGCGTTGGTTTTTCAATTCCAGCACGAGTCCCCATCCTTTTGAATTGCATGCAAAGTGGATTCGCAGCACTGAAAACAGCATCTTCTCAACATCTCAACAACAAGAACCAAACTCTTCCAGGCCTCAGCTACAACTACAGTGTTTTAGGGCGGGTCAAAGTAGACGTTGTTCGCGAGCAGCCAGTGAAGAGCGTAGATTGGAATTATGTAAATTTGTTACATTGTTATGTAGGTATGTAATAGGAAGGAACAGCTCATTTTCAGCAGTTCAGAATAAGTTCTTTATTTTAGGAGAAAATAACTTTATTTGTTGTGCATTTTGATCTTTAAAACTTCAGGCCTTTTACATTCGCAAACAGCTATATTAACACTGCATGAAAGGTAATGTTTGAAAAAGCATAATAGGGGCACTTTAACACTGTGATTGAACAAGTATTTTTGTGATTTAAATAAAGAACTGGACCTGTTTGGTTCATGAATTATTCATTCAAACCGGTTTTGTGACCTGGGTCAACTGATTCATCAGATTTTAAGTGTATAACGACTTAAATTACAGCCTGTTTCTATTATTATGGGTGCCAAAACAAGTTAGCCATTTTATGATAATTTTGTTGTGCTTTTTTTGTCTTCATCCACCTCACTTTTTGTTATCCTGAACACTCGTTTAAATATGTCTGTCAAAAATGAATGCATTTTCCTCAAAAGAAACCAAATCAGAGATGTTTGGAACAACATGAGCTCGAGTAAATAATGACAGAATTCACACTGGTAGAGCTATTCCTTTTCATTCCATTTTCATCAAGTTGGACTAAAATTAAACTGAAGCAGAAAAAAAAAAATAATAATAATAATTCTGAGGCAATATCTTGCAATCTTATTTGCTCCAGCATATGTAGCCTGGTTTGATTCAGCAAACAGAGGACTTATCAAAGGCTTGAGGGGAAGACCTATCCAGCAGCAGTGCTGTAATTAATCTAGTTCACAATCTAACCTCATTTGTATAGCTTAATATGACTTTCCCTTTACTACTGCAGTGTTTCAGCTGTTTTTAGCTGCCCTGGAGGGACTCAACAGCCAAGGTTTGCAGGTGTGAATTCACTCGAGTGTCCCTTTGAGACGTTAAACAAGCACAACACTACCACCGTCCACAGTTCTGTTGTCCCTATGGGTCAATGCACAGTACAGCCTCTACTTCACTTAGCACTGCAGTCACATCATAACCGACAGAAGGACCAGGATGCACTTTTGTTTTCGTCCACTAACGAGCCAAAGCCACTTGAAACTGATTCAAGAAGTTGAGTTTAAGTAATCCACTATAAAACAACCAGGGAAGTTAAAGACACTGTCTGTTTATATAATATATCCATTGATATTTGATTATGTATATTTAGCCACAACAGGACATAATGACTCTTTTAGAACTTTTATTTTTATTATGCACGAATTGACACTTCTAAATTGATCTATGGGTTACACAACTATCTCAGGATAACTCAGTACAGTTTCCTATTTAATGACAACATAAACAGGTACAAGGAAAAATTTTGGGGGTAGAAAGTAGTAAAAATAGTTTCTGAGTTCTAATGAATGATTATTAAAAGAAACTTTACTGATTTAGTTTTATTCGAGCCTGACTGAGAAGCAAGTCTAAAATTAAAATTAGTTGAACAGTTTCATTTTTTAAGCTTAATATAGTGTTAACGTACAGTTTTAGATGGCTTATTAAAGTAAAAGTTCTCCAACAAAGAGATATTCTCAGTGATATTCTCTTTTTCTTGTCAATACTGCTGATTATATACCAATTTTGTACGTATATGTAATCCAAAGACCTCTGATAAATTGAATTAGTGCACTACTGTTCAAAAATTTGGGGTCGCTGAGAGTTGTTTTTGAAAGAAGTCTCTTCTTATGCCAATCGAGGTTGCATTTATTTGATAACGGAGTTTGAAATTCCAGATTTAAACTGCTTGAACACATCTTTACTTAGATCATTCATAAACAAAAATATATCTCTTACAAAATACCATAACAGAAAGCATGCTTAAATGATCAAATCCAGTCAGATCCCAGACACACAACATTCTATAATACTGCAGGATGTGCAAGCAACGTGTATCCACCTCAGATGCTTAAACTTACCCATAACAGAGCTCTCTCCACAGCAGCTGGAGCTACACTGTGCTCGAAGCAAGGACACCTCCCTCTCCAGCATCTCTATGCGGTTTGCCAGCTGCTCCATGGTGGTAGCCGCAGGACAAGCACAGGCCTGCTTAGGGATATTGATGCGATGGGTGAAGGTCACCTGGCTGTCCGAGTCCACTGTCTCTTCTGTGTACTCCGTCGGCATCCTGTCACTCCCAGTTGTACCTTTGTTTATCTCCGGGCCTGGTACTGCGTCTAGGTCCACTGAACAGAGTGACTCTAGAGGTACGTTGATGTTGTATACATGATTGAAGATCATGGGCTGGGTCTGGTTACTAGGGGGACCCCCACCTTCTGGAACTTGTCGTCTCACCCTTGTGGTCCTCACTAGTTTGTTGGTGGGGTTAGGAACAGCTTGAATCCCAAAGAACAGTAGAGCAAGGCTCAATATTGAACCTTGTATTGCCATGGTGCACCCCCACATCACAACTCGGGCACTAGGGCGAGATCATCAACTCCACAAATAGACCTCTGATTGGCACTGTGGACAAGAAGAGACAATTTTTAGCTCTAAAGAAAAAGAAAGAATATAGCAGGGCTCAACAACTGCAATATTTTCACTAGGCCTCCTAATGCTTTCACTGGCCTCGACACAAATATGATAAAGCTTGTATTTGACAAATATAGCAAAAATTTTAGTAATTATTAAAGGGGGGGGCTGATGTTATTTTCAATACAATCCATAATTATGGGCTATTATCTGATTGACAAGTCTTTGAGTCAATCATGGTGTGATGGAGGCACTCCTTACTATCTGGCCATCCTGAAGTAAAGGAAAGCTAAAGAGGCACTGTGTGTCCCTCTCAAGCCGCTATAAAATATATGAATAACAATACTAAAATAACACTGGTACACAACTATTTCGTAATACTTTTTGTGACATTTGCAAAATTATTTGTTATTCATACATTCTCTATTATAAAAACTTTTACAAATTTAAAAAATGACTGAGCTACGCCTGTTTGAAATCGATAAAGTCAGCAAAGTTTTCTGAAGGCTCCAAAAAAAACAACAAAACAAAACAAAAAAAAGCACCTAGCAACCATACCTTAAAATCCCTTTTTCCATGATTTCACAATTGTTTGATTAACATTAATGAAACAGGCAGCCTATATATTAAGACCTACTGTACCACATGCATCTAATATAATGTTACACATCAGAAGTTTTCACCAACAGTTAACCAAACGTTCACCTAAGACATAACATATAATGTTTGCGTGAATGCTCACCAAGACCTTTTGAAATACTGTAATTCTGTGAATATGTGTACAGGTGCTGGTCATATAATTAGAATATCATCAAAAATTTGATTTATTTCGCTAATTCCATTCAAATAGTGAAACTTGTATATTATATTCATTCATTACACACAGGCTGATATATTTCAAATGTTTATTTCTTTTAAATTTGATGATTATAACTGACAACTAAGGAAAATCCCAAATTCAGTATCTCAGAAAATTTGAATATTACTTAAGACCAATACAAAGAAAGGATTTTTAGAAATCTTGGCCAACTGAAAAGTATGAACATGAAAAGTATGAGCATGTACAGCACTCAATACTTAGTTGGGGCTCCTTTTGCCTGAATTACTGCAGCAATGCGGCGTGGCATGGAGTCGATCAGTCTGTGGCACTGCTCAGGTGTTATGAGAGCCCAGGTTGCTCTGATAGTGGCCTTCAGCTCTTCTGCATTGTTGGATCTGGCATATCGCATCTTCCTCTTCACAATACCCCATAGATTTTCTATGGGGTTAAGGTCAGGCAAGTTTGCTGGCCAATTAAGAACAGGGATACCATGGTCCTTAAACCAGGTACTGGTAGCTTTGGCACTGTGTGCAGGTGCCAAGTCCTGTTGGAAAATGAAATCTGCATCAGTTGGTCAGCAGCAGGAAGCATGAAGTGCTCTAAAACTTCCTGGTATACGGCTGCGTTGACCTTGGACCTCAGAAAACACAGTGGACCAACACCAGCAGATGACATGGCACCCCAAACCATCACTGACTGTGGAAACTTTACACTGGACCTCAAGCAAAATGGATTGTGTGCCTCTCCTCTCTTCCTCCAGACTGCAAAATTTACTTTCATCAGAGAACATAACTTTGGACCACTCAGCAGCAGTCCAGTCCTTTTTGTCTTTAGCCCAGACGAGACGCTTCTGACGCTGTCTGTTGTTCAAGAGTGGCTTGACACAAGAAATGCGACAGCTGAAACCCATGTGCGTAGTGGTTCTTGAAGCACTGACTCCAGCTGCAGTCCACTCTTTGTGAATCTCCCCCACATTTTTGAATGGGTTTTGTTTCACAATCCTCTCCAGGGTGCGGTTATCCCTATTGCTTGTACACTTTTTTCTACCACATCTTTTCCTTCCCTTCGCCTCTCTATTAATGTGCTTGGACACAGAGCTCTGTGAACAGCCAGCCTCTTTTGCAATGACCTTTTTTGTGTCTTGCCCTCCTTGTGCAAGGTGTCAATGGTCGTCTTTTGGACAACTGTCAAGTCAGCAGTCTTCCCCATGATTGTGTAGCCTACAGAACTAGACTGAGAGACCATTTAGAGGCCTTTGCAGGTGTTTTGAGTTAATTAGCTGATTAGAGCGTGGCACCAGGTGTCTTCAATATTGAACCTTTTCACAATATTCTAATTTTCTGAGATACTGAATTTGGGATTTTCCTTAGTTGTCAGTTATAATCATCAAAATTAAAAGAAATAAACATTTGAAATATATCAGTCTGTGTGTAATTAATGAATATAATATACAAGTTTCATTTTTTGAATGGAATTACTGAAATAAATCAACTTTTTGATGATATTCTAATTATATGACCAGCACCTGTATATCGGGATTGTGCGCTGTCTGAGGCGTGTTTGTGTGTGAGCTCGGATCTGTCAGTCAGTGCGAGTATGATCGTATTGTTTACATCAGCATGAGATTAAAAATCACATTTCACTGTTTCAGACTCATGCCATCGAGAAATCGCTATGAATATTCACAAAGTTTGGATGCAAAGTTAAAGGAACTCCTCTCAGAAAAAGTACAAATAAAGATACTTTTAGATGTTTAATTGCTATTTGGAGATGACTAGATGATGGCTCAATGAACTAATTTTTGTGAAAATCTCAATTTCGACC
The DNA here is from genome assembly GCF_018812025.1 of Megalobrama amblycephala. Classification (NCBI taxonomy): domain Eukaryota; kingdom Metazoa; phylum Chordata; class Actinopteri; order Cypriniformes; family Xenocyprididae; genus Megalobrama; species Megalobrama amblycephala. The sequence continues at coordinate 38,305,420 of NC_063060.1, read as the reverse complement.
AAAATTGACATTTTTCACTTGTTTTGCCTGTAGCTCGAAATTAGCCAGTGCGCATTCCAACTCATTTTGCCAGCATGGGTCACATACAGTGGGTAAAATAAGTTTGGAATACATTAACTTTTTTTTTTTTTTTTTTATGATACGAAGTTCCAATGCAGCAATTCGCATAAAACATTGACCAGACGTTGGTATTAGCTCAAAAAATCAATACAAATAAGGAAATCATAATACTGCAATCCATAAAAAAGTTATGTGTAATAGAGTGAAATGGCATGGGAAAAAAGTATTGAACACACTATGAAAAAGCAGTACACTAAGGCAAGTCAAGAAAGCAACAAATTTCACTAAGAACCTCACTACCTCCTACCTGTGCGAATTAGAATCAGTTGGGTTAGTGCATGTTGTTAGGTTAGAAAAAGCCTTCCCAACCTCTGAATGCAAGTATTGGACATCCCATGATGGGTAGAGGCAAAGAGCTCTCCCAAGACTTTCACAACAAGATTTTTGCCGTACATAACATCGGTACTGGTTATAGAAGAATTTTCCAACTCCTAATGTTCATGTAAGCACCATTGGGGCCATTTTCCACAACTGAAATGAACATCATTCCACCGTCAACTGGCCATGCAAAGGAGCTCCTCACAAGATTTCTGATCAGGGAGTCAGAAGGTTAGTCAGAAGTGTAGCCTAAGAACCAAGGACCACTCAGAAAGAGATCCAGAAAGACTTGGAGGCAGCAGGTACAGTTGTCACAGAGAAAACAATAGGAAATGCAGTCTACCGTCACAGCCTCTATGCACGCTCACCACAGAAAGCTACATTATTGAAGGAAAGACATGTTGAAGCTCATTTGAAGTTTTCTACACAACATTTGTAAAGGTCTGAACTACTGGGAGAATTTAGTGTGGTCAGATGAGACAAAAAAAAAAAAAAAAAAAAATTGATCTTTTGGCAACATGCCATGTTTGGAGAAGAAATGGCTTTGCATATGACCCTAAAAATACCATACCAACAGTGATATTTTCGAGGTGGAAGCATCATGGTATGGGGCTGTTTCTCTTCTCCTGGTACTGGCAGAATCAATATTATTAAAGGGAAGATGAATGGAGCCATGTACTGGGAATTCTTGAGATTAATTTGTTGCCATCCACCAGGATGATGAAGATGAGACTTTGGCAGAACTTCCACCAGGTCAACAATCCAAAACACACTGCAAAGGAGAGTTTGAATTGGTTCCAGAAGAAGAAAATAAAGTTGTTAGAATGTCCCAGTAAATCACCAGACCTAAACCCAACAGAGCATTTGTGGAAAGAACTGAAGATCAAAATTCACAAGAGAGTCCCCCAGAATATTCAAGATTTAAAGTTTGGTCATGCAGGATGCACCTTGAAGCTGTCACTGCAAAAAAGACTTATTAAATACAATTTCAGTTAGTGTATTCATACTTTTTTCCTGAGTCATTTCCCTTTGTTACACATAGCTTTTTTTGGTAACACTTTACAATAAGGTTCATTAGTTAATGTATTAACTAACATGATCTAACCATGAGCAGTACATTTGTTACTCTATTTACTAATCTTCGGTAACATTAGTTAATGAAAATACAGTTATTCATTGTTTGTTCATGTTAGTTAACAGCGCATTATAATGTATTAGTAAATGTTGAAATTAACATTACGAAAGATTAATAAATGCTGTAGAAGTGCAGTTTATTATTAGTTCATATTAACTAATGAACCTTATTGTACAGCTTTATTTATGGATTGGAAAATGATGATTTCTCTGTCTGTGTAGATTTCTTAAGTTAATACTGATATCTGTTCAAAATTGTATGTGAATTGCTGCTTTGGAACCATGTTTAATGAAAAAAAAAAAAAAATGTTGACGTATTCAATACTTATTTTACCCACTGTATTATGAATTGTGTATAATGTTCAGCCCATTCTAACTAATGCTTCCAGGACTATCACAATTAATTCTTACAATTTCAACAAATGTAGACAATGTCATTTTGGTGACATATAAATCAGTTCAATTTGCAAGAACAATGCTGAGAAATCAAATGTTTATGGGAAGTGACAGCTCTTGTCAGCTCATCCAAATCCTCTCACACTGGCCTCGTTCCATCAAGCCATATTAACTGTTGAGCCCTGATATATAATCAACACAAAGCCACACCTGGTGAGCAGAATTTATATCGATTCAATATTTTTAGCTGAAATTGTTTAATTGTAGACATTTACTTACCTACAGCATATTTGATTAATTCAACTGAGAAATTTGCTGATACAGTTCATTGATTCAGTAGGAATTTTCTTTAAATCTTCCATAATCCATTATCAGCAACAGAACTCAGGACAAGAGCAAACTTTAAAATAAATCATTGAATTAGAGTGACACTTGGTCTTTGGGGCTATGGTCAGAGTGATAATCTCCTCTGACATTTTCTATTTTTCCTGGACTGGCAGACATTCTCTTCCCTACCGAAGAAACTCTTTTTATCACTGCTCAATCACCTGGATAAAAGGAGACTTAAAAGTAAATGTCCAGTGCTACATCATTTCTTATGGAATAAGAACTCATTTGTGGAGAACAAAACATCCATCCATCAAAATCAATTTCAATCACTCACTTCGCTTTAAAGAGAATCTATTATGCCTTTTTATATTTTCAACTTTCTTTGAAAAAAAGATCTGCAAAATTATAAAGCACAAGTCCAGTCCAAAGGGAGTTATTTTCTATATCAGTAAACACTGTTTCTGAACTGCCTTAAATGAAATTGTAGTCTTGATATTTCTTCTAGAAATTAACACATCACTTTATTCCTCATTTAATTAATTCCAGTCCAAAGCATATGCAAAAAAGGGGGCGGGGCCTGGTAGAGTTGTGTTAGTAGTGTGTCGTCACCATATTTGTCGACAAGTTTTCTGTTTTTCCACCCAGGATCTAATGCGGTTATGGTAAGGGGTGTGGCATTTACAAAAAAACACTGGTCCAGCTGACCAATCACAGCACACTGAGCTTTTCGAAAGGAGGGGCTTCATAGAGACTGGAACTAAACAGACTGTTACTGACAGACTGAGAAGAGAGGTGCTGCGACATTGTAAAATATATGAAAAATAATGTGTTTTGAACATTCAAGCATGAAAACCTATTCTAGTAGATTCCAAAAACAAAATTAAGACTTTGTAAAAGGGCATAATACGGCCTCTTTACACTAACAATTTAAAAGTATTTTCATATTAATTACCTAAATCTATTGAGAATTTGTCAAAAATGAATTAATATGTTATTATAGGGTTGCAGTCATATATTCCTGTCACATTTCTATCTGTCAGAGCCTGGGGGTGTGTTTAAGCGGGTTGCTCTCGTTTTATTTGTGGCACTGGACCCTGGAGCAGGTGGCTTGTTAATTCCGCCTCCATCCTGCCTCTTACATGACTGGGTGGCAAACTTCACTTTTTTTTCGCACAGAAGCGGTCTGACATTACACAACCAATTTCACACCTTCTAAATTTGCATAGTAGTAACAGTCTGCTTCACAAATTTTAGCCAAAACAAAGCTGTTTTAAAAATCACAAAGAAAAAGTCCTTTCCTCTAAACTGTTGAGATTTGAAAAATGTCTTTCCTATGGTCTAGTATTTTCTCTAATGGAGGAGATGAGAGAGACTAGAGAACCATACAGAAACCACAGACTACTGGAGAGACTGTCACATACTCTCTCTCTCTCTCTCTCTCTCTCATGAATTGCTGTGTTTTTTTACCCATGCCGCCTTCAAAGGAGAAGTCAGAACGGGTCATGCAGACAACTCTGCGTTTCTCTTGTTATAATGGGCTGATGGGAAACTTTTCTTTGACTGGAGATCTTGGCAATGCCAAGCAGCCCATTGCCTTTGAAGAGAATGGAGTGCCATCAGACTGAATGACGAAGAGACTCAATTAGCAGAGCTCTCAATTAAATATGACAGAGAAGACCACAGGGACCGTCGACTGTGCATTTTTCCCAATATCCTAATTTACTTTTCAACAGCACGTTTCTTGTTGGAATTTTTCTTTCAGTCTTTTAAAGGGATAGTTCACCCCAAAATGAAATTTTTTCCATGAAAAGCGTTCTGAAGCGAATCGATGCGTTTGTGTAAGACAAATATCCTTATTTAAAACTTTATAAAGTAAAATAATGAGCTTCCGGTGCAACAGCCACATGCATTTGACGTACGTTTACTTAGTTTTAAATAAGGATATTTGTCTTACACAAACACATCAATTTGCTTCAGATGGCCTTTATTAACCCCCTGGAGTCATATGGATTCATTTTTGTATGGATGGGTGCATTTTTTTATCTTCAAAATTGGGCAGCCATTCACAACCATTATAAACTTTGGAGGACTAAGGATATTTTTAAATATATCTCTGATTGTGTTCACATAGGAGTAAATCATAATTTTCAGTTTTGGGTGAACTATCCCTTTAATGGTTGTCCACATGGTAGAACTGCAATCAGAACTGACAGTGTGAGTGTAGGTGAGTATGAAAGAAGTAAAAGTAGCACAACTGATTTCAAAACCGATAAAGAAAAACATTTCTTGAGCACTAAATCAGCATATTGATTTCTGAAGGATCATGTGACACTGAAGACTGGAATAATGGCTGATGAAAATTCAGCTTTGCCACAACAGGAATAAATGACAATTTATAATATATTAAAATAGAAAATATTATTTTAAATTGTAATAATATTTCTGATTATTACCGTTTTACTGCATTTTTGATCAAATAAATACAACCTTGGTGAGAACAAGAGCTCTCTTAAAAAAAAAAAAAAAAATCTTACAGACCACAAACTTTTGAGCAGTAGATTTGTGAAAAGAGTCATTGCTAACAGAATTAAGAATTATGCCAATTTCCTGAGATGAAGATCTATTTTAACAGTGCCATATTACACCGCGTTCCAAATTATTATGCAAGTTACATATCAGTAAATTTTCAGTAGAATAAACATTCAGATTTTAGTTTTTCTAAGAAAATGTTGTGCAAAAGGCATGAAAACAATTAATATTATGTGAAAACTGAATGGAGATTATCAAATTATCATGAGATTTGTGAGTGATTTAGAGTACAGCAGAACTCGGTCAGATAAAAGCTTATTAATGAAAGTTCCTGTCAAAAAAATTAATTGTATTAAAAAGGCAGCTATAAAAAGCCAGTGTTGAGCAGTAAATGGGTATTTGAAGCTTCTGGTGTCTCTGGAGTCTCAAGAAGCTCTCCATGCAGGCTGGCAGTTGTGCGTAAAGATGCATTTCAGCCACTCCAAACCAAACCTCACAAAGAGAAACATTTACAGTGGGTTGTAGAAATACATGAAGACTAATTTTTAAATAGCTTTATTCACTGAATAATGCCGTACTACAATAGATGGTCTAAACGGATGGATTTCTGGATGGTTGGTGAATGGCCACCACGTTCCAACAAGACTGCGATGTCAGCAAGGAGTTAGAGGGTGATGATTTGGGCTGGAATATTGGGAAGTGAGATGGAAGGTCCCTTTAGGTTCTCTGAGGGTATCAACATTACTTTTGCAAGATATGTGGAGTTCATAATTGGTCATTTTCACAATGCACTATGCACTATCCCATGCTGCAAAAAAACACCACAGCAATAAAACTGTTTGAAAATGTATTTCTACACCCACTGTAAATGTTTCTCTTTGTGAGGTTTGGTTAATGGTGGCTAAAATGCATCTTTAAGCACAACTGCCAGCCTGCATGGAGAGCTTCTTAAGACTCCAGAGACACCAGCAGCTTCAGATACCTGTTTGCTGCTCAACACTGGCTTTTTTATAGCTGCCCTTTTAATAAAATTCATTTTTTTGACAGGAACTTTCATTAATAAGCCTTTATCTGACCGAGTTCTGCTGTACTCTAAATCACTCACAAATCTTATGATAATTTGATAATCTCCATTCATTTTTCACACAATATTAATTGTTTTCATGCCATTTGCACAACATTGGACCATTTCATGCTTTTCATCTTCAGAAAGATCTTTCTTCCTCTCCATATTGCATGAGAACTGTGACTTGCTTAATAATGTGGAACAACCTCTAAATAGGGTTTCCATAGAGCTGGCAAATTATTTTGTCTGAGATTGATACCAGTTATCTAAAAAGACATGGATAAATAAACAAAAAAACATTTTCTTAGAAAAACTAAAATCTGAATGTTTATTCTACTGAAATCTTGCTGATGTGTCACTTGCATAATAATTTGAAACGCAGTGTAATGTGCTAATATTTGGGCTGAAAATGTACTAATTAACACAATTAATTACATTAATGTTTTAACAGCTGCAACCCTTTCATTCAGTTTGCTGATAGAACTTAAAATGGAAACTGAAAATATAAAAAATAAAAGTTAATATTGTAAATAATTAATTCTAAAATAACTTTTTATTTCATTACATAGCCAAGCAAATAAATTAAAGATTTTTTCAAATACTGGTCTGCTTCAAATGAAAGTAAATTATGCTGCAGATCTGTAATTGATGAATACATGGTGGAAAGAGATGTTTTATAACTAAGAAAAGAACAATTGCATCATTATTGCCTGAATTTTATATTGGACGAGCTGATGTAAGATCCTGTATTATAATCCCCTTGGTATTTAAACAGCATTATCTGCTCTGTGGATGTTGTTGCTGCTGATAAACTTTGACCTCCTTTAGAACTATCTAAAGTTAAGTATAATCGCAAGTATAATGGCATTATTATAGTATTTAAAGAGACAGGAAATTTACAAAGTTTAAGAAAGAAATTAAGAATGCGAAGCAATATCGTCTCATTGTTGAAAAGAGCTTCACCATCTTTCTGTGAGATGACATATTCTTGTTTTTCAAAATAAGACCAGCTGCAACACAATTGAGATAATGACAACATAATTTCAGTATTTCAAATCTCTTTCTACCTCTTCATCGAGAGTTACCTATGACTCAAAGATGTTAAGAAATAAAAAGTATATGAACTGAAAACTAATTTTAGATGCTTTAGTTTTTCTTTCCAGTGCACTCCAAAACAATATAACAGCAATGAGTACAATATAGAACATTTAGAATGGGTGGATGTTGATTCAGAGTTTGCGTCATCAAGTCCTCGCAGGGGTTAGTGTCATGTCTTCAACAGGTGTTGGGGCAAAAAACAAATACCAGCGTATGCTTGTTTTTCCAGCAGTGTGCATTCTTGAATCTATTGAAACCTTGTGATGAGCTCATTTTCACCTGCACGACACATCATCCATTCTTCAGAGAACACAAGCACACCACTGATTGAAATGTCAGGGCTGAAAGCATGAATGACTGTATTTCACGATGTCATATAATTATGGCTCTTCCAGATGTTCAGGTGATACGAATACGCCACATTACAGGCTTGAAGATGAGTTGTAATTTTTCAAGCAGTAGCCTGATGGATGCCCGCATGTCTTCAAAGATAGCCGGTAATTCTCCTGTGTCCTGCTGGACAATTCTCCTATGGTTCAGTAAATGTTTGTTGTGTTCTTAAGCCAAGATTTGTTTAGAGAGAAAAGCAGGGGACTTTAAAAAAACAGAGCGTGCACAGCAGAGTTGCGATAAAGACATGTAGCCCACATGATGTTAGGGCATCAGGAGGTCAACAAAAGCATTAACCTCACACCAAGATAACAGATGGGAATGTTTGTTGGCTTCTCACTGCATTTGGAAAAGCCTTGTTGATAATGGAAAGATAGCAAGGAACACGACTGCGCACCATCGCTTTAAGAGCTACAGTGCCAACGTGATGTAAACGGTCTCTAACTGGTCTTAAAGAGTGAAAACGCCATTATAGATGAAACTGGATAAGATAACTTTGAAACACTGACAATGTCTGCCTGAAACAGTTTTAGTTGAGAGTGAACACTGCTTGCTGATTTTCTGAGCAAAATAAAAGAAGCAAGGCTTCAATAAAACCCATTTGCCTTTTTTCTTTCCTTGTTTTTCTGCTTTTCAAAAGTCCAAGTCTGTTTTCTAGTTCGCGTTAAAATGAGAACACGTTTTCCCGACCTAAACACAAGTGCCTCTGCTTCAAATAACTAGTCTGTGTTTTATCATTCATTTTAAGTTTGTTCAGTGGCAGATCCCGGCAGACAGTTCTCAGATCAACATTCACTTCTCTATCACTCATCAAGTTGCTTTCATTTCCGCTCACCGCTTAAATTATCTGTAAAAGTGGGAAACTTTTTTTTTTAAATAGTCCTCTGTTGCCTCTCACTTCGGCTGCTGTCTGTCGGCACATGCTGAAGTAGTCTGCACATGAAAAAAGTCTCTTTATTTGATAGAAGGCAGTATAGGTCAAGTTGGTTAAATACAATTTGACAAGGTGCCATTCACTGATACATTTTATACAGCTGCCATTATATATATATATATATATATATATATATATATATATATATATATATATATATATATATATATAAATATAAATAAATAACTTTTGGCACTTTGGGCCCTTTTAAAGGTGCCCTAGAACTTTTTTTTTAAAAGATGTAATATAAGTCTAAGGTGTCCCCTGAATGTGTCTGAAGTTTCAGCTCAAAATACCCCATAGATTTTTTTTAATTCATTTTTTTAACTTCCTATTTTGGGGCATAATTAGAAATGAGCCGATTCAGGGTGTGTGGCCCTTTAAATCTCCATGACCACGGAGCTCGCGCTTGCCTTAAACAACATAAAAAAATGGTCAAACAGCTAATATAACCCTCAAAATGGATCTTTACAAAGTGTTCGTCATGCCGCATGTCTAATCGCGTAAGTACAGTGTTTATTTTGATGTTTACATTGATTCTGAATGAGTTTGAGGCTATGCTCCATGGCTAACGGCTAATGCTACACTGTTGGAGAGATAAATAAAGAATGAAGTTGTGTTTATGCATTATACAGACTGCAAGTGTTTAAAAATGAAAATAGCGACGGCTCTTGTCTCCGTGAATACAGTAAGAAATGATGGTAACTTTTACAACATTTCAAATCCCTCAGTTCTCGCCATCTCCGAAAAGCCAGGCCAATGTTGATTCATGTTTTATTACGAGCTCTGTCGCATTCTTTTTTTGCCAGCAGACCCTCCTCTGTTATTATTCCCTGGAGGTTCGAGAAGATCTTTTGAAGATATGTTATGTTAATGATAAGATCTTTATGTGTCTTAATTAAAACACATTAAAAACGTAAACACTTGTAGCATCTGGAGCGATCAAACACAATTATTCAATATATTTAAGGAATTACCCATAAACTCACTCTATCAAAGTTCTGTGAACCCACCCCCCTAAAACTGCTACCAGCATCCCAAACACACAGGCAGAACTAGGTGTCCTGTTACAGATACATGGTACTTTTACGATCAGAAAGAATTTTGTCAGAGACTAGTGACTCTGACTTCATTCTTTCTGAGAAGGACAAATAAACTCTCTTAATCCTATGTATTCTCTATATAACCACTTGGGAAATGTATAAACATGTATCCAATTTTCCCATCTCATGACTTTCCTTTTATAGGCTTTATAGGCTCTATGTATTAATTCTCTCTTTTGAACAATTTTGGTATTAATGTTCCAGAGTTACGAATGTATAGATAACTGAAATCACATTGGTAACATGTTTGGTATCTATGGACTCCAACTTTCGTTTCCTATTTGGTAATTTATGTTACATGTTACTAATTCTGTGACACATTAGTATTATAAGAATCTAGAAGGTTCTTCTCTCATTCATCCAATCCAGTTTCTTATGCTAATATCTTGCTACAGAACAAAGACTCGTAAAACTTCCCTCCGAGGGGGCAACTACTTATTGGCTCAGACACCTTAAGAGGGTGTGACATCTTCACCCCTTATATTCACTGATCACAAGATCACAACCTCTCTCTTCCCTTTTACTGAAAAACTAAGATGAAGCTAGAAGCTTCTACGGAACCCCAAGCTTGTGCCAGGCTTCGACCTAGACCAGTCTAGACCTAGACTTCCATTCATCAAAGATCCTCTGAATCCAACTGGTTCTCTTTCATCAAGACAATATCAGCAAAGATTCAACGGAAGCCTCCACAAATTGCATCAGGACAGTTTTAATTCAACTTGTAGAGACATGCAAGTATCGAACTTAGTCTCATTATTTGATACATTGAGTATCCTTACCCCTTTTAAAGAAGGGCCTGTTAAAACTGATGGTTTGCTCAAGGCTGTTGATCTGCTGAATGTCCAACAATGCTGTAAATTCTTGCTTCCTGTACTCTGCTTCAGCTCTCTCTCATTCCCTTGGTAAACTGTATGCATGTATGTGTGTGAATGTTAGAGTAGTTAAGTTTAGTCTAGTTAATAAAGTCTTGTTCATGTCACATGTAAAGTTGTCTGTGTTTTGCGCTCATAAACTAGAGCCCCTATTCATGCAGATCCTGACTACAGGCTTTTAGTAGTATTGTACAATAAGATTGTTATTTCCCATAACCTGGAAATGAACATTTCTTAGAATTAATAAACAATTAACACTGTGTGTTCATTAGACAACAGGTTAATTGATTGTAACATTAATTTTATTACATTAAGTTAATTGTATTAACTTATCCAAATATTTATAATTAATTATAACTAGTTATGATTAATTATTCATATTTATTTTGAGCTAATTTGCTACACACTACAGCTATGTCATACGCCGGAACTCGACTCTCTCATAAACGTGGACAGATGTTACTGGAAGCTATTGATAACAGTTTATAAAGTTATAATTATGGATATTTTTCTTACAAAAACGCATCACTTTGCTTCAGAAGGCTTCGCTTTTATAACCGTATGGATTACATTTTTGGGCTTCAAAAGAAAAGAAAAAATGGCACCATTCACTCCCATTATAAAGTTTGGAAGAGACAGGATATTTTTTAATATAACTCCAATTGTGATTGGCTGAAAGAAGAAAGGATTGAGGGTGAGAAAAAGTTATGGGATAATTTTCATTTTTTGGCTGAACTATCCCTTTAATGCGGTCTGATATTTTATTCCAACATTTACTCTGGATCAGAGGCTTCCGCAAAATATTTAGTTTATACATAGAGTTACGCTTTAAGTTTAATGGTGCAACACAAAAATATTTAGTAGTGCATAATTTAGTGCCCATTTATGTCAAAACTAGGCTAAGTTGTAACTTCTGCACAGCTGGTGCAGCCAGCCCCTGGTCTTAAGTCTCTCTCTTCCCTCATTTTACAGGATGTTTCCAGCTGGCCATGGTGCATCTGGCAGCAGGTTAGTAGAGTTCTTCCTTTCTTTCAAGTTCGTCTAATCTAGATTCACTATATGTCACGTCTGAGAGAACATGAGGAGCAGTTCCCCTAAGAGACAGCTATGCCTCATCCATCTCTTTATCCCTCTCTGGAGAGTCCTCTTTCTCTCGCTCTGTCTTTCTCAATCTCTCTTACTTCGACATGTTTTCCTCATACTACTTCCTGTGGTATCTTCTGCTTGCACTTGCTATATTTGACATGAAGAGATGTCTGTTTTGCATGTGTAAGGAGCCGTACTACGACTTTGCAAGTTGAGTGTTACCCTCAGTCAGACACAGTCATCTAGGTGGATGGCTGGGGGTTCTGCAACCCCTATTTGTGCAGGTTAATGTGCAAACACCTCGATGTGCATGCAAGCTGGCCTCGGCCCGGCTCACAAATGCCCCTGCAAGAGAGCTCAGCCCTGCAACATTACCATTCTATTCTCATTATTCCGACGGTGCCTGCCAAATTGCCTTGTCTTTCAGGATCATTGGACACTGTTCATTTCCAGCACCTGCGACCCAGCGGGTTTCACTTCTCAGCCTCCTTCACACTCACACTCAAGAGTTCCCAAGGCAACGTGGATTTCAGCATGTTGGGACGCAAGGAAACCGTGTTTTAGAAAAGCACAATGTGAAGGCCACACTCCTTTTCACAAAAGGGGCTGCTAGTCACAGACGTTGCTAAACATTTTCTCCTCGTCTCTAAAGCCCTGTTTACACCTGGTATTAAGATGCGTTTTGCTCGATCGGATCACTAGTGGATGAGGGGGAGACCTGGTGTTTTAATCCATCTCTTTTGTCCACTTTCAACCACTTCCTGATGGTGTCCTGATTTCTCTTAGGATCTATGGGCGGGTAAATGTATGAGTTTTTTCAGATCTTTTGATCTACTGGACAAAATAAGCTCATGCAATCTACATATGAACGGCTGAAGATGATGGAAAAACATATGGAGAGCAGCAGCTTTCGTTTCTGCTCTGACAGCCGCAAGACCACGCCGAACGCTGTGAGTGTGTGTTAGAAATCAGGAATGGTGAGGGAACATTGTGCTTGGTAATTCAATTTCTGTAATTAAATTTATAATTACACTGTTGTCCCATCCCTTACACCTTAACCCACCCTTAAACCTAACCATACCACCAAACCTGTCCCTAATCATACCCATGTCCCACCTCAATAGCAACAAACGTGTTTTGCAATACAATGAACACAATAAGCACATTGTAATTATTTTTTGATTAAAGTGTATAGTAGTTAAGGCCACCTAATATAAAGTGGGACCATTACGTTTGTATTTTCTAAACACACTTATGCATGAATTATTAAATCTTGAAAGAAAAAAAAAGTTTCTGTCTATTGAAAAAACAACAACAAACAAAATAAAAACAATAGTAAATATACTAGAGGTTCTTTCATAAGCAATGTTGAATTTGTGTCAAATAAAAATAAAACAGAGTATAGTCATATAGAATTATGGAAAAGGTCAAACTTGTGGTCATTTGCATGCAACAATTGTACCAAAACATTGTTGAATAGTCTTTTGTTGGTGACTCATGACAGTTGTGTTTTTTGTTTATTTTTTTAACTGTCCTTTGTCCTTGCTCTGTTTGCGCCTGCCAATTTCTTGCATGAGTGAATTGTGAATAGAGAAATGTGATTGACTTAATTTTATGCTTGAGTTTTCATTTTCATTTCAGAATAAAGTGGGGAAACTGTTGAGTTTAGACCTGGCTTGGATTAGAGTGATTCATAATAGAAAAGATATATATATATTCAAAAGGTGTGTACTGTCATGCTGGTACTATTCTGAATTTAAAAGGAAAGACTAAGGAGTAGCTATTTTCAGCCGCTCTTAAGAGAAACCGGGAGGTAAAAATGCATGTCATCACACCAAAACCTCTAAGTAAAGGGAGAAGAGAGATGTTCAAAGACTTCATTTACATTCAAGAAGCTCCCTGCACAAAGTGTCCATCCAGTTCCTCAATCCACCAATCCAGGTCTCAAAATAACTGTTCATAAACTGCAAAATATTGCTATAGCTCAAGAAAAGCGCCATTCAGAGTCAGAAAATAGTCCAAATAGAAGAACTGGCTCGCTTTCAATTCATGAGATAACACTGGAATGGAAGAGAAATTTACGATTCCAAGAAATTCAACAATCAAATTACAGAACAAATTCAAAACATAAATAATGAACATAAAATATTCATGAATTTTGACTAATTATGCCTATTGTCTGATATGTCATTTTCTTCTCAGCTAATTAAACTAATACATTCAATACTGTCAAAAAAAATAAAAAAATAAAAATAATAATAAAATAAAAACAATCAGTTACGAAGAAAGTGTAAACTGGCGCCACGTCAGTTACACTTTTTCCATAAGTTGAATAGGGAAGGCGTAGGACGTAGCGTAAGCTTTGTGAACTGCAAGAGTTTTACACTTTCTTCGTACGTCGAATATGGAAGACTGTCTGGCGGAAGCTAGATATTTTACTTCATAACTTGTTTAAATATGGATATTTTTTTTACACAAACACATCACTTTGCTTCAGAAGGCCTGTATTAACCCCCCGGAGCACACGTTTATGATGGATGGATGTGGATGGAGACACTCTCTTCAGCTCATACTCATTGATCGTTATCACTGCCAATATAAAACTCGAATGCGTCAGGATATTTATTAATATTTCTCTCATTATGTTCATCAGAAAGAAGAAAGTCATGGGTCAACAGTGTAATTTAAATGTAATTACAGAAATTAATTACAGATGTAATTGCATGCAGGTATTTTTAAAATATAAGTACAACGTAAAATCATGTATGTACACAATAAGTGCATTGTATCAAATGAATATTTTAAATGATATTACATAGGACACCTAATAAAGTGGGACCATGTAATAAAATACACTGATTATTAAAATAATATTTCAGAATGATAACATATTTATGTGTAATTCATACTGAAAAATTACAGTAGTTCTTAAATTTGTAATTCACTTCTGTGCCATATATACTACCTCAATTTAAATTCAAGAACTGAATTGGCATTCTTAATTTACTTCCGAATGGCACACAACCTGTTGGCATTTTAGGCTTGTTTGTCTCATTCTGATTGTCTTGAAAATACTGCAAAAGTTTTTGGTTCATTTTCATGCCAAAAGTTGAGTCAAACTCATCACTATGATTTTCAGCAGTCCTGGCACAGTAGCACAGCCCATTATAACTGCAAAACATCTGACGACTGCCTTTGTCTGGGTTAGACCTTGAATTATTGCATCACTGAAATACTGATTACAATGAAGTCCTGCTATGTGTAGTTCTGTGCTGAGCAAGTTTGGCAAGATATGAATAAATCTTTCATAACTTTTTGAATATATCAGAAGCTTTTACTGCCTCTCGGGCAGAGTGTTTGTATTGATATCATTGCTTGTGCTCTCCCCCTATAACACAATGTTTCTCTCTCTTATATGTCAGTAAATCGAATAACTTATCAGAGGCTATGTATGACAAAGCATAATACCCACTTTCCTTCAAGTTCAACCTCCTCTGAAAGAGTTATTATCTGCCATCCCTTTCTGAAGGATATTTACCTTTCATCTTTTTCTCTCACAACCCTCTATTTCTTTTACTTCCCAAACTGACAGTTATTGTTGGGCTTTCATAAAAGACAGAAAGGTCTCTGTTCTATATCAGGAATAGAGTAAAGTTACCTAGAGGACAAAACCTATCACATCTGATACTAAGCATATCTTATATGTGCATGTAGCACTGCTTTGTCATATTTATATTATTTGAAGTTCAACAGTAGTGTGTGTATACTTGATCAGGGGTGATTTTTTCCTTCTTTTTCTTTTTTGCACATAATATTAGATTTCAACCAATATGGCATACAATATTTACAGCCCTGTTACTGCACATAAAATCTGATGATCTTTATATAATTCCAGTTGGGGAAACCATATCCAAAATTTATGATTTCTGATATTTATATGTCTGATATATATGACATAGTTGATTTTTTTTTAAAGTAATGTGGTGGATTAGATCGATATTTTACAGGAAGAAACTTCACACTTTAAAGTAACTCAAAAGTGAGACTGAAAGAAGTTATTTTATTAAGCTATTTTCAACAAATATATTAAAAAGCACAACCGTTTTCAAAATTGATGATAATAATTAAAGTTTCTTGAGCATCAAATTATCATATTAGAATGATTTCTTTAGGATCATGTGAATAAATTACATATATTATAATTATATATATATATATATATATATATATATATATATATATATTTTTTTTTTTTTTTTTTAAATAATAAATATATTGTTATTAAAATAGAAAATGTCCTTAAGGAGGGAATGGAGACGTACTTCAGAAGTGAACCGACGAATTGGGATATCGCATGAAAGCCCAATTCGTCGGTTCACTTCTGACGTATGTCTCCTTTTTGGTGCTAAATAGAACCCTTTTTATAAGTTTCCATAAAGAACCATGCTTTGAAAGTGCTACAGGACCTCAACAGTGTGATAAAGGTGATTGGTAGGAATCCAGTTATGATTTGAAAGTTGAAATTTGTAGACATTTTAAGAAAGAAATCATTTACCTGCTGAGAGTAAGTTGACAGTCTATGTAATTGAATGGCTAGGATCCAGAAAACCAGTAATGATGTGGCTTTGACAGTTACAGAAAAGAAAAAAGAACCCTAAACTCTAACACAAAGAACCATTTCAGCATGTAAAGAGTTCTTCAGTGTCATGTGGTTCTAAATAGAACTGTTACTACGTGTAAAGAACCTTCAAAGAACCATCTTTTTTTAGAGTGTATATAGTAGTATACATATCCTTCTAAAAATCCAACATCTCAGTGATGGTCCAAAGATTCACACACCTTTTGTTTTCAGCACTACCAAACAAATTTAAGTCTTTGATCATACTATATAAACTCTTTGTATGTGTATCTGTGGTTGTGTAAGCTGTCAGTAGAGATAAGAGTGTAGATATAACATAAAGCATAAGGAAAAAAAGACAGGACTGTCCCAGATGGTGCACCTGATGCTGACAGATATCGAGAGGCTGATGGATAAGAGGGTAAAATCAGACATGTTTTCGGATTATATGACTCCCACACATTCATTATTGAGTAGCTTGGGCTCAGATTGATCAGGGATCTCTCAGTACTGTCTTTCTCGGGTCGCTAGATTTCGATCCTTCTCTGAACTCGAAACACACCTGTCTGAATAACATAACGAAGCTCTCGAGCCTTCACTGTCAGTTCTCCCTTTCTCAGCCATCAATATGAAAACTGACAGATTATATCATGTTTATATAATCCATGGGGAGACACTGTAAACGCTTCAGAATTTCTCACCCGGGACCTGATTAATTACATAAAGGATAAAGTTAGGAGGCGGTGAGATGCCCTAATCCCAAATGACACACACTTGATGTGGATCGCGTTGGTTTTGCTGTTCTTTGCTATTCTAATTTAGGGGAATTCAGCTCTCTTGTCTTTCATGTGAGACCCTCTAAAAGCTGACTGGGGGAAAAAAAACTAAAAGACAGTTGCTGAATTCTCTTAATATTTCTGCCAAGGTACAAATTAATAGGCTAGAAAGAGAATTTAGTAGATCACATGACTCAATGTTTCACTCATAAAGACAGTAAGTTGTTGCTAAAAAAATAAATACATAAATAAATGCTAACTTAAAGGGGTCATGACATGGATTTCTTATTATGCATAAGAAATTATGCATAAGAAATGCATTCCTATTATGTTAATTAGGGATGTCCAGATCCGATCACGCGATCGGAAATCGGGCCCGATCACGTGGTTTCAGACTCGATCGGAATCGGACGTTACCTCCCGATCAGGACTCGGATATATATGTATTGGGGTGCAACGGTTCTCAGTAAAAAATCGAACCGTATGGTTCTCCACTTACGGTTCGGTACGCACTTGCACCGCGGTCCATCTCGAATGACGACGCATCTATTGGTTAATATGGTTTGTTTAAAATAGCAACGTGGAAAACAGACAGACAGAGTTCAGATAATGTATGTTTCAGTCGATGGATGCGCAAAACGTTACAACAACAATAATCAGAAAGCGTGGACAAAACAGTTACTCTTTGTAAACTGTTAACTGCGAGTGCCGTCTGCTCTAATGTCCAGTCATTTACGCCGTCATCGCCGTTGATAGCACGAGCGCAGGTGAGACCTGAACAGCACACGCTGCTATCTGTGTTTAAACTAACTCATTTAAGCCTTGCTGATTTAAACCTTCAAGAACAAGACGCGAAAGAGAGCTCGCGCGCTGTGAGAAGATTTGTGTGCACTCATCCGAAGCGCGCACGCGCTTATTTCAGTCAGCGCGCAAATACTGAGTTCTCTTTCAAGTCTTGCGCTTCAGCGGACAAATTCATACAAAAATTATGTCAACATGCCCGTCTTAGCGAGTATCCTAGCAAACATAGTCGGTTATGTCTTAAGTGAACGTATATTAGTCGAGAAAGAAAGGCACTTGTGTAACAGTATATGTACTGGATCGTGCATGTCTTATAGGGAAAAAAACTATTCCTGCTGCCTGTTTTTAATGTTAAATCAAACAACAAATAACAAAGAAATCACTCACTGCTCTTGACTGAATAGTTTTTGTAACTTCAATAATGATTAATCTTTATTTATTTTATACAGTAAAGATAATATGCAGTGATATTTTATATTTGATTACTTTATCCATTTTCTGTACGTGAAAACTACTGTTAGATACCTGAAAAACCTGAAAAGCACTGTTCCTGGATCCTGGATCTGTTTTTTCGCTCTTCTTTATTCTTTTTTATGTATTATAGCAGTATCGGATCGGGACTCGGTATCGGTAGATACTCAAAATCAAATGACTCGGACTCGGACTCGAGGGCAAAAAAACGTGATCGGGACATCCCTAATGTTAATACAGTTTTTGCACACACACACACACACACACAAAAAACAAATATGGGGGAAAAATATTATTTTTTAACTCACATTCTGCCTCTCTGTCTGTATGATCAGTTTTTAAAGGGATAGTTCACCCAAAATCCAGACAGTTGCCAGTAGCCATTGACTTCCAAAGTATTTTTTTTTTTTAAAGTCAATGGCTACCGTCAACTATTTGATTAACAACATTCTTTAAAATATCTACTTTTGTGTTCTACAGAAGAAAGAAACTCATGTCATCTTTAGAACAACTTGAGGGTGAGTAAGTGATGACATCATTTTAATTTTTGGGTGAACTATCCCTTTAAGGGGCAGCTCCTTTAAGGCTTGTCAGTGAACTGCCATAGTTATGATTGGCTATCATCATTGCAGAAGAAAAAGTAGTGACTTTGGTATTAATGACCCCTTGCTATTGCACGTAATGGGAGTAAATAATAGCGCTGACTGCATATAGCATTCTACAACACAAAACCATGTGACATTACGTCAATGAAGTGTTGGATCGCAAGGTCTGTGGGTATCATTTGAGAGGTGCGATAGGACTTGATTTTGTATCTTTGTATTGCGATCAGCGTAATTAAATAAACATGCTCCTGCCACCCTTCATTTAGGACTCCTTATAGATTAAAGACACTATTCTTAGATGACTCGGACCGACTAACAGATCGACAACGGCAGGCAACCACGAGTTATCAGTGTCACCCTAAAGTGCACTCTTATCCACGGAGATCTGTGAACTGGTATCTCTCTTAATTCAAGCCATGCTAATGGCTCATTAATATGAGAGTCATGGGGCTGTCAAAGACATCGTGCAGCACAGAGCTAAAGGACACTAATCCCCATTGATTAGAGTTCTCAGATCAAAGGCTTCCAGCGCTGTCACTTCACCTCTATTCTCCCCTACCCACTCGCGCTGCAATTAGGAGCCCTCTCAGCGTTTCATTAAGATGTTAAAAATACCAAGTCGCCTCCCCCTCAAGGGACCCAGTCACTGAGTCACATACCGAAATCCTCATTTACCATTGTGAGATACAAACCGTGGCAATTCCCTGAACATTTCAATCTGTTGGATGCCTCACTCGTGTCTGCAACTCACAAAAGCAAATGCTGAGTCTTCAGTAGACCTGGGGCCGTATTCACAAAACATCTGAAGGCTAAAAGTAGCTCCTAACATGCCGATTTAGGAGAAACTCTTAAAAATAATGGGCGTGTCGGTCCTAATTTTAGGAGTCCTAAATTTTTGCTCTAAGAGTATTTCACAAAGCATTTTAGCACTAAAACTAGCTCCTAAGTCTGTGAAACGTTAGGAGTAGTCAAGAGGACTACTAAGTCACTAAGACCAAATCACAAACAGTCCTATTCCAGCCAAAGACACTGTACACCATTGAGGGAATAGCGATAGAGCCTTTGGTGCTGAACCTTTTCTTCATAAATGCAATACATTTTGATTTATAGATTTGAATCTACAATGAGACACCAAAAAAAAACTTTAACAAATAAATAAATATTGTCTGATTACCTGTGGCAATGGTTTTCGTGAGTTCACACTTAAAAATGATTGAATAGAGTAAAAAAATATATATAATAAGCGTATTTGACGTGCTGTCCAAGGAACTTAGCCCAAACCCAGAGTTCTCCTCATATCCCCAGCCGAGAATGAGCAGGATGGCGGAGGGATGCAGAAAACTGTCGAAGTAACTATAGGCGAGTTGGATCTCATCTGTGTATATCAGCGTTTCTCAAAGTTTCTCAAAATTTTCCGGTGGGAAATAGAGACAGAGTGGGGAGCAAATTTGGTCATTTTTGGCCCATCTGTATTAAACTTTTAAACGGTACGGTCTCACATATGGGAGAACGTTCAGAGATGTCACTAGATTCAAACTGTGCTTTCGCGCTCTGGTTGGCGCCGCTGAGCCAGAGACGGACGCGTTCAGCAGCGCTTGTCATTTATCACAACTATGCAGTCTTCAACAACATAATGATTATTTTAGGTTTCAGACATTTAAATATACATAAGTACTAGTAAAACAATACATTTAGAATTAGTAAAGTACACACTGATGTGTATGGAAGCAGCAATAACAATCAATTCAAATATAATTTGCTGACGTGTTTTATTCATATCATATCAGATACACATAGTGTAAGTAACTATAAAGTTTACTATTTTCTCCCAGGTCACCGGCCACTTACATGAATTTCAGGAGAAATTGATGAATTCACGTGCTTTAAACTGAACAGCGGCGCAAGCAAACATGACGGCGCCCATCTCCGGCATCTCGCGTTATAGATCAAGATCATTTATTAACGTTTTTAAATGACAAAGCACACTCACTTACACATACTTGAATATCAGATAGTTGATGACATTGTAAGCAAGTTTGTGAATATTTTGAATAAAAAAGGAGAAACAAAATAAAAGCGTTTGGCTACATCTGTAAAGCATGACGTGTCGCCATGGAAACAGGGGAAATGTTCTATAATATTTAATTTATATAGGCCTATAATAAATTATAATGCAAAGTGATATAATTTTATTTTCTCTATTTGAACGTTTTAATGCTGTTATTAGGGCCCGAGCACCGATGGTGTGAGGACCCTATTGGAATTGCTCAGCCAATTATTCTTCTTCTCCAAAATGAATCGCATTTTTGAGGGCCTAAATGTTCTCAAAAACTCATGAAACTTTGCACACGCGTCAGAAGTGGTGTAAATTTACATCTGATATGGGTTTCAGAATTAGGTATGGCAAAATGGCTCGATAGCGCCACCTACAAAATTTAAATTAAGCGCCCTTCGTGGTACGTTTCACGTACAGTTATGAAATTCGGTAGACAGATGTAATAGCCCAAAACCTACAAAAAAGCACCTGGGTGCAAAGTTTGTAAACCCAACAGGAAGTGAGATATTTTGAATTTTCTCTACAAAATTTTGGCAGTTTTTGCCATTTCCACATGTTGTACTTTAACGAACTCCTCCTAGAGCTTTAATCAGATCAACATCATATTTGGTCAGTCTAATCTAAAGGCCTTTGAGACGTTAAATTCCGAAGATCTAGAGTTTTCGCTGAAGGGCGTGTTCGTGGCGGTCTGACAAAGTTCGATGTTTCGCCATGAAACAGGAAGTTGTTGTAACTCGGGCATACAATGTCTGATCTGTCCCAAACTTCACATGTTTTATTAGAGGCCTGACCTGAAGACATCTATATGACAATATTCAGTTACAGTCATAGCGCCACCTGTGGGTAACAGGAAATGACATGTTTTGCACTGTGATTAACTCCTCCTAGAGATTTAATCAGAAGCACATCATATATGGCCAGTCTAATCTTAAGGCCTTTGAGATGTTAAATTGCAAAGATCTTGAGTTTTCTTTGAAGGGCGTGTCCGTGGTGACCGACAAAGTCTGATGTTTTGCCATGTAAGGTAAATCACTTTTTTGAGGGCCGAAACATACTCGAAAACTCATGAAACTTTGCAGATGCGTCAGAAGTGGTGAAAATTTACGTCTGATATGGGTTTCAGAATTAAGTGTGGTAAAAAGGCTCGATAGCGCCACCTAAAAAAATTCAAAGAAGTGCCCCTGACACTACGTTTCACGTACAGGTATGAAATTTGGTACACACATCTAACAGCCCAATACCTACAAAAAAGTCTCTTGGAGTGAAATCTGAAAACCAACAGGAAGTCAGATATTTTGAATTTTCTTTGCAAAATGTGTGCAGTTTTTGCCATTTCCAGACGTTGTACTTTAATGAACTCCTCCCAGAGCTTTAATCAGATCAACATCATATTTGGTCAGTCTAATTTAAAGGCCTTTGTGACGTTAAATTGCGAAGATCTAGAGTTTTCACTGAAGGGTATGGCCGTTGTAGCCGTTGTAGCTGTTGTAACTCAAGCATACAATGTCCGATCTGCTCCAAACTTCACATGTTTGATAATAGTCCTGGCCTGAGGACATCTACATGGCAATATTCGGTTACGGTCAAAGCGCCACCTGTTGGCAGCAGGAAGTGTGGCACTTTGAAATGACTTGGATATATTTCTCCTGTATTTACTCGCTTGCATCCATGTCACCCACTGTTCACTGTTTTCCTAATGCCAAAGGGTGGCGGTTAGCCTGGGTGCGAGGGCCCTTTCATCGCTGCTTGCAGCTTTAATTTGATGTTATGTTTTTAAAATGTGATGTTAATAAAATAAATGTTAACATATTTTACAGTTAAACTTAAAGCCTAGTTTTTTTTTTTTTTTATCATTTTGTTGGGACGACTGGGGACAGGTGGGGCTCGGAATCCTTCCCTACCTCCAAAGTGGGGAATGGCAGAAAAAGTTTGAGAGACACTGATGTATATATTCCTCCTCTCGAGCTGATTAGAAAGACTGTTTGAATGTGTTTCTCTTAAACTTTGTTTATAAAACATAATTTGTTCCTTGAATTCTGCATTTGTCTCAGCAGCTTTGTGAATAGGTTTTAAGAGAAAACTATTTGCTAAGAACTTTTACTGCTAATTAGGAGAACTCTTAGTGGTAAGATAAAATGTTTTGTGAATACGGTCCCTGGACTCTACTGTGCATGCAATGCGTAATAATGAGCTCATGGTCCTCCAGGGATTTAAAAAGATGTATTTAGCAACAAAAAGTTTTTCTCTTCTTCTTCTTTTTTTGTTTGCTTGAGATGAACTTAAAGGGTTAGTTCACTCAAAAATGAAATTTCTGTCATTAATTACTCACCCTCATGATATTCTACGCCCGTAAGACCTTCATTCATCTTCGGAACACAAATTAAGATATTTTTGATAAAATTCAAGAGCTTTCTGACTCTGTTTCTCCATAAACAGCAATGCAATTACCAATTTCAAGGGCCAAAAAGGTAGTAAAGATATCGTTAAAATAGTCCATGTGACTACAGTGGTTCAACCTTAATGTTATGAAGCGACGAGAATATTTTGTGCACAAAAACAAAACAAAAATAACAACTTTATTCAACAGTTTCTTCTCTTCCCTGTCATTCTCCTACGCTGTTTATGTTGTAGACACTGCAGGCTTCTGGGTTCTACGTCAAAATGCCGGCTCATTATTGTCCAGCTCCGGCGTCAGGATCACACGCACGTGTCATGGTGCTTACGTGAACAGCGTCGGCCAATAATGAGTCGCCGTTCTGACGTAGAACCCAGATGTCTATTTTAACAATGTCTTTACTACCTTTCTGGGCCTTGAAAGTGGTAATTAAATTGCTGTCTATGGAGGGGTCAGAGAGCTCTCGGATTTCATCAAAAATATCTTAATATGTGTTCCGAAGATGAACGAAAGTCTAACAGGTTTGGAAGGACATGAGGGTGAGTAATTAATGACAGAATTTTCATTTTTGGGTGAACTGACCTTTTAAGTGGGCACAGCATTAAGTAAGGAGTTAAAAAAATCACATGTAAGTGAAATCTGTCAAAGAACATTTTTAAAAATACACCTTTGATAAAGGAAATTATAGGAAATGGTTTAAATTGGCAAGAGAAATATTAGAACTGCTCTCAGAGTCTTATCTTACCTTATGCTTATGCTCTTCCTGTCTCTCCACACAGAAGGATAACCTGCGCCTGGAAGAAAGAGGAAGTGCATCAATGAATTGAACAATACATATGCATTCACGCACACTCCCAGCAGGCATTCGTAAATTTACTTGTGCACATAAAACACCTTCCTGAAACAATTACATACTATGGCATACCCAGGCAGACCCCCGAGAATTCATTTCAAATCTCAAAACCCCTGAATGGTGAACAAAAATCACAATAAAAAAATAAATAATATATTATATAATAATATGAAATAAATAATAATACATCCTCACGGCAGTACATATACTCAAATTACTTGCTCTAAAACGCTGATTTATTCAGAAATGACACACCCCAACTGAACCAAATTGTCTCCTCTCAACATTTGATATTCTTGATGCTCTTCTGCACGTCAGTACTGCTCTCGTCATTGTTAGTATGACAAATAAAGTTTTAAAAATTAAGAAAAGTTTTTAGGATGGTCTGCCTCAGCAGTCTAGCAGCAATTGTCAAAATGATTGAGATGCCCAATCAAATCAAAGAAGGCGGGCTTTACTGTTCACAGAATTATAATTTTTTTTAAATTCATGTGTCCTCATAAAGTCGTTAGATACAGTTTCACCAGCCAGGACCTCATCTAGACACATACTGGATAAGAACATCCTGATCAAACCTGTAAATTACATGTAAATTAAATTACATGGTATCTCTCGAACCTGGGAAGCCATTCACAATTAACAAAGCTTACTGGCGATTTAAAACATGTTATCATGCAACTTAATGGCAAATATAAATTTTCCAACTAATATAAAGCAATATTTACATAGTATAATAATAGTAAACTTATGTCTCTCACACGTTTCCCACATTGTCCCGCAAAATCACATCTACATCCTGCAAAAGAGCAATAACCAGGTGGTCACCCTGGTGTTTACTGCCGCAAGGGCAGGACAATAACCTCTCCTGTCCTGCAGCAACTTGTCACAGATCACAGCAATTGCAAACAACAATGATCCAATCAATTCCTGATGGACAAAATCAAGTCCCGCCCTACGTTTGTACTTGATCAAGAAGCCATTTCAAGGATATATGTCACAAAAGGGAAGACTATCACAACTTACATTTTATGCAGACTTAAAAGGTGAAAAAGTGCAAGATAAGTCGTAAGTAGATAAACATTTAAAATTTGACAACTGTTAGGTGATAGAAATGTTAAACAACAAACAGTAATATCC
This sequence comes from Megalobrama amblycephala, assembly GCF_018812025.1. Classification (NCBI taxonomy): domain Eukaryota; kingdom Metazoa; phylum Chordata; class Actinopteri; order Cypriniformes; family Xenocyprididae; genus Megalobrama; species Megalobrama amblycephala. Next base: position 38,280,332 of record NC_063060.1, on the reverse strand, counting down.
AATGATGCAAACTACCAAACCTTTTTTGTGAAATTTCATCATTTTGAACTGAAAGTAGCTTATATTTTAGGCTAAATGATTAATGTAATTTATAATTGAATGTGACGAGACAAGAAACACTAAAAAAGGCAGATTTAAAAAAAAAATATTTGCAGATAGTTACTTTAGAATAAATGAAATTATAATAATACTGTTGTGTTTCTTTTTCTGTATACCCTAAAATCCTGCTTATTATATTTTCCTTATAAGGCAGAACAAATCTACACAAAGTAACTGTCAATAATGTGTCTAAAATGTTAGTTACTCAACTTCTTGTTTATTGAACTGTTGTATACAAGGGCGTAAGTTTGATTTTGCCACAGGTGGGGACATAAAAGCATTTGTGTTTTTTTTTGCATGTGGATTTTTTTTGCATTTATAATATACTATTAATTGTAACCTGAATGCATTCAGGTTTCTGAATGTATTTATTTGGCTTCTCAGGTAATTTCAATGCCAATGGTATGTCCCATTTCAGATGAACAACAGTGGTTGCATATACAGTACAGTGGGTACGGAAAGTATTCAGACCCCCTTAAATTTTTTGTTATACTCTTTGTTATATTGCAGCCACTTGCTAAAATCAATTAAGTTTATTTTTTTTTCCTCATTAATGTACACACATCACCCCATATTGACAGAAAAACACAGAATTGTTGACATTTTTGCAGATTGATTAAAAAAGAAAAACTGAAATATCACATGGTCCTAAGTATTCAGACCCTTTGCTCAGTATTTAGTAGAAGCACCCTTTTGATCTAATACAGCCATGAGTCTTTTTGGGAAAGATGCAACAAGTTTTTCACACCTGGATTTGGGGATCCTCTGCCATTCCTCCTTGCAGATCCTCTCCAGTTCTATCAGGTTGGATGGTAAACGTTGGTGGACAGCCATTTTTAGGTCTCTCCAGAGATGCTCAATTGGGTTTAAGTCAGGGCTCTGGCTGGGCCATTCAAGAACAGTCATGGAGTTGTTGTGAAGCCACTCCTTCGTTATTTTAGCTGTAGGAAGGGTTCTGGTCATCCCAAATGTCTTCTATTTAAGGATTATGGAGGCCACTGTGCTCTTAGGAACCTTAAGTGCAGCAGAAATTTTTTTTGTAACCTTGGCCAGATCTGTGCCTTGCCACAATTCTGTCTCTGAGCTCTTCAGGCAGTTCCTTTGACCTCATGATTCTCATTTGCTCTGACATGCACTGTGAGCTGTAAGGTCTTATATAGACAGGTGTGTGGCTTTCCTAATCAAGTCCGAATCAGTATAATCAAACACAGCTGGACTCAAATGAAGGTGTAGAACCATCTCAAGGATGATCAGAAGAAATGGACAGCACCTGAGTTAAATATATGAGTGTCACAGCAAAGGGTCTGAATACTTAGGACCATGTGATATTTCAGTTTTTCTTTTTTAATAAATCTGCAAAACTGTCAACAATTCTGTGTTTTTCTGTCAATATGGGGTGCTGTGTGTACATTAATGAAGAAAAAATGAACTTAAATGATTTTAGCAAATGGCTGCAATATAACAAAGAGTGAAAATTTAAGGGTCTGAATACTTTCCGTACCCACTGTAAATATATTTTTATTGTTTGAATTATTGATAGGGACAATTCAGTATAGTCGCTGGATATTGGTAGGGGCATGTCCCTATCATCCCTACTAAATTCTACGCTCTTGGTTGTATAGGCTAGCAGCCTTTTTACTGTTTGAATCAGAAGTTATTTTCTCATCAGTGTGGCCACAATCTTTGTATTTCTTCCTTAAGGAGAGATGTTGTTCACCAAAATAAAGCCAATGTATTTCTGGCTTTACTTGTCAACATTGAGGTTGAACAAATGTGAAAGATTATAGTATTTAATTTTCTTTCTGACCATAGCATAGTCATTACAGGGGTGGCTTTAGGGTAGACTGAGGCTTAACACTGTTCTGGAGAGATGTAAATTAAGTGCATATAACACGATTCTGCCAATATGCATATGGATATTGATTGGAGCTTTCTGAATAAGTAAACCACAGAGCGCATTTCTCCTAAGGACACATACCATGTCTGAATGAATTTAAATATTTAGTCCACAAAAGCAAACAATAGTCAGGATTTGTATGGAATAATGAAAAAATATAAATAAATATTAATATAAATAACACTGTGTCTATTCCCTCAGAGGTAGGCTAAACTACTGAGGCATTTCGGGAAGAGAAAGTAAGCAAACTTTTAGAATGTAAATAATTTCCCAGCGAGCAGAGGATGCAAGAGGCTGGCCGAACAAAAAAATTGCTGTGTAGGCACAACAAAATGGATCCACAAAATGAATACATGAATAAAATAGAGCATGCTCGAAACAAATACGCTCTATCCATTCAATGGTACGGCAAACAAGCTACGCAAACCAGCTCCGAAAGATGCCGGTGCTCATTTTCTGGCTCACCTTCCATCACTTCTCACAACTTGTGAAGTGCTACAATCAACCGTGCTGCCAGTTCGCTTGCAGTAGCTTTTCAATTCTTTTGCTCTTGAAAAGAAATTTAAAAAATTCATGAGGGACTAATATAAAACTTGAGTTTCTGCTTTTTTGCCACCCACACTTTTCCTTCACTGCTTGAACAGGATAACCATTGTAAAATTTCTCTAGTTTTCCCATATGATTCATGGGCCTAGTGCTTCAGCATCAACATGACAGAAGTCCTGTGCCTCACATCCAGTCCCTGTGCTGGCAGTTACAGTATGTCACTGAAGCATCACAGAGAGGGATCACCACGGCACCATTTCTCTGTAATTTGTTATCTTTCGGCGATCCCATTTCCGATGTGTTGATGCAGCAGATAGATTCCCATACCGTAACCATTTATCACCTGTCACTGGAAACTGTTGTCACACTTTTTTTTTATCTCTCTGCAAGAAAAAAAAAATCAGCTTTGAGAAATGTTTTTTTTTTCTCCTGTAGAAGGGTTAGAGTCATAAACTCTGACAACATACAATATGAAAGTACAAACAGTATGAATACACTGTGTACATTTATGCACATCAGAAAAAGATGTAAACAATGTACTATATTTTCTGTTGTTTGCAAAACAATGTTCATGTTGGTGTGAGTTCAGCTCACGCATAATGAACACAGATAGTTAGCCATCTTAAAGGCCCACTGAAGTGCCTTGAAATGTGCAGCATTATTCATTGCGTTGATGCAATTTACACTGAAACAGGAAGACAGGGCCAATAGCGTATATCTTCTAATACCAATTCTGGCATTGTTTTGGAACACACTAACATACAAATAACAGTAAGTATAACATACTTTCAGGTAATTCTTTCACAGATTATAAAATAAGTAATCCCACAGGTGTCCTCATGTCAGAGCATTTTAAAGGTGCCATCAAACTTTTTTTTACATGATGTAATATAAGTCTAAGGTGTCCCCTGAATGTGTCTGTGAAGTTGCAGCTCAAAATACCCCATAGATTTTTTTAATACATTTTTTTAACTGCCTATTTTGAGGCATAATTATAAATGCGCCGATTCAGGCTGCGGCCCCTTTAATTGCTTGCACTCTCCGCCCCCTCCCAAGCTCTCAACTCTATCATTGCATAAACAAAGTTCACAAAGCTAATATAACCCTCAAAATGGATCTTTACAAAGTGTTCATCATGCAGCATGTCTAATCGCATAAGTATGGTATTTATTTGGATGTTTACATTTGATTCTGAATGAGTTTAATGGTGCTCCGTGGCTAAAGCTAACATTACACACTGTTGGAGAGATTTATAAAGAATGAAGTTGTGTTTATGAATTATACAGACTGCAAGTGTTTAATAATGAAAATAACGACGGCTCTTGTCTCCGTGAATACAGTAAGAAACGATGGTAACTTTAACCACATTTAACAGTACATTAGCAACATGCTAACGAAACATTTAGAAAGACAATTTACAAATATCACTAAAAATAACATGTAATCATGGATCATGTTAGTTATTATTGCTCCATCTGCCATTTTTCGCTGTTGTCCTTGCTTGCTTACCTAGTCTGATGATTCAGCTATGCACAGATCCAGACGGTAATACTGGCTGCCCTTGTGTAATGCCTCGATCATGGACTGGCATATGCAAATATTAGGGGCGTACACCGCGACTGTTACGTAACAATCTGTGTTATGTTGAGTTTTGCCTGTTCTTCGGAGGTCTTTTAAACAAATGAGATTTATATAAGAAGGAGGAAACAATGGAGTTTGAGACTCACTGTATGTTTTTTCCATGTACTGAACTATGCCGAGGTAAATTTTCAATTCGATGGCACCTTTAAAGCTGCAGTCCGTAAGTTTTGTCTCTTTGTCGCCATCTCTGTTTGAAACCTGCAATTGCAGTTATTTGCGGATTTATCATCTTTACGCGGGTTGTGCATCAGCACGGCTCAGCTGCAGATGAATCTAATGTTTGCTGTCAGTCACCACACCGGTGTGGATACTGTACTTCAGAATCACAGATTCTACGTTTTGGAAGTATGACCAAAATAAGAATTTTCACTGGAAAAATGTCATCTGAACAAGTAAGTAACATGTCTGCCATATTTGTTTTGACCAACTGAGGTCTGGCCATGGTTGCAGGCAGAACGCTGATACCGGCACTTTTGCAGGAATGAACGCGATGCCAGTTTCGTTTTTTTTCCGTAAGTAGAATAGGGAAGGCGTAGGATATACAGCGTAAGCTTTTTGAAGAATGTGGAAAGCGGAAGCACGTGCAAGACAATATTTTGTGTTTATAAAGCATATACAGTTGTATTTTTTTAGAAAATGACAGATCGTTTCGCTAGATAAGACCCTTATTTCTCGTCTGGTATTGTTTAAAGCCCTTTGAAGCTGCACTGAAACTGTCATTTTGACATTCAACCATTTGGAGGACACTGAAGTCCACTATAAGGAGAATAATCCTGGAATGTTTTCATCAAAAACCTTCATTTCTTTTCGACTGAAGAAAGAAGGACATGATCATCTTGGATGACATGGGGGTGAGTAAATTATCAGGAAAATTTTATTTGAAAGTGGACTAATCCTTTAAATATTTCCCATTAAAAGTATGGTAATGAAAATAGCACATGTTGTTGTGTTTTCATAAGTGAAAAATGATTCAAATACAGAATGGTGATGTTCAATTAAATCTGATAAAGATTAATTGATTGTCTTGGAATTAAAGTATGTGTTGACGAAAAGCGTGAAATCTCAGCACCTCATTACTCAATGATTTATGAATCCATTTGTATTTAAATATTAGTTTTTATAAGTCATCTTTTAGTAAAGTTGTGCCAGGGTTCTTTTCTATTTGTAAATGACATTTAATCGTGCCTTACTATGTTTGGAGAGCAAACACACTTTTGATTGGTCAGTACGTCTAATGGTTAGAAATGATTAATGGAAGTGTCCTCTCTGGCTGCATATAGATGATTAAATAATAATGAAGTTATGAGAATGAAATTGAATTATCAGAGCAGCAAATTCAACAGGTCGAACAATGCCTTTTGTTGCATTCGTGTATCTGAATAATCTATCGCCACACCCTCCCATTTAGAAAGGTCTCCTGCAAAAGTGCTGGTATCAGCGTTCTGCCTGCAACCATGGCCATACCTCAGAGCTTTGATATAAAACCTGTCAAATTTTAATTAATATTAGTTTCATGGCTTGGGTTTTTATGATCGACACTTGCGATAATGAATTTCATTCACTAGTTACAGACTATGAATAAGGAATATGTTTTCTGTGGTAAGACAGTGGGTAATATTTATCTCCCTCGTTCTCTCAGTCACTCTTTAGTACAACACAGCGAATCACAGGATTTTCCTTTCTCAATAATGGGCAATTCCTTGTTAAAATGGTGTTGTGTATTGAATAAGAAAGAACTGGCTTCTCCATATCCATGGCAATCTGCCATTTCCACATGTCACCTAATCAAAATCCTAGATCACTGTTTATATTGAAAAAACAAACAAAAAAACATGCAGAGACACATACATGTCCAGTCAAGATGGGTTTTTTTTTTGTTTAGTTTTTTGTGATGTCTAAATGTGCACATACTAAATGCATATTTGCAATGAAATTGTACTTGCTATCTTTAGCCTGGGAAAAAAGCAGAAAAGGTTGAAAAGAGCTTTCATCCTAGGAAGCAGGATTACTTTTTTCCTTTTGGCTAAGGCCTCAGGATTTTGCTTTTATCTTTAAAGTTTTTTTTTTCTGAATTGAGAGGCTAAGTTGAAATAGCACTCTTTACTATAGGTAAAGCATCAGCCTTCACCTGGTGAAGCTATGACATCAAAGACAGCCAAAATGATTTTAAACTTAAAACCTGAAAAGTAGAAAGAAAAAAAAAGTTTTGACCTGCTTTTTGCATTCTGACGAGAGTGTACTATTCAGTGTAACACATAAGAACAGAGTACATGGGCTTATTCTGTTCTTCCATTGCATTCATAGGAGAAGCTTCTCTAAAAAAAAAAAAAAAAAAGTATAAAAGGGCCTGGGAGCCTGAAAATAATGTGCAGGGGGTTTGCAGCATCTTATTAAAAGCACTTTTATGCCTCGTAGCTAAACCAGCATCGGCATTATTTGTCTAAGGAGGTCAGAAACCCTCTTCCATCATGCATCACAGAATCTGAATACAGAAAACCACAAGTGTGGAATTATCTCTCAGAACTCAGCAGACATCAAATCTGATATTCATTCCTTTATGCTAATGAAGATAATGCTGTTATAATCAGACACTCAGGATTTGTTATTATGCAGACAATTGATAACCTAAAACAGTTCTATGTGAAATAGGATTTGTCCCCTTGGAAGGTTCTTCGATCTGACATTTTTGTCAAAATTGAGTTATTCACATATTCTTATTCTGTGACAACTTATTTACATTATGTGATTTTTTTTTTTTTTTTTTTTAAGTTGTGAACATGTTTATTCAGAAAACAAAAAAGGTTGTATCTACAAAGTTAAATGGAATGCAAAAACTATCTTGCACTGTTGCACTATAAAGACATGTATACATAATTACGACTAATTACAAACAGTTTGCATTTATTAAAGAACAATTGTATAATTGTTTAGTTCATACAACTTAATTGTGAATTGTTATAGGATATGTGTTGGTTGCTCTCAATCTGTCTGTGCACTACAGTGTAATAGTTAGAGGAGACTGTCAAAAAGATATGATTCAGTTGTCACTCAAATTAAACATCTATACTCTAAAAAATGCTGAGTTAAAAAACAACCCAAGTTGGGTTGAAAATTAACAAACCCAGCAATTGGGTTGTTTTAACCCAGCGGTTGGGTTAAATGTTTGTGCTGAGCAGTTTTATTTAACCCAACTATTGTTTAAAAATGACTATATGGCTGGCTTAAAATGAACCCAAGATAGGTTGGAAATTAAAAATCAGACATAATTACTAGAGGCAACAATAATAATCAAAAGGTGAACATTTATTAATGTTTAATTACTATTCATTAAACTTAATAAATGTTAATTTATTAAACATATTGGTAAATGTTAATTCCCAACATATTTTGGGTTCATTTTAAGCAAGCAATACAGTCATTTTTAAACACTGTTGAGTTAAACAAAACTACCCAGCAGGTTGGGCAAACATTCAATGGGTTTGTCCATTTTCAACCCAGTTTGGGTTGTTTTTAACCCAGCATTCTTTAGAGTTTAGATGTTTTGTTTCATGAATGCAAGCTTAAAGAGTGGCCTACTTTTGACATCATTGATTAAAATCTCAATTTCGAACATTGTACTGATAATGTAACCAATCCGAGGAGTTCCAAACGCTTTTAGACAAATGTGAGCAGTTTTAAGATTAAATTCCAAATTATATGCTTGAATCACACTGCATGCTTTTAAAGGGACATTCCACAGATCTGAAGAAGGGCCACTTGATGGCAGAATGATTTACCTTAACTAAAGAAATATTGATATTAACCAAACCATGGCACTACATGTATGCCACTCATACAGTACTTACGGTTGTGTTCATAGAAATGTGAGTTTGCTCAATCAGTGATGCTTGACCTGAATATTTGACAAAAGGGGTTTTCGCACCTGAGGAATCTTTTCATAGTTCCTAGAACTATTGGCTGAAGTACCAGATTTTTCCATCTTCACACTGCAGGAACTAGGAACGATTTTAGTTCTAGGAACTCCTTTTGGGGGAACTAAATTAGCTCCTACTTCAGAGTAGGGTCTAAACCAGCACTATAGGAACTATCAATGATGTGAGTATACATTGATTGGTCAAACGCATGTCAAACACCAACATCCGGCATTTTTAAATAGCCGTGTAAACATATTAACATGAAAAAACAACGATAACGACATTTACCTGTCGTCTGCAGGGTTGTGTTCTTATTTCCACCTCGATGATATGTAATACAGAAAGTTGTCATGGGAGATTTCGTCTCTTAGCCCCTCTTTTTGCTCTTTCAGGCACGTAAATTCTGCATTTACATTCCATCTCCGTTATCACGAAACCCAAGGCACACAACAAACACAGCTCCGATCACGGCACCCTCCATCCACCGTTTTTTAGTGTTTGTAAATGCCGCGCTCAAAGACGGCGCTGTCGGCCGCTTCAGAGTTCCTATTGCCGGTGTGAATGCAACCAGGAACGTGGCCCAAGGGAGAAATTAGTTCTCAGGGAACTATCCTACTGGCTAGTTCCTAGAACTATTCAGTGCGAAAGCCCCTCAAGAGAAAATGCAAGCAGAGCTACCCAGAGTTAGTAAGATCACTACACTTTCAGAGAAAGAAAAAGGTGAGCAAAAGCCAGACAGATTTCCATCAGGTCGGCAAGAGAAGCCGTGAGAAAACCAAAACCTATAATCTTTAGTGAATCTCTATTGAGCCATTATTGCATTTGGATGTTCTTCAGAGAGGTGAACTATAACTTCAGTTTTACAAAATGGGATTAAAATGGACAGTTTAAACAGGATCAGTTTTCTTTTGGCTGCTGTAATGTAAGATACAGATTTATTTTATGCTGAAAAGAGCCTGGAAAGGTGCATTTTTGAGCTGTTCTTCTGCATATATTCTGCTCATTAATATAGACAGGCTGTTTTAGAAGAAGAAGAAAAAAAACAGAACATTTGCTGTAAACATGGCCTGAGGAAACCATCGATGCACAAAGATGCTATCAATGTGAGCAGCAAAGAGGAAAAGTGAGCACAATAATCTTGTTTACCGTGTAGTGTTCAGATAGCTGCGTAAATTCCACGTCCTGCCCTGCCTCAGAACATTGGACACATGGCCTCAGGACTAGAGGGCACTTTGCTGAATGCTAATTAAGAAACTATGAAACAATCAATTGAACTGCTCTGTGCTCTTGTAAAGTGCATAGAGAAGCAATGGGATGCCATATTTGTACTGACACAGCAACCTGTCCTCTCTCCATCTTTCCTTTTCTCTATTCTCTTCTGCCCTCCTCGTACTCTTCTCTCTCTTGCTCACTTCTCCACCACCTTCCCTTTTTTCTTTCTGCCTATCACTGCTCCCTTTTCTGTCTTCATGTCTTCCTCTTTTCATTTACCCTCGCCTTTGGTTTCTGGTTGTGCAAAGCGTTTTTTTATAGAGTTGTGTGATGGAGCCTTTGGAAAGCAACTCCCCAGAGCTCTCTGGAGTCTGTCTGCACAACAACAGATTTTGGAGCTGGGCCTTTTAAGAGCCTGGAAAATGGGGTATAGCAACCCAGTGTGCTTTGGTTGGACTGTGGAACCGCAGGGGACTGTGGAACTGATGCCAGAACCTCACTTCAAAGGCTCATACATGAGGAGAAAAGTGACCAATTTCTCTTCTAAGAGTAAAGACAAGCTCAATAGAGACAATGAAATCGCCGCACTGCTGGGAGTTAACTAAAGGTTGTGATGCCGTAGCTTTATTTTTTTCAGTGTTGTGAAAGTAGTTTTCAAAATGTACTGTAGTGACAAGCTACTTTTTCAGGTAGTAAAGTATTCAAATGTACTGTTAATGCACACGCTGCTTTACAGTTCAGCAAGATCAACGTCATATCCACTGAGTGATTCAGTGAATCATTTCTCCCCTAAATGCTTCTTTCTCTCATATCTACTGTTGTAAAATCTGACTACTAACTAATGAAATATTATCCTTAAATTACGATAATCATTGCCTAACATGTTCATTATGTCTGCTCTAAGTAAATACATGATGTTTACTAGCCACATAACTTATCTTATATTATCTTAGCTGTTTATTACTGCCATATTTACTTTGACACACTCATCTCTGAATAACAACAGAATACTTACTGGTTGTAACATTAAAAAAAGCATTTTCTGTGAAGCTGCTCTGAAACAATATGTATTGTGAAAACTATACAAATAAACTTCAATTAATTTGAATTCTAGTAAATCAGTTCATTCTAAATGATTCTTCCTCTTAAATTTAGCATTGGATCATCTGATTGCTTCAAATGAATCAGTTCCCTCCAAACGGTTCTTTCTGATTCCTTCTTGTGAATCAGTTCAGTCTAAAAGAATTGATTGGTTCGCCCTAATTGGTTCTTTTTATTCTCTCATATGCACTGTGTGAATCAGTTCACACTAAATGATTTATGATTCATTCTTGTGAATCAAATCACACTAAATGGCACTCTCACACATATGCAGCTTTGGGCAATTTTTGAATCGTAGTTTATTTAAAAATACATTTTCCTCTTAGTTTGAATCTAGTCAGTCTCATTTGTTAGTAACTTAGTGCAACTAACCACTTTTTGCTTAATTGCAATTTAAGTAAATGGCAGGGGCCAGTCAGTCAGTACAGCTGATGGACTTCTGGTAAAATTATGTAAATTTTTACCATTCCAAATGTTGAAATTATTTACAAAATTAATTGTTTATTTATTTGTGACGGCTGTCAAGTCTGCATGTCTTCTGAAATGTGATAAATGGTGTCAAATGTGTGAATGTGAGACCTGTGTTAACTAATTTATGCTTTCTCAACATGCAGTTGCAGTAGTAGCTGTCTATCGTCTCTGAGAATCCTAATAAGAATACAATTTTCTGACAGCAGTCATCACTTTCACACACACTCACTCACACACACACACACACACACGCACGCACACGCATGCGCGCACACACACACCAAGTTACTCAATGGGCTTGAAAAACTGTCACAGCTGTCACAAGCTGTCCTCAGACTTAGTACGTATACAATGTTGTCTCCTTGAAGAAAGACAGAGAGATAGGCATAGCTCAATTGATTTTAACACAGAATCAAAGTCAAACTGACAGACAAAATTCAACCCACCAAAACAACCCTGGATCATGGTCATTTGCAGTGCACATCTTTCTGTTCTTCTTGGAGTGAGAGTGCACTTAACAGTGCCTATACCGAATACTCCATCACACAAGACTGCACGTTGCTCAAGGTGATTAATAATGTGATGAACTCCTCCATTTGCTCTTGTCCTCTTTGATAAATTATAGATATTGCCATATGTGGGATGAACAAATATAGCTCAAGTAAGGCTGAGCCAATCACACCAATTACCATCTCATTCTAGATGAGAAAATCATCAAAAGGACATTCTGGTTTGAAGTGTCCATCATGGACCAGCGTAGTTCATGAAGCCAGTTCTCAATATTTCACTTGACTTCAGTTGGTCAGCAGGGAGAAGGGCTGGTTTGACAGGTCCCAGCTGGCCTCGGGACATTCACACTCTGGTCTGTGATGAAGGATCTATTGGCCCACTTTGGTGCTGGAAAGTGGATCATACGAGGTTGTTCATCAGGGTAAGCTGCCCAGTTCAACTGGATTGAGACCAGTCTCCCTTTCTGCTCTCCACATGAACTGCCTCCCAGTGACAGTACAAACTCATATATGTGCATAAGTCATATATGTTGTATTATAATTATGCAACAGTTAGTTTCAGTTCTCCAATTTGACTGGCTATGCATTAGTGGAGTTTTTTTTTTTCACAGTTATGCCAGTAGGTGGCGACAAGTGACTGTCTTTATGGGTGAATCACTGAATCATTAATTCAATCGATTTGTTCAAACACATCGATTCATTTAGGAACGAAACAAGCAACTGTGTTTATGAATAAGTTTTAGAATCACTTAATCAATTTGCTCAAACACACAAGAGCTGTGTTCAAAATCGCCCCCCTATACCCTCATTCACTATTCCCTACATTACTCCACTAATTCACTCCCTTTGAAGGAGTGAATGAAAACTAGTGAGTGAATTCGGACACTGAGAGTGCCGGAAGGGCTGCCGCTTTTGCAAAGTTTGTGCTTGCTGTTTAATACAATTATTTAATACAATTATTTGAAACTGAGCAAACTGGCAGCTAGTGATGAAGAGATTTATCATGGAAACTAACAATTTAATAATCAATTGAAAAGGAATTTATACCTGTATGATATTACACTGTAGCCACATTGGACCAGCGGTTTGGAAAATGGATGGATGATTCACCCGTGAGCACCATCTTCCGGTGAAATGCGGGAATTCATTCGGTGTGACCATCACAGTGCATTAAGGGCATTCTTTAGTCATTGAGCGTACATTAGTTGTACACTCGTTATTGCGATGCATTATGGGATTGAATGAGTGCACTCGATAACATTCACTATGAATTCAGACACCACTACAAATGCCTGTCCCCTCAAATAATGCCCTATTTAAGGATACAGGGGGTGATTTCGGACAGCCTAGGTGTGTTCGACTTAAAGCGGCACTGCACAGAACAACAAAACACAGCTACTGTGTGTTGCTCAGAGACGACAAGGTTGATTCTGCTTTGACTTCGTTTGGAAATATTTTTGCAAAATACATGAAGTAACTGGCATTATTGTGTTTAAAATATAAGTTACTCAATATTGAATTGTGGTATTTTGGTCTGAATCAACACCGCCTGTAATTACCGAAAAACGTAGATGACGTTTTTTAACACCAAGAGGTTCTTTTTACACCAAATTTACATTGGACATCAACTGGCGACCTAAATCAATGGCTTCTACAAAAAAAAAAAAAAAAAAGATGAATGTTGTGCGCCAAAACTGCAAATGATTGGATGCATGGCTTTTGATATCAACAACAAAAGATACAGAAAGTGTTTTATATATATATATATATATATATTTATGGGCCTTTTGTTCCTTTATTTGGAGAAGACAGTAGAGAGCAGACAGGAAAGCAATGGGCAGAGAGAAGGGAACAGGATCAGCAAAGGACCTCAAGATGGGAATCAAACTCAAGTCGCCGTAAACACATTTGCACCATATGTCAGCACACTAACCACTAGGCTATCGACGCCAACGTGTTTCTTTTTTTAAAAGTCAGTAAATACATTTATTAACAATTATGTCTTTAGTTGTGTTTTATTATTTGCATTCAGCATTATTTACTTGCTATTCGTATATCAAAACCAACCTGCGAGCTCTTTTGTCTCAACCCACTAGCAGGAATATCAATCATCTCAGTGAGAAAAAAATTCTAACATCAGTCCCTAAACAGATCACGAGCCCAAAGATCTGATCTTTTTTTTTTTGTTTCCACCTACACTATCTTTTAGAAAGCATCAGGAAATGTGCAAGGTCACTTATCTCTGCATGCAGTAATTTCTTAGGGGCGTTTTTAATTGCCTGACCACCATCTGATATTGAAACACTGGAGAGTAGCTCAGTGAGATAACACTGTATTTCTACAGAGGTGGGTCACATAAATACACTCTCCTCTCCCATCAGCTCTTCATTAAAGACTGAATAATGTCAAACTGCTGATGAGACTTTATTTGCATCTCCACATTAATTCTAGTCAGCTCCTTTGTTCCAGCCAGAACAAGAGGGTGCAACAGCTTAGTAGCAGCAACAAAGGCAGACCCTAAAAAAATAAAAAGAAATACAAGACCCCTGCGTTTGTGTGTGCATTGAGCACAGTGAACGCTGGTATCGTGGGCTGCTACTTTGGTATATCATCTATCATGCTTGGTTTGGCATGAAAGTTTGAGGAGCACATTAATCTATTTTTAGATATTTAAATGAGGAGGATACTTTGTCATGCCCAACTAAATCTGTGGGCACAGTTGATGTTTAAAGCAATGGATTACTCCAGCTGGAAGTCATTTGCAGCTAAGGTCAAAAGTAATCGAAAGTCATTTTTACTGGGGGCTGTTTTCCATGTGTGAAATACTGCATGCTCAACGCAGAATGAGGGTTGGCCACTCACCCAAATCCCCGTGAAAACACCACCCACCGAACTCTCCAAAATATACGATTATCATTGCAATAAAATATGCACATAAAGATATTGATCTTAAAACATATTTCAAGAAAATCTTATTACCTGCCATAAATACACTCATAAAAAGGTTGAGATTTGCAGTAGGAGCTGAAATTATGAGTGAAAGCCTTAACAATGGTTGTCTGCTATTATAATGTCATAGAAAATCCCTTATTAGTCACAGAAACACTTTTCATTATTCAGAATCTTATTCTTTAAGCTGAGAAGCCTGGCAGAAAATGAAAACTTTTCTCCCTAGTTTCCCCTGCATTTTGAGTTTCTTCTGTTCCTTTTCTGCGGGTTTGTTGCTGGAACGTAATGGTGACCATTTTAGCACAACGTCTGAGTGATTGAGTCCTTTCCAATGTAATTGGACCATAATGGCTTGGTCATTGGCCTTCTCAGCAACAGTGATTTTCAAGCATCCAAACAGGGAATTCACACCGGACAAAGAAAAAGCAAATAAGCAGAAATTCTCATCTCTATTAACCCCCTGCGGTGTATGTGTTTTAATATGTATACTCGTGCTTAGAGACCAGACCTGTTTGAAATAATATTCCACAGCCCAGGATGCACATTTAAGATGATTTTTGAGCTTCTAGTAAACAGTCTCTTATAAAATAATAGGAAAATGAACTAATACGGATTAGTTAAACGGATTTACATTTACTCCCCATTTTAAGCACTTTCTCACTCTCATTCTCTTCATTGCTTAAATATGGTGTCAACAACTGACTTCCGAATGTTTCATTTTCTTCAAGCTGATTAATAGGGTAGTTAAGGTAATGGAAAAAAAGACTGTTTGGAACATTTCCTGGCAGTCAGTCATTTCTTGGTGAGAGTAACAGTTCAGATATTACAAAATGTGTCAATGCCACCGTGGCGTAATGGCAAGTTTTGCAATGCGAGAGCCAAAATCCACCGTGGAAAATAGATAATCAGATACCTGCGTTTCTGAAACTTGCAGAGGACCATGTATTTGGAAGATTTCACCCTTTCTCCTTGGTTAAACCAAAAAAAAAAAAAAAAAGACTCAAGAGAAATACAAACTGTCAATTTTCACCGTAACCGAACGACCAGAAGCAAGGTGATGATGCATATCGCAGCTTTCCGCTGATGCTTTATAAACATCCCCACAAAACGCCATTGCATAAAAGCTCTCAAGGATAAGCCGTTTTCCCATCTACACTAACGGCGTTAGCTCAACTCGATTTAAAGTGAACCCGAGTCAGATTTTCCACTGCTGCCTATGCATCATGCTCACTGAGGGCTGAAAACATAATGGCCATTTAGTTGACAGATCTCAATGAGATTATGAGGAAAAAGTGGAGGAAGTGTGAGCAGACTCAAGGATTTTCCCGAACAGGCCGAGGCACATACCAGCTTACGCTTCATAATAAGATCTGAAAGCGCTGATGCACATTAAATGCTCAACATCAGTCACAGGTAGGCAGGGCAGCGCTGCGTTTACACTCACCTGTCAATGCCTATCAAGCTCTATCAAGGACATGGATATAAGTCAGTGCCTCGAGGCACAGAACGCGCCGCCGAGCGCTAAAAGCAGGTACCCGTTCAATCTGTTATCGTAAGACTACTTGGCAGACCTGAGACAAATATGTAAGCATGCTCAGCTGTAAAGGTCCATTACTTGTGACATTGGGAAGCCATTCGTAAGATTGAACTGCTGAAAAGTTGCACTCTCTCAATGCATAGTAACAAGCCAACTTCGGTTTCCAGCCAGGTTTGATACCTTTCACGTAAAGCCATCATTCAATTTATGATTACTGAGCCAACTTTAAAGATATTATCCCATTTGCTATATTAAAAGCTATGCAAAATGGCAAAAGTGTTGTTGGGCCACTACAATTTAATCATATTTATTTAGGCATCAGCTATTTTCTTTAAAAGAGGGTAGATGCTATACACACTAAGTGTTACAGTCTAGAAATGAGAAGATTGGCCATTTGCATTTGTTAATAGACAATAGCAGTTCAGAGTCAAACAGGTTGTTTTGGTATGTTGTTTGTTTTTGTATTAGCTTATTAAAAGACATCACCAAAAAATGAAAATTCTGAAATGTATTACTCACCCTCATGTCGTTCCACATCCGTAAGACCTTGGTTCATCTTCCGAACACAAATTAAGAGATTTTTGGTGGTTGCGTTGAATCTCTATGGAGGGACAGAAAGCTCTCAGACTTCATCAAAAAGATCTTAATTTGTGTTCTGAAGATGAACGAAAGTCTTACGGATGTGGAACGACACAAGGATGAGTAATTAATGACAGAATTTTCATTTTTGGGTGGTATTACCATGCTGGGCTTTTTTAATGGGATTGATGCTTTTCTATTTCAACAAAAATGTTATACCTCAAAGATTGCATCCAAACATTTAAAAATGAAGGCTGAGCAACTACAGTATTTTTAAAATTCTGAATGTGTTCATTATTAATGAAGTTAGTGATGAAAGGCCAGTTCGAAAATCATGTTTGTTTTTTTTTCCCCCAGGACGTGTACCAGAAGGACAATGATAAGAGTTAATTAGCATTGTTTTTATGTCTTTTGTGAGTTTTAATGACTTTGCTAATAGGGAGCAGCAAATGCCCCAGTGGCTGGTCAGAGATTGTTTTGTCATGAAATATTCATATTCACCTAATGGTATTCCAACACGTTGGCCCATTTTCCAGAATGCACATTTTTAAGAAAAATAGCAAAATATACTATCATTATCTATAATCCAGCACTATTTCTTCCTTATTAAACATAATAATTTTACACCATACAGTTATTTTTTGTTCCCTTTCTCTTTCTTTTTATAGGCACAGGCCGTTTGATAATTTATCCAACTATAACTAATCCACTAATTCTTTCCAACTATTTCCATCACAGAGCTCACAGAATCTACTGGCAAATTTAATACATCAACAAAAGGAGGAGAACAAACAAAGAGAATATGTTATCCACCTCAAAGTACAGTGTTGATTCAGTCCAAGGGGGAATGCTGTGACTCCTGGTGCTGTGTCAGTAAGATTGAGTTCTTTTTGAACTGATAGCACTTTTCTAGTATACATCAGTATCAGCAGTTCTCTGTTGCTGGCAAACACTGCAATGACAATAATAGATACCTTGTGTTTGCTGTTGTGCTTTGGCACTCAGGTCAATAGTAGAGGAGACGGTTTATTCAGACAGCTTGCGCCCCTCCCACATCCTTTTGAACGATGCTTTTCAGCTGGATCTCTGGTAAGCTATATGCATGCAGTCATTTTTCATTATGGATATTTGTGTGCCATCTGATGGAAAGTCGATCAATCCAATCCCATCTGTAATGTGTCTATAATGCAAAAAAAGTGCTCTGTGTGTGTGTTTGCGGACCAATTTAGAGAATTAAAGAGATAGTTCACACAATAATGAAAGTTCTGTCATCATTTACTCACCATCATGTTATATGATTTTCTTTTCTTTTTCCATGCAACATCAAAAGATATATAAGACCCCACTGCTCTTTTATAGTTTCAAACTGACAAAAGCTGATAAGACCCTTTTGAAGTCAAAATTCTCCTTTTGTTTTCCTCGAAAGAAAGAAAATCATACAGGTTTGGAACGAATGATGAGTGAATGATGACAGAATTCATTTTGGGGTGTACTATCCCTTAACATTACAATTACAACATTAGAGCAGTGTTTAAATTTTTTCCCCATCATTCTATCCCAACAGGCCTGCATCATCCTGACACATCCATAATATCAAAGCAAGCTAGTGTGAGCTTTAGCGGTTATGAGAGACATGGATGAAGACGATGAGAATATGTGAATTGGCCTGCCTGCCGGCCTCACCTGCTCTTCTTTAAGCTAGCATTACTGTCTTAATGCCTCCTTACACTGCTGTAGAGCCCACGACCATCAGCAGAATCTATCATGTGGACAGAATTGCTGACTAGCTATTACTTCTCTGCAGTTGCCATAAAACCAGGCAATTAAATGCTATTGGCCTATTCTGCTCTGTCTTAAACCAGTGAGTTCTGGTCCGAGGCAGCCATTGGAAATGGGAAATTAAATACTGTGACAGTTTCTGTGAAATTGCACCTGATGAGGTGGGCCCTTCTTATCCGAGCTTTGGAATAACTTTCTTGTCTTCATGGAAAATCAGCTGTCTAGACGGATTACAATTTTTTAAAAATCACAGAATTAAGATTTCCAGTGTTCATAAAGTTAGTCTCTATCATGGTATAAGATGAATATATTAAATAATCATAAAACTGAGTTGGTGCTCGTATTTATAATGGATGACAGCTTTCACAGAGGTCTAATTAGTGTTCTATTTTTGACATGATTAACTGATAAAAATGTGAAAATTCAAATCGCACACAACACACACACACACACACACACACACACACACACACACAGTGTGTTTGAATTTGAAAGCTTTTTTAAAGCAGGATTGGGAGCGTTTGAGAGCAGGCATCTATCAGGGGACTGGTCCGCGATAGATGCCTGCTTTCAAATGCTCCCAAGTGTATCTGTGTAAGCACTCGGTGAAGAGCTTCATTGATGACTATTTACATTCGTAACAGAAAAGCAATAGAACTTCAATTGATCATTGAAGCCAATCACAGACATATCCAATGAGCCGTGAACATAATGGCCAATCAGATGTGTTTATGAATCTGCTCAACAGCGCTCAAAGAGTCACATTTTTAAAATTTCAGTACCAACTAGGTACCGAAGTCGGTACTTTTGAAAACTCAAATATGTGTATATATATATATATATATATATATATATATATATATATATATTATATATATATATTAGAGATCGACCGATATGGGTTTTTCTATAGCCGATGCCGATGCCGATTTTTAGAGGTCAGGGTCAGCCGATGGCCGATATGTGCTGCCGATTTTTAGGGCTGATATCTTGAAGTTTTCCCCTTCATTTGCATGCTAAAATTTCACACTAATAATAAGTGGATGCACAACATTTCTAAACTTAACATTATTTATTGAACACTGACTTGAACCATCTCTCGAATCTTAATCTTTTTGTGCACTGCACTGTATTAAAATAAAATATTTATCCAAAGTTAACCAAACAAATCAATAAACTGACCAAGTATTAAATATATAAAACAGGTAGGCTAATATAAACAAAATCTGTCAATCATTTACATAATTTTTAGAGCATTTATCAAGCAGAATTTTGTTGGAACATAAATGTAAACTTAAACATTTAAATAAAATAAATACAACTTTATAAATAAAAATCAATTAAAAACGTTTTCATGTTGCACAGCCTTGTATGCATGAACAGTTCTGAACTCTTACTGATTTCTGACATTCTTGATGGTTAACGTTAGACAGGTTTAATGAGGATAATTGTGCGGCATTGGTCGGAACATATCACTTTATTAGTCTGATGTCCATTTTTATTACGCAGTTGATGGAAACACACGCAGATGCGCATATTCTTGAGCTGATTTTTCATTAATGCAAAATTGGATGGAAACCCGGCTATTGTCTGCATCAAAACATGCTTCCAAACAAATACCATACACTTCTGCGCAGTGGCGTAGCGCAAATCCGCACGGCCCCCCCCGCGAGCCGAAAGTTTCAACCAAGAAGGGGAGCCAATGGATATCACACAAGAAGCAACGTGCAAACTTGGCGGAAGAGTTATGCCGGTAAAAGATAAACCTCGGTCAGTATTCAAAGTGAAAGTAAAAGTGACGGAGCTGCCTGATGCTACATTTTCCCTCAGAGACGAATTTCAACATAACATGCTGATAACGGTAGCCTATATTACCGTCTTAATTTATTCCATTATTTACCTTGTGGCCCGTACATATAGTGAAACAAATGAGAAGAATAGTATTAAACAGCTTGTTTTAAAATGTTTAAAACATTTTCAAAGAGGAGCTGATAGTCTAATCTTTTATTATCCTCACAGCACGTCAGTTATGTGGTGATGCGCTGTGAAAAGTAACACAGGGCTGCCTGCGGACGTGCCTGGCTTTAAATCGGTGCTACTAAACACGGATATCGGCCGATGCCGACATATTAAAAAAAGACAAATATCGGCCCGATATATCGGCCGAACGATATATCGGTCGACCTCTAATATATATATATATATATATATATATATATATATATATATATATATATATATATGTGCATTAGAGGTCTGCAACCTTAACCAGAACCCGACCCAAAACCCGCGAGTTCTTTGGGGCCCGTCGGGCTCGGGTCGGGTTCTGGTTAAGGTTTCATGAATAGCTTCGAGGTCGGGTCAGGTTCGGGTCTGTAACTTAGAAAAACTATATAGGCTGTTATACAAGTCTTGCGTGCCATCTTCTGTGTTGTGGCCGAAAGAGCGCGCAAAAGTGGGAGCACATTTATAATTCAAAATTATATATTAACTGTTTTGCGCATGTGAACACACACAACACTCAAACATCTGACTATGAGGCAAACAATTACTGAAGGAAAAATTATTACAGTGCTAAATGATACAGGGAAAGCAGGACAACAAATTCTACCAGATAACAGGTGAGCCAGGGGATAGCACAATTATACACAAGCCACTAAAATGAGTACACAATAATGTGTGTGTGAAGTGAACGACTACTGAGAGCAGCTCCAAATCAAATAGCCGAGCTGCCGTCTATGTCTCAGAAATCAGAGCTTTGTCAAGAGCAGGTCTACTGTAAAATACTACATCATTTGATATGTATATTTAAATGTTTTAAGCATTGTATGATATCATAGACAAATAAGTGTAAACTATATTAAAGGTCCCGTTTTTCGTGGTTTTTTGAAGCTTTGATTGTGTTTATAGTGTGCAATATAACATGTGTTCATGTTTCACGTGTAAAAAAACACAGTATTTTTCACATAATTTACTTATCTGTATACTGCTGTTTCCACTGTCATAAAAACGGGCTGATGACTTCCTTGTTCTATGAAGTCCCTCCTTCAGAAATACGTAACGAGTTCTGATTGTGCCAGCGGTTCCTGTGTTGTGATTCGACAGCAGCTTAGCGCATCTTGCCCGGAAAGGTCACGCCTCTTACCATAACGTGGAGATGCACGCGCTCAGTGTTATTGTAAACATGTCTTTAATTTTACCCTATCAATTTGAGCCGGAATCAGACCCGGTGGTTGGATTGCGGGATGAAAATAACAGCGTTTCGACGACATGGCGACAAACACACTCTACAAACGCAACTCTTGTGTATTCCTGTGGGCGGAGGTTAGTCAAAAAACTGTTTTAGTGACGTCATTAAAGAAGGAAGTAGAGGGATGTAGTCCAAACTGGCCGTTCGATGTAGGCGACTTCTGTTAAATAAAATATCTCGCTTGGCATTGAACTTTGAGCTTTAAAATTTTACAGATTTTATTTATACTCTAACAACAACAACATTACACACTAACTAAAGTTTGAAACATGGGATCACGAAGAACGGGACCTTTAAAGAAATGAGCCAAGCGCGTTCGTAAATCAAATAGCCGCGTTTCTTTTGCGTCTCTCAGAAATCAGCTTTGTCAGGCTACTATCATCTAAAACACTACATCATACACATTTTGTATTATTTTATTTGATATGTGTATTTAAATGTTTAACACATTGTACAATATGATAGGCTACATGACTGAGTGCAAACTATATGAATGAAATGGAGAGTGATAGCATGCCAAATGGCCTCTGTGCGTCTTTTCTACTACTTAGCCTGATGTTTCTGTCAATTTAAACGTTGTACGATATGATCTTGTCATTCAACCAATAAATAGCTCAGCGGTTATGTGCAGTGTAGGTATTACAAAGCTGTCTTGGCTTATGGACAAGAATGGTACATCTCAATAGCGACAGATTTCGGGTTCGGGTTAAACTATAACAGTACCGCTCGGGTTCGGGTCGGGTCAAACAATCTCGGGTAGGGGCCGGGTTCAGGCCTCAGTTTAAAGCCTGTGCAGACCTCTATATATATATATATATATATATATATATATATATATATATATATATATATATATATATATATATATATATATATATATATATATATATATATATATATATATATATTAGGCATCAGCCCTAGCTAGGACCTTTTGAAGGAATGTAATATGTTAATGGTCTTGTTGCATTTTATACACCGAGGGTACCTCAGGGTAGTGGTCAGATCGTGCCATATTTGCCGTATTAGAGCTGTACGTTTGTACTGTGTGTGCGTAGGCATTTGGCGTTCAGCTTTCTCTGGCAATATCAGACTACATGGCCTCAGGCTTTGGAGGCCCTTGGCAGTCCATAATTTGGCTGTAATTTACTAAATAATTTTTTACAGTTCAAGATAGTGCAGTTATAATCAAATGCCATATTAGATGCCAAAATCATTTCGCTGCACACCAGTTGAGTAAATACGAACTTACAAACTTTGTGTTAAGCCCCAAATTTTCAATTAGTGCACCAAGCATAACTTCTATTTGAGAGATGACATAACACATTTACTCCATCTGAGCATTCTGGGGTTTTACTGGTATACGATCTGTCAATCTGCTCAATCGCCAACCTTGAACCATATTTCTATTTTATCCATCACTGAATTTTATGATCTTTTTATGATCATCACACCAGAACAAGCTCCAAGACCTTTCTGTGACATCTAATTTACTGCATCGGTCAACATTTTTGTCAGAATTTTTAGCTGAATAATGCCACAGGTCTCGCGTCATACACTGCTTTGACTGTTTGGGCACCTGTGGCGGGACACAGATCTCAAATCTTCGTTCTTAGATCATTTTTTTCATTATAAATAACATATAAAACAATCTTCTGAGTGGATACCATTTTATTATTTGTATGCTGCACAGTACTGATGTCCACAAGGACAAAGGAATGTCCATGAGAGATTGCTGCCAACTCTGCAGCTGTTTTCTCCTCTGTCACATAAGAAAAATGTTCATTCATTCAGCCCCCACAGTCTCCATATCCTAAAAATAAATTGCAATCAAGCAGGATGCAGGTACGCAATGCACCAAAGCATGACATGCACCATACT
Organism: Megalobrama amblycephala; assembly: GCF_018812025.1. NCBI lineage: Eukaryota > Metazoa > Chordata > Actinopteri > Cypriniformes > Xenocyprididae > Megalobrama > Megalobrama amblycephala. The sequence continues at coordinate 38,256,967 of NC_063060.1, read as the reverse complement.
CCAGTGAAAGAAGCCAAATGGCTTCATGTCTCATTAGTGGAGCGAATGATTTTACTTTCATTTAAATCCAAATTCCACCCACTTATCCATCTTGTGTCTAACGCTTGTCACTGCCAGAAATTGGATGGATTTGAATGTAAAGCAGCCATTTGACATTTTAAGCACATCACAGTGAGATATGGCATGATCGTAATTGTGGTAGTAGTAACTATCTGTGACAGTGTTTTTGTGCATTAAAAAAGAAAGGTTTCTGTAATATGCATATAATTTTTGCTTGATGTAATTAATTTCCATAATGCCTTTCTCTCCAGTCAATATCCGGTTTGTATGAGAATGACTTAAGTAGTAGAGAAATTGTTGCAGTTGAATATTAAGATGAGAAAATGCAAACATAATTTAACATTGCATTTTGACATTTAAACAGAAAAGTTCACCCAAAAAATGAAAATTACTCGCATGCCTTTTGAAACCTGTATGACTTTCTTTCTTCCAAGGATCACACTGAGTTTCCATATAATGAAAGTGAATGGCAACCATTCTCAAACAAGATTTTTATCTGTTCCTCACACAAAGCTATCATATGGTTTCAGATGAATTGGATTATAGTGCACAAGTCATATGGATTACTATGGTGCTTTTATTGTCCTTTTAGTTGCTTGACATCCCCTGGTCACCATTCACTTTGTCTGTATAGACGAGAGCAGCATGCCATGAACATTCTTCAAAACTTTTTTGTTCCACAAAAGAAAGCAAGTCATACAGACAACATGCAAGTAAATGATGATTGTAGGTGAACTATCCCTGGAAAGGAAGCTATGAAGATAAACTGAACATCAAAATAATGAGTTTCCTTGTTAGATTTATTGAACATCTCAGCCAGGTATTCAGAACTTGTATATTGATTTCCCCTCTATCATTCAGTCTCTCCCTATTTTTTGTTCTTTCAGTTCATTGATGTTCAGTGACTCAGAGTAGTGCCCCTCAGCCTTTCTGTTTGCTATGGTTTAAATCCACCTCGATTGCAATGGGACTGATCCTGTATTACATCATGCCATCCTCGCTTTGCACATCACCTCCTTCTCCCCAGGCAATAAGTGCTAGAACTGGCAGTGAATACTTACTGCATTGTTAGCAGTAGATTGTCTAGAGTCAGAGCTCAAAGTACAGTGGTAGTAAAGTACAATTCAGGGAAAAACAGAGCTGTCATTTTGATGTATTAATTTAGTTTTGATGTATTAATTAATTATTTTAATGTATTAATTCAATTGTAAAGCAAATAACACAATTAAAAAACAAGCAATTAATCATGCCCCCAACTTGTGCAAATTTGACAGTAAGGATTTTTTTTTTCAAATAACTACAAATTTTTCTACTAATTTGCTTTTAAAAATTAAACAAATTGGCAGTTCAAGAAAATAAGTAGAGTGTGGAGTGTAAATCCGCACTCACACTAGACACTAGAACTTGCGAAAGTTCATCGGATGCTGCAACGGTCATGATATATTGGAATGCAGCGAAAGGCAAAACTTTATGCGCAAGCTTGAGTTTCCGGTCTGATGCATTCGCATGCATTTGAATGAAAGTCAATGAAACGAACAGTGCAGTGTGACCGCACCTTAACACAGTCCTACTAGCCACTTTGGCAGGTTGAATTTAATATATAAATTTTTTCAACTGTAGTCTTTTAAAGGTGCCCTAGAATTAAATATTGAATTTATATTGGCATAGTTGAATAACAAGAGTTCAGTACATGGAAAAGACATACACTGAGTTTCAAACTCCATTGTTTCCTCCTTCTTATATAAATCTCATTTGTTTAAAAGACCTCCGAAGAACAGGCGAATCTCAACATAACACCGACTGTTACGTAACAGTCGGGGTGTACGCCCCCAATATTTGCATATGCCAGCCCATGATCAAGCCATTAGACAAGGGCAGAACGTCTGGATGTGCACAGCTGAATCATCAGACTAGGTAAGCAAGCAAGAACAATAGCGAAAAATGGCAGACGGAGCAATAATAACTGACATGATCCATGATAACATGATATTTTTAGTGATATTTGTGAATTGTCTTTCTAAATGTTTCTTTAGCATGTTGCTAATGTACTGTTAAATGTGGTTAAAGTTACCATCGTTTCTTACTGTATTCACAGAGACAAGAGCCGTCGCTATTTTCATTTTTAAACACTTTCAGTCTGTATAATTCATAAACACAACTTCATTCTTTATAAATCTCTCCAACAGTGTAGCATTAGCCGTTAGCCACGGATCACAGCCTCAAATTCATTCAGAATCAAATGTAATACATCCAAATAAATACTTTACTTATATGATCCGATGTATGCAAGCAGCATGCATGACGAACATCTTGTTAAGATCCATTTTGAGGGTTATATTAGCTGTGTAAACTGTGTTTATGCTGTTCAAGGCAAGCGCGAGCTCCGGGGGAGGGGGAGCTCGAGAATTAAAGGGGCCGCAACCTATATATCGGCACATAGTTAATGATGCCCCAAAATAGGCAGTTAAAAAATGAATTTAAAAAAATATATGGGGTATTTTGAGCTGAAACTTCACAGACACATTCAGGGGACACCTTAGACTTATATTACATCTTTTAAAAAGAAGTTCTAGGGCACCTTTAAAAAGGTATCTAAAATAATAAACTGAAATAATAAAAAGTGCAATGTAGTGTTGTCAAAAATATCAATTTTTCAATACATATCAATACTGAAATATCTGAAACGCTTCCAATACTTATTTTCTGCAGAATAGATACATGGTACCAGCTGCGCTTTCTCGCTCTCATCTCTCCGCCTCCCCTCACTAACTCATTTCATTTGCTCCGGATGAATATTGTTGGTGTTACAAGGCTTGAATTTAGTGTGGGATTGCACGTATTACACATAATTTTACCCAGTCCAGCAGATTTTGTGCTTACACCCAAAATGCACACACATAAAGCCGCCTCTCAGAACTAAATTGAGTTCTTTTTTTTCGCTGCTTATTGCACTTAACAGTCAAATACACACAAAATAATGTCAAAATGCTGATTTTGGTGAATATTCATGCAAACACATTGAGTAATATTAGTAAACAAACAGCTGAGAAAGAAAACACATGTAACAGTATACTGGATCCGTGCATCAGGCCTTAAAGTAGCAGCAAATTATGAGGTAATATTAAAAATATTTATATGGCAGTTTTTCCCCATGGTATCAATGTCAAAATTGTGGCCAGTGGAAATTCTGAGTGGCTAGTAACATTGGAAAACCACTAGCCACAGTGGCTGGTGAACAAAAAAAGTTAGAGTCAATCCCTGCTTACAACTCTACCTACTGATCTTTAGTCACCTCTCTCTGCTGCAAGGAGGAAGTTCCTCTGATTGTACCAGATAAAAACAAACACTTAGCCAATATTGGCTGCCATCTGGATGTGCACGTACGCACATTGTTTTCCTGGCAAATCGATGGCTCCCTGTCGCAGCAGGGGGTGTCCGCTTCAGCCTCTGAGGCATTCAGAGAGGGGGGTCTAGACACATGCCTTTTTAAAATCCAACCAATCAATGCACACTCACAGAATCGATAAAGGCCTCCTATTAGGAGTAATTAGAAAGCCAAACTTAGTTCTGCCAAGCACATCTACCTATGGTCTAGTGCCTTGGCCATGTAATAATGTCTTGTTGATTTAAAGGGGAATACGTTAATACTAACGGTTCCTTAAAGGGTTTGTTATTTTTCAATTCAGGTTAAGCCTCACTGAAGAATGATTTAGAAAATGTGCACTGACTTAATCTAATAAACTAGTGAAGAAAATTGCACTGAGATGCAGTACACATTTGAAGATTTTGTTCAGTTTAACATACTTTTATTATAATTATTATTATCATATTATTATTGTTTTGAGAATAACATAGTGATAAAGAAATATTGCCTTAGGTTAATTTGTACTTATAGTGGTATATTTCTCTTTGTTCAGGATACACATTAGGTGGTTTCGTTAATAGTTTGTACTCTTGTTACATATAGATGAAATAATCTATTTCTGTAAGGACAGGTATAGCCAATGGTCCAGTTCTGAGAATAAATACATTTTGATTTGTTCTGAAGTCCAGTCATATTCCGACAACACTAATCAGTCCTTTGAAATCAGCATTCACCTTATACCACTAAGAATTGTGCCACAACCTCTGTGCAAACACCAAAGGAGTAGCCATCTGCAGACATTACTTACAGGCGGTGTAAACATCACAATTTTCATCACAGAAATGATACGGCACACAGCTCATTCTAAGATCCCTTTTCACCCTTCCTGCACTTTTTATCAAATTACAGGCTTGTCTTCCAAAGAGCGATTCTAGAACTTCAACTGCTTCCCTCTGGCTTAGCTGGCTCTCTGATTCGAAACAGGAGGATTAGCATGATTGATGTAATGTACCCTGCACCCAAGCTCTGCTTCTTTTTCAGACACAACATGCAGTGCTAGCCGAACAAACTGTCTGTTAGGAACAGCCAGTCATCCCTGGGGTTATGTGGTATATAAATGCATTGTTATATAATAAATGGATGTTCTGTTAAACATCTTGGATGCATCAAGTCCATCTAGTGAGGTACTGAATCTAAAATAAAAGGAATGTGCAATGAACCCACAATGCTTGATAGGTAAAACTATTTTCTTGTGGGTGGAAATAGGATTTCCGCATCAATGCGATTGCTTCATAAATGTATATATTTTAGTGCTGTAGCACAAGGAAAAGGGTCATTAGTGGATTTCTATGCACAGACTGGCTCTTTCTTATCAAAGGCGAACCCATGTTTTCGATGTGCTTTCTACCCAGGGTGTAAGAATGATATGAAATATTAATTAGATAACATAACATTTGCCAAGAAGTCCTAAATGACTTGCTGAAAGATAATTAATCTGACTAGTCATATTAGGGTTACAGATAGTATGTTCATTAACTCTACTGCCGATGCAACTAGTTGGCAAAGGCTTTTGCAATAGTTGTCGTTTTAAGTGGTTGGCTGCAACTGTTTTCTCTCTTTCGCTGACTGGTTCGATTGGGAAATGGACTATACCGGCATCACTGTATGTTTTTGATTAGCTTAAAAGAACCAACTCATATGTGTCAATCATTTGCTAATTGGACTACAATGGACTGTATGTTTTTGATTAAATAAAAGGAACCAACTTGTTCTGTAATTGGTAGGGCTGCCCTCGACTAAAGATTTTTTCTAGTCGACTACTAGTCGTTCATTTAAGCCTTTAGCTGACCAATCACGCATTTATATTAATAAACCCTATAAATTGTAATAATGAGCCTTTAATTGCCTATTTATAATACATAGCCTAATCAGCACTCAAAAACAGACATAAAGCTTGCAGCAGCGCATCGGCAAAAGTAATGATGACTGTTGTGTGAAAAAAACAGAATGAGACTGTATGAACCTTTTAATAATAAAATAGTGTTCCTAGACATAGTGTTCTAGGAAGGGTTCTGGTCGTCCCAAACGTCTTCCATTTAAGGATTATGGAGGCCACTGTGCTCTTAGGAACCTTAAGTGCAGCAGACATTTTTTTTTGTAACCTTGGCCAGATCTGTGCCTTGCCACAATTCTGTCTCTGAGCTCTTCAGGCAGTTCCTTTGACCTCATGATTCTCATTTGCTCTGACATGCACTGTGAGCTGTAAGGTCTTATATAGACAGGTGTGTGGCTTTCCTAATCAAGTCCAATCATAATCAAACACAGCTGGACTCAAATGAAGGTGTAGAACCATCTCAAGGATGATCAGAAGAAATGGACAGCACCTGAGTTAAATATATGAGTGTCACAGCAAAGGGTCTGAATACTTAGAACCATGTGATATTTCAGTTTTTCTTTTTTAATAAATCTGCAAAAATGTCAACAATTCTGTGTTTTTCTGTCAATATGGGGTGCTGTGTATACATTAATGAGGAAAAAAAAATGAACTTAAATGATTTTAGCAAATGGCTGCAACATAACAAAGAGTGAAAAATTTAAGGGGGTCTGAATACTTTCCGTACCCATATATATATATATATATATATATATATATATATATATATATATATATATATATATATATATATATATATATATATATATATATATATTCTCATGTCTGTGAGGCAAGTATATGATGAGTTTCAGTTCATTTTTGTGACTTGCTCTAGTTCACATGAGAACGAGATGGCAGAAAGCACATCCTCTTTGTTTTCATTATTTTACAAAAGTGCAACGTTTTGTTGTTATTGTGAGTTCACAGAAATAAAAGCAAACCATTTACAGTTTCGATTGTTGGATTATTCTTATCTGTATGAACAAAAATGACATTTTAAAATGACATGAGTATTTTAAGTAAAATGCAAGTGATCGCATCAGCACCTCCATGTCACGCATTACTGTAAGTGCGCTCTGCACACAAACACTTGGATATGTGACAAATAATAGCACACATTTATCTAGGTTAACGTTAGTGTGAGCGGACTTGTAAAGTTGCTACTACTTACATGTTTTAAGTGATAAGCTAAATTTGAGGTCAATGAATGATGCATGATAGGCGAACGTTTGGATTTCCTGCCGTTAACAATCTGCCCGTCACAGTCTGTGTTTTGGTTGACTAAGCCTCTTCTCATCGACTAATGGTTAGTCGACTATTAGGGGGCAGCCCTATTAATTGGACTACACTATTCGAAATGTCCATTTTTGATTCAGTGAAAAGAAATGTCTCATTAGACATTCGTTCGGGAAACAGAATAACGCACTGCCTGTTTCGCGCTGTGGATCTAGTAATTGTGGTACAACTGAAAAGTATTGGAGTAATCTATATCAGAGTATGTTAGATATTTCTTCAATATCTGAGGAAGAATTGCAGGTGAGAACACTCTGAGAATGGAACTGCGTCATTCGGTTTCAGTATTTAGAAAAAGAAAAATACTGACGATTCCCAACCCTTTTTGAGAGCGTGGTTCATACCTACAATTTCAAAGCCAAAACCCTCATTCTCCACTCTCTGCACTGTCAGTGATAAGTTACCAGATTCAAATTAGCCAGAATGGTTTTCCTCTGTGCTTATTTAGAAAAGCAAGAATCAGGATATTATTTTAGCACAGCAAGAGATGTGTAGAATTAATGTGCACGTATGGCAGCAGGAACAAGCAGATGGAGCCTGAATTTCACTCTCTTTCCATCTCAGAGAGTACCAATTAATTTCCAGGTGGGTGGGAATATAATGTGAAGGATGTGAAGATTCTTAGTTGAAGAGGAATGTGTTAAAAATGGCTTCTTCATTTTTCTTCAAAGAGGCTAAAGCAAGCTGGAATGATAGAAGCTTTCTGTATTGCAATGAAGACAGACAGCAGACCTGCACTTCATCAGAATGGGACCAGATTTACATATACGTGTGATACATGTGATTAAAAAAACACATCAGTCTTTGATTTCAGACGTCAATAAGGAGTGACAACGTTTTTGGGGAAATTTAGCAAGAGAGGTGTAAACAGTTTCTGGTAAGGTTGGTCTAATTGCCATTTTTTTCTTATCAAATAATTAAGCGCATCCCAATCTATTGCATTTCTACACCTCACTATCCATTCTAATGAAACCACAAAATAACATGCAAATAAACGTACCACACTCATGATGCTGTACAACTGCAATTTTGATTTATTAAAATAAAAAGTTACATTAGGGCACATTTGAATCCAGAACCCCATGTACTCAAATAAAAAATGCTACTTAACATTCAGACTGATCCATTTATCTGCTGTGCTACAAATTCCCAGGACCAACAGTGGCAGATGAATGAATATTTGAGCATTTGATTTGATCAGCATGAAAAATTATTCCCTCAAATGCCAGAGAAATGAAAACTTTGTTGTATTTGAAAAATAGCAACTGAATTTGCTATTGATTTGGACAATTTTAGACTTGGAAATAAGCAAATACTGCGCTACAGATCTGGGTCGATTCATCATATAGACTATTTATCAAAACATTCATTTTTAAACTGTTAGTACATAACCTAATTATTATTCAAACGCTAAGATGTTTCCATTTTGTGATGATACAATCAGCACATCTGTGCACCCTTCTCCCTGCAACTGTCCCTATCACTTTTTAAACAAACTGATGCTTTCACTGTATCCTTTGACCTCCTTCTGTTTAAATATTTAGGTCTACTTTCCCTCTCGATGTCTGTTTCTTTGAGCGTGACAGTGTTGAACAGAATGCATTACATTCAACCAGGTCGTATTCAGTGTTTGGTAAGAGTGATGATGCATATCCTGCTCTTTTACAAGGTCACTCCTCTGCTTGAATAAAAAAAATATTTATCTGTAAATGAGGCCAACAAAGCCTCAATATGCTGTATTCATTTCTTAGGAGAACGTGCTAGAACAAAGAAGTGAATCAAGTTTTAGCATCACAATCAAGGTGACTCATCATATTAGTTTCCAGCAATAAAGAAAAAAAATTACTGTATTTTATCCATTAAAAAAATCCTATTAAGAGCATTGTGCTATGTTTTGCTCTACTTAGAGCAGCTCGATACACCTTGAATGCAGTGCTTGTGCAGAGGCACTAATAAGAAATCATTGAGACTCGCCTCATTTAAAATGCATGAGGCAATGGATCTCAGATCTAATCCTGGCAATTAGTAATTAACAAAAGAGACTCACAAGCACGCTTGAATCACGGAGTTGTTTAGATAGCACTTTGCAAGACCTATTTGTCGTTAATATCAGCGTACTTCGTGACAGGCTGAAAAATAACCAATAGAGATTGAGCCAGACAAACTTTATGCAGTATTTCGTGTGGGCCAGTCTTTGCCGCTGCCCTGTGGTTGTTCGCGGGGGGAAAGGCTTTCATTATTGCTTGACCCGTTTGCAATTAAACTGACCCTAGCTGTCCACGCTGCGCAAAGTGGCGGAAGCTCCCATCACTCTCAGGGCGAATAACTTCAACATCCGCTGCTGTGCATGCCTGAGCACTAATAAACATGCAAGGTGGAGTCTGTTAACTAAGGTTGAAGAGATGTATGCTGTATGAATACATCAGAGCAGCCCCAGTCCACATTTCTCAAGAGTTTTTGTCACGTTTGGTTATTGCTGTGACTTTGTGCATGTTTTAGTAGTACTGGTTTATGTTTCGTAAAACGCCCATGACAACGATGTACTAAAAACGGAAATTTTTTCTATGCGATTTTCATTATTTAAGTGCAAATAGCAATATATTTTATTTATAATAAGTGACAATAGCAGCATTTTCTTAGCGATATGCTAGGTGTTTACACTAGGTGAAAATAGTGATAGATTCTATTTACACCATGTAAAAGTATCAGTTCTTTGCAATAAGTGTAAATAGTAATTAGATGTTAACTGTAGCCTATATACTTTATATTGGCAGATACTATTTGCACCTCAGTATTTTTGTACATTAACAGGATGCAGTAATATTATAGAGTGTAAATGATTATATTTATTAAAATTATTAAATGGATGCTGCTGCCTTACTGGGAGAAACCCTCCGTACACCTTCCCCCAACCATATTCAATAAACACTTCTAATATTATTAAACACTCATTAGGCAGTTTATTTCCACTTTTAGAACATTATTTTCATTTTCATTGAAAATAAATGCGTTTCTGGTGTGATATGTGATGGACAACAGTAAGCTCGGCAAAAGGCGGATTCGAACCCGCGTCGATCGCGTTAAAAGCCAGGTCTGCAAGCCTTACTCGCTACTAGTGTAAATAGCTTATGCCAACAAGGGATGCTATTTGCACTTAGTGTAAATAGACACTCCGTATATATACACAGTGTATATGATCTATATGTAAAATATGATCTTGTCATTCAACCAATAAATAGATTTATGTGTATAATATATATATATATATATATATATATATATATATATATATATATATATATATATATATATATATATATATATATATATACACACACACACACACACACACACACACAGACAGAGTATGTGTGTGTTTGTGTATAATTTATAAGTGTTCTATTTTAATATATTTTAATGTAATTATTCCTGTGATGGCCTTCAGCAGCCATTTCTTCAGTCTTCATTGTTTGAATCATCATAATTTACAGCACAAAAAAATTTCTTCTTATGATCAATGTTGAAAACAGTTGCCTAATATTTTTGTGGAAATTGGAATAAAAACAAAACAAAAACAGGACTGTTTGATTAATAGTGTGTTCAAAAGGTGTTAAATTAATTAAATTAATTAATCTTCTTTAATGTTAGTTAATGAAAATACAGTTGTTCATTGTTTATTCATGTTAGTTCACAGTGCATTAACTAATGTTAATTTTAATAATGTATTAGTAAATGTTGAAATTAACATTAACAAAGATTATAAATGCTGTATAAGTGCAGTTCATTATTAGTTCATGTTAACTAATGTAGTTAACTAATTAACCTTATTTTAAAGTGTTACCCCATTTCTAATTATTATTACATTTCCAATGTATATGGTGGTTACGGCCCTGACATACAGCATACAATACAAATAAATACATGTGTTAGCACCTAGGTTATAGAAAAGTTATAGTCCAGATCATCACAAAATGCATGATTCACACAATGCTAAGCCTGAGTATATAAATGTGAAGTGCGTACAATTGTTGACCTAGTAACCCATTGCCCACCTCTATTTACAAACAGCGATTTTTTTTTTCAAAAGAAAAACTAACTCATGTGGAGACAGTATTGATGCTCCAAATGGTTACATGAACAGTTCTCGCCTGGCCTCCTCTCAAATGTGCCGTGGGGAGGCATAAAATATGAGCTTCCAGGTGCTAATTAAAAATTCCAGTGCTGACAGACAACACAACGCCTGAGATGCAATCACCTTGTCTCTCCATGGGGGAGAGGAATAATATGATTATCTTTTCAGAGAATCAATTCAGCTCAGTTTCTTGGGACAGAGGGACTCTCAGCAGAATGAGTTGTTTGAGGTGGAGAAACAAAGGGAGTGTAATGTTTTTGAAGGTCTTGCTTTCATGTCTCCAGCATCTGGTGCCTGGAGTCTTTGCATACCCTTTGCACACATAAATGGCTCAAACATTTGCCTTTCTTCCTCAAAACCAGCTAAGCATAGAAACTGAGCTTCTGAGACCATTACCAACAGCTGAGCGCTATGAGAGCGAGTCTTTGACTCATAACTGTACTGAGGTCAAAGTGGTAATATCAACAAAACAAGCTCTCATTTTCCTTGGTACACATTCACTGTAAACATGTGAAGATATGTCCTTAAGGGAACCAGTCCGAGTGTTTTGGATTCTATGTTTACAGAAAATGTATATATTTTTCTTTCCACGTTTTAGCTGAAAGCACACTAGAATGTGCAATTGGAAGATCAGGATTATAATTAAAAGATTTAGGCTGGCTCCAATATAACAGAGAGCTGCAGATCTTACAGCCACAAAGATAATGAAGAGTTATAAATATTTCATTAAAATATATCTTGGAACTGAACTGTAATTATAATTTTATTTAGCTGTAAACATATTTTACAGTATACTGTGCACCAGTGTATCTAACATATTTATTGACTTGTCATTCCTCTAGAATCAGTAGCTGTCAGTTTAATATATTCATTTAGAACAATTATTAAATAAAACATTTAACACATTTATTATGTTTTCTGCTGGTTACATCTTTATGCCAGTAGTTGGCGCCAAGTGAATGTGTTTATAAGAGAGTCGTTTGAATCACTCGTTCAGTTGATTAGTTAAAAAACATGTGACTTATAAGTGAGTCATTGAATCTTTCATTCAACCCATTTGCTTAAAAATGATTGGTGTGTTCGACTCGAAGTTGCACTGCGTAGCAGTGTTGTCAAAAGTACCGACTTTGGTACCAAGTCGGTACTGAAATTTAAAAAATGTGACGCTTTGAGCGCTGTTGAGCGGATTCGTAAACACCTCTGATTGGCCATTATAATTGGCCATATACTGTACGTCTGTGATTGGCTATAATGATCAATGTACGGGAGCGTTTGAAAAGCACATGGAAGCGTTTTGAAAGCAGGCGTCAATAAGCGGGAAAAAAAATTATTTTTTGATGCTGTTCACTTTATTTAAACAACTTATTTTGATTCAACACCATTATATTAGGTTTCTGGTTCAAATTGAATTGCTTCACGTTAAATTGACTTGAAACAACTTTACTTTTTGACTTAACAATGTTTTCATATTAAAATAACATGTTTCAATCAAGTAAACTCAACCAGGACTCAATCAAACAGGGCTTTCACTTCCCATTATGCTTTGCAAAGGGGCTGATCTGGGAGAGTAAATGTTGAAATAAAGTGTTATTTTAAGCAGTTTTTAGCAAGATGAGAAAATGGAGACTTTTTAATGTTTACTGTTCTATTATGTTGGTATTTAAAAGTTTCTGTTATGTTAATAGTTTTGGGGTTACCATTGTGGTGAAGTGTAGATCATGTGCTTGGGTTGAAGACCTGCTAACAACAATTAAAGTTGCTTTAATAATAATCATAATAAAAAAAAGAAAAGAAAAACTATTTTAGGCATGCCATAGATGGAATAAAATCATCTTCTGGCTAACACCTAACAATAAGAGTCTTTACAGAGTAAAGATTTTGTAAAAAAATTTCTTGAAAACACATTCACTAAATAAACTAATCAATTAAACTGGATTACTTGTTTTAATTTCTGTTATTATTAATTATATTAATTATTAATTTATAAATTTTTCTGATATTAATTTTAGGGTAATTAAACAATGGTTTTGGACCAAATTAAGAATGTTAACCTGATTCAACTAAATGGCATTGAGCTAACCTTACGTAATAAATTTAAGTTAACTGAAATAAATAATGTTAATTAAATGCAACATAACCAAGTTACGTGGAACCTGTTGACATAAAAAAGTTAAGTAAATCCAACGAGTGTGTGTGTATCTGCGTTTTATTAGTTTTTTTTTTTCTATTTAGATTTATTTTTATTAGAGTTTTAGTATTTACACTTATTTCTATTAGTTGCCAAATAAACATTTGTAATTTTTGTTTAAGATTTTTAAGTTTAAAGTTTTTCATCTAATATTTACTTTATTTCAATTACCAACAACTAAATGTTTAATAGTTTTAGATTTAGTTATTACAGCACTGATATATGCAATTAATTTGAGTTTGAAACTAATTACACAGCCAATTTTTATTTTTCCTGATCTACCATCTTTGGTCTTCTAATCCCAGGTTAAACATAAGTTTCAAGGCAGGGCTTGGGCCCATGTTGAGGCAGTAACTGATTGTTTGGCCTGGCTGCACCATTGGTTTTTTAAGGGTATGAATCTAATGTCATTCCTCCTCATTACAGTACAGCCTTCCAATGCCTGTGCTAATTCCTCCACCAATCCCTTAGAGAAATCTCTCCGCTGCCCTGGCTAGCATAAATCATTTTTATCGCCGGTACTTCGGCCTCGATCTGCACAGACGGGTGATGTTTTAAACCCTATGTGGATGGTAAATCTGTCAACTTTAATTAAAATGGCATCTTTCCCCTTTTGTCCCGGTGACATAATGGCCTCCAAACTTCCTACAAAGGATCTCTTAGGACTGACCCTAAGGGGAAAAACTATATAAGCAAAGGGACTACCTCAATCATTCTCCAAAAATGACCTAGTTTTAAAGTTTGAGCCAAAGAAAGTTTCAGAGATGGCAATTAATGCTATTAATTAATAAATAAAACATTCTACAACACATAATACCAGTAAGTGACAATGAACTCAGTCAAATTCCACTACACGTAAAAGAAAAGGCCTGAAACCCAAGGTACTCCACACAACTGTCAAGGATAATAAAATGTTTCACTTTCATTTAATGCAGTCATTTATCACGTTTAAACTGCGAAACAAAAAGGTTAAGTGAGATCCCACGAGATATATGTTTTAACGTCAAGGCTTTCCGCCACAATGAGCCAAGTCATCCATGGCCTCTTGTCTGTCTTCATTGCTGTTAATGACAGTGTGAAACTCAATCAATGAAAGCAATTCATTTCGTTTTGCATGCTAATCATTCAGCTATGCTAAACACATAAGCCCTTATTTGAGGAGCGCATGAATTGTGGCAACATTTTCCGCTCGCTCCAGCTGTAGTGCTGAAATGAAAAACTCATTGAGAAAAGTCAACACTGATTGCACTGTACTGCATTAAAACGCAAATATTTATGCTGTGACATTTTCCACAAATCAATAACTTAATCCACTTTCTGCCAAATGCTTTTGAAAAGGCCATGCTGTACTATAATGGTCTGGCCTTTTAACTACAAAAGCCTTTCTGTGGATTGAACTCAGGACCCTGAATCCATCCATTTTCATCATAGATGGAGAAGGTCTAGCTGTGTGTGTGGCCATGTTCACAAAGAAGCAGAATACAGCCTGTCCTTAGTGTTTAATACAGTGTGTTATGCGTCACAACTTAGTCTTTTTTACTAAGCATTTATACGATATCTTAATAAGATTATTTTAATTAAAATTATTGATTCATCTAACTGAAAACTAATTTTTAAATGCATGTAAACAATAACATTCAAAAGTTTTTTAAAGAAATAAATACTTTAAGCAAGAATGCATTAAAAGTGATCAAAATTGAGAGTAAAGTCATTTAAAGTGTTACTATTTCAAATAAATGCTGTTCTTTTCAGTTTTCTATTAATCAAAGAATAATGAAAAATATGCATTATGAAAGCTATCTTAGGCTGGGCTGGGTAGTTGTAACCATCTCTTAGATCTGTATCATGTTTAAAGAAAAATTTGGTCTCTATTTGATGACTTAAGGTTGCACTTAGAAAAAACAGTGTTATTCATTTTTATTTATACTGTTTTTATTTCTGTGATCAATGTGTGGAGTTCAGTTAGAAGGTCAAAAGTTGTAGAAGCTCATAATCCATGCAAGGTCTGAAGAGACTTGTACGTGAAGTCATACAGGAGAGGAGCCAGTCAGTTGTGTTTGTGGCAAAACCTTTTACAGTGCTCAAGTATTGTCTTTTACTGCATATGATAATTCATACTCAGAAAGCAGAACTGAAATGACATTCATGACCAGATGATTAGTTAAAACTTTTCAGATACACCTGCAGACTATTTTTCAAGTCATTGAGGATTTCTTAAAAAATATTGTGTAAAAAACTTCTCGTCTCTTTCTCGTGAACTCAATCTCGTGTCTCGTCTCGTCTTGTGAGCTACCTGTCTCGTCACACCCCTATTTTGCAGTATTACAGTTTTTACCGAACAAGCAACTTTACAAAATTATAATCACGATTATTAATTACGTTTATTCTATCAAAAAGAGTAATGTAATTATGGCTATTTTGCAAGTTCTTTACCAACCTACAATTCACCCAAAAGGCCTGTAGGTGGCACAACGACTTAATTTAACCAACTATGATAACTTCGTTAGATTGTAAATCAATACAAAACATGGTTTTGGTGAGCACTTTGTAATATGTATTCACATTAGATTTTAAAGCAACAAAATTCGTTTGCAATAAGACAAACCAGATTCAAATTGCCCGGCAAATTTGTAAAGCAAAGAACAATCATTTCTAGCTGATCAACATTATGAAAACTGGTAAAACCTTTAGGAACTTCAAAAGATAAAACAGCGAAACTCCTAATATTACTTCCAATATTTCCAAATTATGTTCATTTTCATAGAGTGGGCCAATATCGTGACGATTATTTAAAATCAATCGGGAGAAGCAGATATCGTTATCGTGATTAAAATACGATTAATCGTGCAGCCCTAATTTAATTTCATTTGACTTGACATTTGATATTCAGTAGTATTCTTGACATTTATTCAACAGTGCTTTTGATCTGCCTGCATTGACACTATTCTTTAAAAGGAAAATTATATACCAATTATCAATGTAAAGCTGCTTTGACACAATCTGCATTGTAAAAAGCGCTATATAAATAAGGGTGACTTGACTTGACTTGACATCAAGAAATCTTATAAACAGTAGTGTACTTTGTGTGAAACTAGCCTATGTGAAATATCCATCTTCTATAATTTGCTTTCGGGGACAGCCACTAATTTTTCCGTTTCACTCTTCATCTGGGCCCTGCTCTTTACCAGCAGTCTCTGAGACATTATCAAGACCTGACAAAGTGCCCCAGTCTGGGTCTAATAAAGATCCTTTATGAGGCTGAGTGCATTAGCAGGACTTAGAAAAAGCAGTGGACTCTATTGATTTCATGCACAGTGCGGTGTTTTTACACTTCCTCTCTATTTGTAATCACATACAGGCTGCAATTGTTTTCTCTAGCGTGGGCCACTTATGACGCTTGTTTTGTGAGAGGTGTTCCTTTAAGTGTGACTGGCATGGGGAGTGGCCAGACAATAGGGGTATTTTTCCACCTGATTGTCTTTATGTACATCTCTTATATACAGAGGCAGGGCCGTGCACAGACCTTTTGAGGGGCATGTGCTGAAACTGAAAAAAAAGGGCACGATATATATATATACACATATATACGGGGTTTCAGGGCTTCTTTAAAAATAATTACAACAGCAATCTTCTGTGAGCCATGTGTTTGAAGATGTTTGACTTCACTGTGATCCAGGGATGTCCCTCTCAACACATTAATACACACACAATGCATTCTGCATTATAAAATATAAAGAAGCACAATGACCTGATGATTCTGTAATGTTTTTTAGTTCCTACAACATTACTGTAGTAAAACCATGTTTTACTATGTTTATACATGTGAAGAGCGGGGAGTATACAATACTAGATTAAAAACATTATCTAGCGAGCAAATACATATTAACATCGTAAACATTAACCATACTGTGTGACCATATATAATACGATTAAATGTTAATGAATTAAGTGTATGCAGATAGCCATCATAAATCAAAGAAGAAATTCCTTAGAAATATATTTTACCTAGCTGACGACGGGGATCACTCAGTCGCTTTTTTGTCAAATTCAAATGCAGTTACGCCGGGTTTTTGACCAGCGAATATGTGCAAATGTGCCATTTGTCCGTCATTAAAACGATGGCATCACATTAGGCTACGTGTTACGTCGTCATCAATAGGTTATGAGCGCTCAATTTTTCCTGTTGTAAAATACGTTTGGCCACAATCTCAATTTATAAAAGATGTAATACTACTGTACTGTATGCACAGGCTATTTAAGGCTATTGTAGGCTATTGGTATTGGCTATGACTTAGAAGGCAAATGCTAGCCCCCTCCCTGTCTCTTCGCTGCCGGTCTCAGGCCTCAAATGCATAAAATATGAAACTTTATAGACATACTAATGTTTCTTTCATAAAGACAACGTTGTAGCCTACTTATTCAAACAACAAGATATTTATTTACTGTAGCAAGACGTTCAGCTGCTCTGCTGTGGAACTTCAGTTCGCTGCACTCAGGGGGCGGAGTTAAGAGGTTTGACTGACAGTTTGAGCGGATCCAAAAAGATTCTGTCACAAGCTCTTTAATACCTTTATTAGGCTAAATATATTTGTAAATGTATTGATTTTTTTCAAGAAAATTCATTGATTTATTCAAGAAAATAAATAAAATAAAACACCTCCAAAAAAAAGGGCACTTCGGAGTGTAAGGACAAAAAGGGCATGTGCTCTGCACAGGTTGAGCCCTACCTGTGCACGTGCCTGTACAGAGGCAACTAAAATGATTGTTAGGAAAGAAGGGAGGTGAGCTTCAGCATTGAGCGATGTCTTTGCATTGATTTAGCACCCTGGACAGCTACTTAGAGATCAGCCATTAAACAGCAAAATCAGCCATTAAACAGATTGGGATTCTGTTTTGTTACATTGTATGCTGCTATTTGCATCAACATTGTTTTTGTCGGAGGACCAGACAAAAACACTTCTTTGCAATGAAGGATTGATAGTGATAAAGATTCTCCTCACTGACCTTTCAACACTGACCTGATGCTTTTGTTACACTGACAAGAAAGTGCTGCCTATTGCATTGAACCTTCAAATTCTTTGCTTTTTTCCACCACCATCAACTTGCATTTGGTTTTTTTTATCAATTCTTTCTTAATATATGTAGTAAGAAAAACTAAGTAAAAAAAAAAAACAACAACAACATGTGATGCATTCTCTAACAGATTTGGTTTTGTACTTTTTGTTAGAAAATGAGCTATTAAAGGCAAAGCATATATCAAATTGGATAAATGGATTTCATTTTGCATTCATTAAAAAGCACTGAACATCTTTCTCTTCACACTTACCCTCTGATGCTCTGCAAAGTCCCCAGTGGTCTTCTGAAATAAGAAGAAAAAAAATAGCATCATAATTATTTTCATCAAGCCATCCAATGTAATGATTTAACCTTTTTCTCAAATTGTCAAAGGTGGAAACTCAACCTTTTAAAAGCGAGTTGCATAATATTTCAGTCATTTTCATAATTCATAACAAGCACAGTGAGAACCGTACTGTAACACAAATATCTGAACAGTTGAAAATAAACATTAAGCTCTGCCAGACGCCCCCAAACCACCATTTGATGCTCTATGTCGTTTGCTTTGAAGAGGCTGGTTCTTTGGTTAAAAGGGTCATAAAAGCATAACAACACTTGGACACTGGTTATGCAAATGTAAGCATGTTAGAAACAGAAATGAATAGAATAGAAAGGCGTTACATCTAGTGCAAATCCTTCCTGTGCTAGCAGTCTTAGGAAAGGCTTTCAGTTAGACAAAGTCTCTATAGTTTGCTGAAAAACACATAATTATGCACTATTTTTGTTCCCCTTATAAATGTTTCTTTTGAGGGAGAAATTACCAGTGGTTCTTCTGTACCTAATAAGCAACGTCTTTCATTTCATAACTAGAGTGCAAAACCATCCTTCATTTAACAGTTTCTCAAAAAGGCTTCTCTTTTCTACAGAATATATTATTGGTAAACAACACCATGCATTACTGCAAAATACATTTAAAGTAAGCATTACAAAAGAGATAAAAACAACAATCTGGATAATATATGCAGAATTATGTGGCCCCGTTAGTTTGTTTGGCGATGGTCTACAACTCAGGAGAACCTTAGCAACTGTCATATGAATATGATGCTGATGATTTATAGGAAATGCTTATTACAATAAATCTCTCGATGGCCTATGCAATCTACTCATTAGCCCAAGTTTGCGATTTTTTTCATGTATTGAATAACTGACATTATGAATAATTAATTTTTCATACAGACAAAGATGATATTAGATACTGTTTTTATTAAGCGTTTGTGCAATCCATTAGTGGTGAAGAGTTTTCACCGACTGTTGGCATCGGTGGTTCCATGAAGAAAATAACATCCATGAAAACCTTCCATTGCACAAAATGTTCTTTATAGATTATTAAAATCTTTTTCACAATAAGAAAAAAGTAGTTATTTTAAGAACTGTTCACTGAAAGGTTCTTTGGGGAACCTTTATTTTTAGGAGTGCAGGTTGCATAGTTACACAAATAGGTAGCAAAAAGTCACTGTCTTTATGAGTGAGTCATTGAGTCATTCATTTAACCTATTTGTTCAAACAAGCTGATTCATTCAGGAACTAAACAAGTGTGTCTTTTATATATGAGTCATTGAATTATTTATTCGACCAATTAGTTAAAAATGCATGAAACACAACTATTGCGTGTTGAATGATTCTGTTGTGGCTTTTTATTAACTGTTTGTGTTGGTAGAACAAAAACAAAGTAAAGTGATAATTAAACAGGATAAAGTTATCACTTGATCGACAATATCACACTCGCAATGCTGTGATAACCATGCTTATATTTCTCAGATGATTGTCTGGTACTGTTTCCACTTAATCATAAATAATTTTATTACACTTAAATGTGTTTAAATTATTTGTTGGCTTAATTTTTAAATAGATAAAATGCGGACTGAGACAGGATGTCATATATTCCCTGAACTTTGGTGTGAAAGCAGAGGAATC
The DNA here is from genome assembly GCF_018812025.1 of Megalobrama amblycephala. NCBI lineage: Eukaryota > Metazoa > Chordata > Actinopteri > Cypriniformes > Xenocyprididae > Megalobrama > Megalobrama amblycephala. Next base: position 38,236,965 of record NC_063060.1, on the reverse strand, counting down.
AATGACACTTTTTAAACCTTTTTGACCCTCAAGGCAGAACAGATCTATAGACAGCACATTAGTCCTCTGTGATGACAGACGTGAGTTTGAATGATTAATGGTGCATGTGGTTGAAAGAAAGACTTATTGATGTGACCTTTAAATGCAGGATTTAGGTGCAAATGGAATGACATAAAACTGCAGGACTTATCCCTCCTGATATTTCCATATCATCATCGTCCTTGCCAGGAGAATAGAATAGTGTAGGCACAGATGTGGCACAGATGTCATGCACTGAATGTGCGGATATATTGTCAGTTAAGTGTTTGTCGGTTTCTATCAGCAAATGACAATATTTTGTAACTTAAATTTAGATTAGATTATAAAAACTGGTATCAAATAAATAAAGAAATAATTAAATATAAAGGGAGATCAGGGATAGTTGTCACATTTTTTACTCCACTGAATATTTATCAGGGTATGTCAATTTATAGACACATACTGTAAAATCAAAAAAAGCTAATGAACATTTTTATAATTCAATTATCATTCAACAAAACAAACAAACAAACAAACAAAAAAACAATTTAACCCATGTTGACCTTTTGTCACACCATATGAGATACGTTGTCTGTTGTCTGTTTCTAAACAGAAAAAAAAAAAAAAAAAAAAAAGTACATGTATTCGTCCTGAACCGTACGGTACGGACATCATGGTTCGATGCATGCAAACAGACGATGAATACAGTCAGTCACTGGTGATCCATGCTCCAATCCAGAAGGGGGGCGTGCACGGTTATACAGCGCTGTTTGCTAACCGCCACAACAGGAAAGAAAGAGTAGAAGAAGAACAGCGCATACACAAATGACTTGAGCGCTTGAAAACAAAGTCCACTAGGTAGTGCGCACGTCAAATGCGTCATTCTGTGCTTAAGGACAAAGGAAAAAACATTTCGCGCACTCAACTGTGTGTGAAACAGAGCAGGGCTTACGCTTTGAATGTTTAAATATAAATTAAGTGGAGCAAATTGTTACACTCCTAATGCACAAGTTTTATTTTTCATTATTCTATTTATATTGTACTTTTATAACACAAGATGATTTTCAGTTTTGTAGCGGATTGTGATCAAATACCTATTGTTTTTTATCAGCCCTGCAAAAAAATAAAAGAAAAGAAAAGAAACCTAGCATGGTGGATTTGTGGATTTGTGCCTTTGTCTGGTAACAATTTAGTTTAGGGTCTAATTCCTACTATTAACTAGTTGCTTATTAGCATACTAGTATATTTGTTAGTACTAGGGATGGGCATTTCAAGCAAAAATAATATTCGAAAATCGCTGGGAATTATTCGATTATTATTCGAAAATCGCACCCCTCCCCCACACAAACAGAGAGAGGGAGAGAAACCATTCACGCTTTCAATCTGTATGATATTGATAAACTGTTTAATTCATTGAAGAATATGCTGTCTTAACTCAAGCTATATAATGATTGTAATGTGCTAAAACATATTAATATGTTCGTTAATATAAGTGAAAGTAAAATCCGCATGGCCATTCATAACGGTGCGAAGCATAGCGAGCGTTTTCAATTAATTCCTACGTTGAGCTTCCGTAGGAATAAACTGAAAACGCTCGCTCTCCGCCAGTGGACTATCAGTGTCGCTCGCTCGCTCGCAGCGTTCGCCTTGCTTTTGTCCAGTCCGGCACCTTATAGTGGACACGCACCATGAATGACCGGGGGGATTTTACTTTCACTTTCAAATTAGCGCCAATTCGAGAGTGGTGACAAGCGATGATACCGATGTTTTTTCCTGAACACAGGCAACACCGACTAACGCAGCAAGCATTCCTCAAGCCATATTGATTTTAGGCTGCCCAAATGCGTTCTATCATTGTGAACAGCCTGAATAACAGCACGTGTGTCGTGTGAACATTGATTTTAACGTCTCTGTTATATGCCACCGCCACGCTTGTCTATGTTCTGCTGTTGTCTAAGAGTTGATTGACAGCTTTTTAGGTGCGTTATTGGCAGCGCGCGCGCAACCCTCTGGTTACATGAACTTGTCACCATTGAAAACATGAGGATTTTTTTAAGACGACAATCGCACAACCTATTCGTTATTCTATAATTAAATCAACTAATCGAATATTCGAAAATCGTGACACATCCCTAGTTAGTACTTATAATAAATGCCTAATTCTGCATGACCATATATTCTACATCCCATAATCCAACCCAATACCTAAACTACCTTAATAGTAAACTATTAATAAGCTATTAATTAGCAGTAATTAGGGGTTTGAGGCAAAAGTCATAGTTACAAGTGAGAATGGGACCCTCAACTAAAGTGTGAACATTTTTCCTACTGTACTAAAATTGTACCGAACCGTGACCCCAAAACTGAGGTACGTACCAAACCATGACTTCTGTGTACCGTTACACCCCTAATATATAATATTTAAAATACACAATTTGTGTATAAAAAATACTGACAACTTGCCCTAATAAAAATGCAAACAGGTGTTTGAAACTAAAATAAAAATGCAATACTAGAGAAAACAAATTTGTTTGGACTCAAAACCTTACAGATACTAAAATACAGTCCTTGTGAATTAGCTCCAATTTCCTTAGATATATTCAATATAAATGTTAATCTTAATATAACAACCTACAAACCAATGAATTAATAAAATACTGTATACATTCTAGACTGTGTGAACAAAACCTTTTAACTTCATTTCAAGGCCCCGGTTTATTATCATAGCCATGCATAGGTTTTATATCCATGTACTTACAGTAATCTGTGTGATGAACTTTAAAAAGATAACCAATTAGTCATCTTAATAGTTCAGATAATAACTCCATACACGGCATAATAGCAGCAAATAGCATTTCTAGAAAAGTGTATACTGTGATTTAGGCTGATGGGATTTTAATGAGTCACAATATCTACTTTTTGCCTCGAAAGAGGCTGACAGCAGACATTGTCTTCCCACAGATTTAATGTGTCATTACGACACAGGCATATACCATGTTGTAAGACTCTCAAGAGCAGCTCATTCAAACAAACGCAGATGCTTCCATCTGTTAAGCTCATATTTACCATCCGTCTCAATTCTTCTCTCTCTCTCTTCTTTCTCTTCTGTGTGGGCAGTTCAGGTTAGTATTGATCGGGGCACTCCTACCCCATTCGTCAAGCTCTCCGCCACCGTCTGCCCCTCTACAGCTCAAGGACCCAAAAGCTTGGGGGTCCTGGGATTTTGAATAGGTCTGTATGGCCTTTTTCTTTGTGAGATACTGATGATCCACTCAAGTGGTAATGTAAACAAAAATGCACTCTCTCTCTCTCTCTCTCTCTCTCTCTCTATATATATATATATATATATATCTATATCTATTTTCTATGTGGACTATTTAAAAAGGAAAGCAGGAAATGTCAGCTGTTTGAAGAGCTGTTTAAAGGTCATGTAAGCAGAGTCTGAAATGGCACTCTGTTTTCTCCAGTAATTATACTTCATTTAATCATTTATTGAATGCCTTTGTCCTCTAGATCTCCTTCTGACAATTGTGCTTGATATATAAGTTTCTTTTAAATATCCATATGTATAATTAATGGCAAGCCCTGTTGTATATGGCGATGAATTGGAAAGTTTCTGCAACAAAGTTTTCAATTGCCATTTAACCTAGCTAGAAATAGTGTTTCCCAACCTTTTTTGTCTTTTGTACACCCACAGCCCCATCAGTAAAGCTCAAGTGTTTCTTTATTTCATATTTCATATCAAACAATGGTTTCAACAAAGGATGAACAACAGGAGGGCAAACCGTCTCTTTCTGCCATTACTTGCCTGATGCCTCCCCTGTGTTTTTGCTTATCTTTAGCCTTTGTTTGTTCCTTATCCTCTGCGATTCAAAACGTACTTTCTGTATAGTTGCATCCCCTTCAGAAAGGTTTAGTTACTTGCAGCTTCCAAACACAGTTACAGTCCTATCAGCAATAACATGGCTGAATTCCCAAACCATAATTTGACAGTAACACATATTTAATAAGTAAAACCACTCTTCCGCAAATAATTAATGAGAAAATCTGCATCCTTCATTAATCTCAGTCAATTTGAAAAACAAAGCTTTGGTCTTTGATCCATATTAATGTTATGAGTTCTCTGCTAAACCAATCTTTAGAAATTAAATCCCCACTTCACCAAAGTAAGCTTCGAAGTTTTTATTTACTTATTTTTTGGAGAGAGAAGGATGTTGTGTTGATTCGCTTAAGAAGAACTGTGATTTATTGCAAAGCTGAAAACTCGGCTATAGATAAGAAGAAGAGGATTTTATACAAATGTGTTTGCGGACACACTGACCCACAGTCCCTTGAATCCCTATAGTGTGCGTTGCTGATTAGTGATGGCTGAGCAGTAGAAGGTGCTTTTATAATTCTTGCATCTCAGAAGACCAAACTGAGAATTTGCACTCTGAGTTTTATTTAAAAAAAAACTTGTCTGTTCAAAGAGGATTTGACAAAAATGACAAATTCATGTTTGATAGGATAATCCCAAGGTACTCCATCATGGGTGAGACATGCATCATTTCTCCTTTGAAAATCGGAGGTGAGGCATCTGCTACACTCCTCAGACAGCATGAATCCCATGAGTACCTCAAAAAGACAGTGTTACACTCTTTCAGATGAAAGCCTTTTGCTCAACAAAGAGAAATTCTTCTTAAAACTTTTTAAAAGCCTTCTTTTCATACAAAAAGAAAAAAACCTGTTATAGTGTCAGCTGTTGTCACAGTCAACAAATTGGTCAACAAAACTCATTCTGGTAGATCTAGATTTATCCCATTATAGGCAAGCTTATCCTGATTGAACATTTTCTTTATGATTTTTTTCTTTTTGCTTGGAAAGGTTGTGTGCAACAATTTGAATTGAGACTAACTTTTAAATAGCAAACAGAATGCAGAAATGCAGTTTACATTTTAAATAGAATTAAATAGAATTCTAATTCAAATACTTTTTTCATACTATAACTAATTTTCAAGACAAACTTTGAATGTTGGCTTGACAAAATCTTGTTTGAAAGTGTTCAAAGTAAAAACATTTAAAAAGCCTTTCCTGTTTCTTTTTGACTATTGCTGTGTTCAAAATCACCCATATACCCTTATTCACTATTCCCTACATTACTCCACTAATATAGTCCACTGAAGGAGTGAATGAAAACGAGTGAGTGAATTCGGACACTGAGTGCACTGGAAGGGTTGCCGCTTTTGCATAGTTTGTGCTTGCTGTTTAACATTTTAGCAAACTGGCAGCCCCAGTATTAAGATGAAAAGAGTTATCTTGAACTCTGTCATGGAAACTAGCATGCATAAACCATAATTAAACAATTTAATAATCAATTAAAAAGGAATTTATACCTGTATGGATATTATTCTGTAGCCACATTGGATCAGCGGTTTTGGAAAAAGGTATGGATGGATGATTCAGCTGCGGCGCCATCTTCAGGCGTGACACGGGAATTCATTCAAGTTCAACACGCAACTCTCACGAGCGTACATCAGTTGTACACTCGTTATTGTGGTGCATTGTGGGATTGAATGAGTGCAACCGATAACATCCAATATGGTTTCGGACACCACTACAAATGGATTTCCCCTCAAATAGTGCCCTATTTAAGGGTATAGGTGCCGATTTCGGACACAGCCTGTGTTCCCATTCATCATCTGTTTGAGTACACTGTTACTTTGAAACTCTCTTTTGTGTTGTTTAATTAAAGTTACTTTACTATTTTAATGGATATACTTCGTCATCCTTTGTGGACTAAGTTGTGACAAATAGATGACTAGTGATACTGGAAACATGCAAATAAAACAAAATTTGATAGCAGCTATCTAAAAGTGTAAATTGGTTGGTTGGTTGGTTGGATGGTTGGATGGTTGGATGGTTGGATGGATGGATGGATGGACCGACGGATGGATGGATGGATGAAAGAAGTCTACACATAGTGCTGTGTAGTCAATTCACTTTATATTCCAAGAACTGAAAGTGCTTGGGAAGCCAGTACTGCAATTCTAAATTTTGCACAACCCTCTACCTTGGTAAAGGATTCTGGAAGCGAGTGCCTTAGTTGGAATTCAGATAATGGGCTAGGACATGCACTCAGGGAAAAAACAATGGGTCCTGCTACAGTAATGTGATATAGTGATGGCTGGACTGTATATATTTATTTCCCAGGCCTCTTTGTCATCACTGGATGCTGCTGACCTTGTGTACGAATCTGTATCAGTGAGCACAGTCTTTATTTCCAAGCTTGAGAGAAAGTGTGCTCACTGGTCACCTTTGTAACCTTGCTCCAAATGAACATGTCCTTTCCTCGACAGAGCTCTCTTTTAACGCTTTCACACCTTAAAGTGATAGAATCAGCAACAACAAAAAAGAAACACCTTTTCTGGGTTATGAGTATATAGTTAAAACACTGTACAAAAATGATGTAGTGTTATTGACAGAGACTGTATTGTTGAATGATTCACCACACAGATCTACTGATGAACTGTTTGTTAGATCTCATGACAGCTAGTTCAGCAAGGAATCTTGGGGTTATATTTGATGACCAGTTCAGTTTCAGAGAACAATCAACAACTGACTATAAGGATACTTTTGACTTAAACAGATCAGAAGCTGCATACACATATAAGCTTACTCCAAGCTTACTAACTGCCAGTACATATGGCAGAGGCGAAAGCAGTGTTAGACCCTCCAGCAAAGCAGAATTTGGATGTTTCCCTTATCTAACACACCAGAATTAACACATTAGCTCATTAGCAGTGTGTTTTCATGATCTGAATTGGGTACATCAGATTAGTGAGACAACTAAAAGGAGAGCTTTAAAACAGAGCTTGCGCCAATGGTAAACTGAACGAACATCAAACGCTAAGTGATAATCTTAATATAGCTGTCACCAAATTACCTGCCGTGTTACCTGATTAATATTCATGAGCCAGGCTGACAAGCTATGTAATGTGTTCCCCACTTTTCAATAATTCCTAACAGCTGTTAACCCTCCAGGGTTGTCCAATTTTTAGAATTTAGAATGAATTCCAGCTCAGTTCCTGAAATTGAATAGAGGTAGCAAACAGAACACTCAATTCAATTTTAATTAAATGTAACTTTGATTGATTGATTGATTGATTGATTGATTGAATGATTGATTAATTGATTGATTAATTGATTGATTGATCGATTTTCTTTTGTGGACCAGGATGAAAAAAAATTGAACTTCCTATATGGGGTGTGGCCATTTCAAACTTCAGCTCTCAAACTCAGAGATGTTCACGAGTCTTTTATCTGGAGTCCGAGTCAAGTCTGAAGTCTTTAAGCTGGAGTCCGAGTCATGTCTGAGTCAAGTCTGGAGTCTTTTGTCACGAGTCCGAGTCGAGTCTCGAGTCATTAAAAAAAAAAAAAAAAAAATCTCAATCAAATCCTATATTTTATCCTAGATGTATTATATAAACAAAATTATATGATCTTTCTATAATCTGTTTTATTTTGAATTAAGGTCCTATGATGTAAGGGATAATGTACATCCAGTTTGTTACTTTATAATCCATTACAATGTACAAAACAGTCGTCCTGGCAACACGGGTAGTTATTTTCAATACAGTCGCTAAACGGACACAAGATGGCGCCAGTGAGTCACGGTTTGTTATACAGCAGTTTGTTATACCGCTTCGTTGTTATTGACGACAGTCATTATTAGAAAATATCAAACCTCGGAATGTTTAAGAATGTCAATAGAAAACTCTACACATGCTGATTGTGATACGTTAAAATATGAGCTTTAAGTAATAAATGGATTAACATCTCTTTCTATTTCTCTCTTATGGACACACATTAAGAAATAGAAAATCTGCAAATAATACAAAGATTGATAAAACGTAGTGCTAGATTTAAAGTCTAGATTTTTTTTTTTTTCACATTTTAACAGGCTGGCAATTCAAAAGAGCCATGCAGCTACACCACAGTATAATAGCTAGCTGTGTGAGTTAATGTGACTAACCTTTGTGGATGCGATGTCTCATATAATTTGATGATGTTGTTCCGGTGTCTTTAATTGTTTTCCCACATTCTGTGCGTCTAGCCGATCTGACATGATAATAAACCCAAACGAAAGAACATATGGCACGGTTGCTCCCGTCATGTTGCATGGGACTCTTATTATGACATTTCGGAGTTTATGCGCACGGACATACGTAATCAAATTCTATGACAAGAGTCCAATCTACCACGACACGTAAGGAAATATATGTGACGCAGATATTATAAAACCATTTAAACACAACACAAATTCCTTATTTATTATATCTGTAGTTAAGGGAAAAAGACTTGAGTCGTTTTTAAAATATTCCGAGCCTTTTGTGCCGAGTCAAGTCTGAAGTCATTTCAGGTCGAGTCCGAGTCCGAGTCTGAAGTCTGTTAAAATGCGACTCGAGTGCGACTCGAGTCCGAGTCTCTAACTTGAGTGCCCATCTCTGCTCAAACTGAAAAGGAAGCCACATTTCCAATCCTGAATTATGCTCAAACCTTGAGCTCCCCCAACCTGATGTAAAACCACTTCTTTGCCAACAACACTGCAGCCAAGAATACAACTTCTCCAAATGATGATCAGGTGCTGTCTGTGGCTGAGATTAGCAGACAATGCAAAAAGTCAACCTATGAAAATGTATTGGCCCAGATGGAATCCCTGGCAGGGTGCTGAGAGAATACCTTAGTAAGCTCTTTGATGTCCTCTCAGATATCTTCAACACCCCGCAAACACTGGCTGCTGTGCTTACATTTCAAAACTACTACAATCATCTTTGTGGCAAAGAAGTCAATGTTAACATCCCTTAATGATGACTACTGCCTTGAACTCACACTCGTCCTAATCAAGTGATTTAAACAACTGGTCATAACCCACATTTGGACCTCAATCCCACCCACACTAGTAAGCTTACAGCTAGAACTGTTCCACTATGCGTAACATCCGCCACCCACTTGGTTATTTCCCAACTGCACAATAAAAACACTTCTGCTTGAACGCTCGTTGACACCAGTTCATACCACTGACACTAATTGGCAAACTCTCAGTGTGAAAAACAAGCACCAGCCATGAGAGTTTACAGAGTGCCTGGGAATTACATAGAAAATTATACAAAAGTGAGGAATTAAATTATTATTTTGTTATTCAGTTAATTTGTTTAATTTAATTAGGGCTGGGCGATATATCGCATGCGACTGTCACGCGCATTTCGTCAGTAAAGCCGGTTCCCTGATTACCGCTAAATGGCCATTACCTGCTTTCAAATGGAGCCGTAGATCACTGACAAGCTACGCAATATCGCGTTCATTATCGAAGGCGATTCATCTGCGATATGAACGCGATATTGCGTGGCTTGTCAGTGATCTACGGTTCTGTCTATTAAATGCCGCTCCATTTGAAAGCAGGTGATGGCGATTTAGAGGTAATCGGGGAACCGGCTTTACTGATGAAATGCGCGTGACAATCGCATGCGATATATCGCCCAGCCCTAAATTGAATTTTAATTTAATTCTATTTTTTTTTTTTCAATGATTTCTGTCATACATTCTTTTGAGAGAGTGTCGCAATAAGCAACTTAAGTTACTTAGGAAAACAACTTATAAATCATATTTGTTATTTGAAAATGTAAAAATGGAGAAACTTTTCTGATTGGAAGGTTTAAGGGTAGGGATAGAAAATGTCATTAGCTCAGTCATTACACCTATGGAATGTCCTCATAACGATGAATACCAGTGTGTGCGTGCAAACTTGTATTTATTACTTTGTTATACAGAACATTAAACAGATACGGAATACGGAATCTAATATGGAATCTCTGACTTTAGTGGACCCCACAAGAACAAAATCTTTTGTATGAGACTAAGGGCGTTTTCATACCTGTAGATAAACTGCATTGTTCCGAAACAGAGACTTAATTTGTTACAATGTTGCATTTTCTTCTTGCTTCAGTTTGCTTTCACAAGGCAATATTTCAAAGCGTACCAAAATGTGTTTATGCAAGTCATATGTGTGTACAACTGCCCCCTTATTGGTCAGAGTTTGCTCTGCGTCATCCATTAAAATGATTAACAAGTTCACTTCATGAGCATATTGTGGCTTGTTTAGTACCTACTGTTAATACACACGCAAACAGCCATCATTCCCGCTGTTAAATTATGTACTACATTCATACTAATTCAAGCGTGATCTCTCTGGATCTCCCAGAGCTGTCTAATAGACTAACTGTGTCGAGACACATGCAAACACTATATGAATGTTATAATGCAGCTAGAGCGGGAATCAAGGCTTCGTCGGGACAGCGTTCTTGCACAGAGAAGTGCGACTACACAACATTTAAGATGAAGAGGTTTTTAACTGCAGTAACTAATGTGGGCACTCACAGAATCAAACACTGCTGAATTTTATATAAGACATTTCCCATTATGAATATGATATGATATCATTTGGTTCATTGGTCCATTGGGTTGGATTGCACCACAAGCGAACCGCCCGTTTGCAACGAACCACGATTGCCGTGTTCACACATGCCTAAACGAACCGAGCCAAGAGAAAAAAAAAAAACGTACCAGGTTCCAAAACAAATGCTCTAGTGTGAAAACATAAATGTTGACTCAATATACTATTGTCCTTCCCTACAATATACCTAAACTTACCCGTCACAGTAACCTGACGTAATTCTAACAATGTTTTAACATTTAACATTTTATATATAAGATGTCATATGGGGTTGGGGGGGCTGGACTGAAATGACAATAGCCCATTTCAATCTAGCAAATGTCCTTTTTTTATACAGTGGCAAAGACATAGCAATGTCTTCGCTTTCTTAAAAGGCTCAGAATAATAGACATGACAGGTTTGTGGCAGTACATGTTTAAGATGTAACTTTAAGTTAAAGTTTAGGTGCGTTCTGATTTGCTTGTGCACTATTATGCAATGTTTTGTAGTATAAATAGTGGCGAAAAAACAAATTGTCAAATGTTGGACACTTCATGCACTCAACAGTCGCAGCTGGACTCCAATGTTGAATGACAAAAGAACCTTATAAAATTCATACACTAGATGGTTGAGTACATAGTGTATAAGTGCACACTGTATAATGCGTCATTTGGGACATAACCTATAATTAATTTTGCCCAGTTTTTTCCAAACATTAAATGAACACACTCCATTTAAATAATTAAATAAATAAACTGTGAGATTCTGCAAAGTCTAATATTCTCTTAAGACAATGTATGACAGAAATCACACACACACACAAAATACACCAGTTGTACCGAGCCCTTTGAAGCAGAAGTAACACGACATGATCAGAATGTGACAGCAGATTACACTGCTGAATTACGGGAGGAGCTTTGAGAGATTTGACTTGTTAAACCCCACTTTGCTTTTAAACTTGTGCATCTGAGTGTGAATTTCTATAGTTTAACCTCAGTGTGACTGACATGATTATAGGCTCTGTTTAATAACAGCAGAAGTTTCTGTTCCATCTATTTGAATTTGAACAAACTAACTGGCATTCAATGCACTAAAGAAGCCATACAAATACGACTCTCTCTCTCACTCTCTCTGTACTGCACAGACCCATGCAGTTAAATATGCATGGAAGAAAAACCTCCAGAAAGATCAGGCAAAGTTATGCAGGGGAAATATGAATGGAAAGGAATCCTTAACTGCTTTATATAGAGTGGGCATTAAAGACTTGAGCACATTACATTAATTGGGCAGTTCTCAGAGACCACAAACACAGACTGTGAAAAATGAAAAACTGAAGGAAAGCCAATAATATAGCAAACACACCAGCAACTGTTGCCTTTAGTTCATGGAGGCCTTGTAATTAATCAGTGTTCAAGAGGGTGAGGATAATATTTATGCAGCCAAAATGTCACAGTTACTTTGAGGCACTGAATTTAATTCAGCTGAGATTCAACCAGGGCGCTCACGCAGTATAAATACAAATCTAGCCCTGGGCAACTTTAAAATTATGTTAATAAAATGTGAAATATGGCTGTGATATTTCCTCTCGGTTGTGACAAGGAGGTATTTTTCTTTGGCAAAGATTGGCTTTATGGAGTTTATGGAGTGAATTCTAAAACTCCATCATAACTCAGTGCTCATTACTTCACTAATGAACACGCGCTTCTTGAACTGTTGTATGTGTGTAGGAATGTAAGTGAAATATCAGCATTTCTCAGGGCTCCAGAATAAAAAAAAAATACTATTGAGCTACACGGCTCCTTTTTTTAGTTGCTAAATATCATAATCACTCAATCAAAATCAGATTTCAGAAGTGATTCATTTCAATAAGCGCACATCTTCTTAATTTAGCTTCTAACAGTGATTAATGAATTAACATTTTATTATAGAATATGACAATTTAAGTTCTAAAGTTATAAAGGTGTTTTTTTTCTGGTTGTATTCACTCCCCTGAACCTGATTGTATTTGTGCAATATAAATGTTTCAGCCTTGCAACTATGCCAAACAATAATCAATAATATTTTTGTATAGTATTTGAATGGTGAAATTATTATCAATGCGTCTTCTAACATTGTCATGTGAACAGTAAGGGTGTTCACACTTGGTAGGTTTGGTTCGAATAAAATAAAAACAAACTGGTGCGATTTCTTTGTTAAGGTGGTTCATTGGAATATATGTGAACGCTGCCATCTGAACCTAGTGCACACCAACAAGGAATGCAACACGGACCAAAGACATCTAAACTAACCAGAAACAGGACATGACGTCACAAGAATCGAACCAAAAAAGAACAGAATGCTCAATACCACCTTGTTCTTCTCATTATAGGACCTCTGCTGCCCATTACAGTTTGGTACAGGTGCCGGAACCGGCAACTTCCTGCAGCAGATCTCAGTTTGTGCGTAAAAGAGGACTTCCTGGTGCTGTTTTGACTCCTTTTCACATTTTATAAGCTCTTTGTGAGTTCTCAGCTGCTAAAAAACACCATCACATGTACGCACATACAACGAGAACGTTTAGCCCAGCACACAGCATTGTTTTTTTAAATGTTCTGTAAGTTCAGTCACAAAATACAGTACAGTCCAAAAGTTTGGAACCACTAAGATTTTTTATGTTTTTAAAAGAAGTTTCGTCTGCTCACCAAGGCTACATTTATTTAATTAAAAATACAGTAAAAACAGTAATATTGTGAAATATTATTACAATTTAAAATAACTGTTTTCTATTTGAATATATTTCACAAAGTAATTTATTCCTGTGATGCAAAGCTGAATTTTCAGCATCGTTACTCCAGTCTTCAGTGTCACATGATCCTTCAGAAATCATTCTAATATGCTGATCTGCTGCTCAAGAAACATTAATGTGTACAATTGTACAAAATATTTGTGTACAATATTTTTTTTCAGGATTATTTGATGAATAGAAAGTTCAAAAGAACAGTGTTTATCTGAAATCTAATCTTTTGTAACATTATAAATGTCTTTACTGCCACTTTTGATTGATTTAATGCATCCTTGCTGAATAAAAGTATTCATTTCTTTAATTTCTTTTCAAAAAAAATAAAAATAAAAATTCGTACTGACCCCAAACTTTTGAACAGCAGTGTATAATGCTACAGAAGCTTTGTGTTTCAGATAAATGCTGTTCTTTTGAACTTTCTATTCATCAAGGAATCCTGAAAAAAAAAAGTACACAACTGTTTTCAACATTGAAAATAATCATAAATGTTTATTGAGCAGCAAATCAGCATATTAGAATGATTTCTGAAGGATCATGTGACACTGAAGACTGGAGTAACGATGCTGAAAATTCAGCTTTGCATCACAGGAATAAATTACTTTGTCAAATATATTTAAATAGTACACAGTTATTTTAAATTGTAATAATATTTCACAATATTACTGTTTTTTACTGTATTTTTAATTAAATAAATGTAGCCTTGGTGAGCAGACAAAACTTCTTTTAAAAACATAAAAAATCTTAGTGGTTCCAAACTTTTGGACTGTACTGTATACATCATAAAAGCTATATATCTTTAGGTTTGGTGTGAAAAATTGACAGTGTGATGAACGCTAAGGCCACATTCACACAGCAGCAGAATACGGTTGTCAGTCCTGTATTTGAGTCCTTAATACAATTACGTTCACACGCAGTACGGTTATTTATGGGAGTGACAACCGCATTCTATAACAGAATAATATGACATTAATATTAAAATTAATTAATTAAAAATTTATATTACGTTGGTCACTGTCATTATGGTTACTAGTAAAAGATTAAGGGCTTGACTCTCGCCCAGACGCTATGGTAAGTTGCTGTGTGAACAGGACATTTCGAGACTCACACCTTTAAGTAAATGGGGTTGTCAATCCCAAAAACTGACAGTGTGAACGCTAAGTGAACCAGGACGAAATGTATCATTTTATTTTTTTGGTTCTGACCAAAAGAACCAAGAGAACCGAACTACAAGTGTGAACACACATTACAATATCGTCTTCCAATTTCAAAACGGATCTAACCGAAAAATGACTTGGGGTTCAGTGAGGGAGTCAGTTGTATACAGAGGTGTAAAGTACTTGAGTAATTTTACTTGATTACTGTACTTAAGTATTATTTTTGGGGATTTTTACTTTACTTGAGTACATTTAAAAATCAATACTTTTACTTTTACTTGATTAAATTTTTTTGAGAAAAAAGAGTACTTTTTACTCCTTACAATTTTATTTACAGTCAAAAAGTACTTTGGAGATCACTTCATTCTATTTTCCTTTGCTATTACCAAACCAATTGAATTGCGCTGATGACCAGTTTAATTTAAAGGTTATTTATTCAATGAGATTCATCTTCACATTCCATGAAATTGGTCAGACATGTTTATTGGTCCTTTGGAAGTGACGTCATGCATCAATTACCACAATGCACAGCAGCTTGACCTCAAAGAATATACACTAACAAGAAGCGACACTCAACACAATGTTCCATTGCAACACCTGCGCCCAGCAGCGGCCTTGCATTTCCGCCATTTTGGGGTGAAGGCGACTTGGCAGTCCACTAGTTTCTATGGCAATATCAGCTGCTTTGTTTAAAAAAAAAAAAAAAAAACTTTTTCACAAAACCTTTTTGCTCTCAGTCAGTTTGGGTTAAAATTCTTTAAAAGATCTAGTATTAGTATTAGACTTAAACACTGAATTAATACCGACATATGAAATTAAATTATGACATGCATCAGAAAAATTGAGAATGTTGGACAATAAATATATTAATATAACAGCTTGATTTTGCAGTGTTGTCTAATGTCCATTGAAGCAAAAGTGTCCAAAAGTGGGAATAATGCAATAACGGACACAGCAATGCATCATGTATTATAAGATCATGATGTTTGTAGCGTGATCCATTAAAACGTACAATATAGCTTATTTCAATTCAGACCTATATATTATTACTAATACTCCACTAGGTCTGAAATATACTGATCGCTGTAAATATGATGATCTTAAATGTATTAATTATTAATTTATTATTAATAAATGTGTAAAGTTTCATAAAATGGAAATACTCAATAAAGTAGGCTAACTACGTTACCTCAGATGGATGAATGGTTGGATTCCACAACTGGTAAAATAAAGCATATATAAGACAATACAGCATTTACTGTGGGAGCCATACAATTTACTGGTGACTTAATTTAAAAAACTGTTCTATTGCGCTTCTGATTTGGCAGTGAAATTCGCCGATTTTGGCTGCGTAAGATGTGAAGGATTCAATGCTCCAGTTAGTATTTTTTACCCCATAATGGCGGCCACGCTACCGGAGCGCCATCTAATGACTGTTGCCTAAAAAGTATCAGAGTGTCACCTCTTGGGTTCTATACTCTTTGTTGACCTGGAAATTATAACAGTCAGTGGAAGAAAATGGAGGAAGTCAAAAATCAGCCACAGAATCAAGAGCACCCGTGGCCAACAGTTCATCTGATGATGAAGATTTTTTCGCTTTTTTGAAACCGACAACACATGAAGCCAGCAAAGAGTTGGATGGATATCTGGCCTGTGTTTCAGACACCAGTGTTTCAGGCACTGCAGGATTGATTTTTAGGCCCAAAAGAGCTAGGCTTGACACTCACAATATTGAAAATCAGCTTCTGCTTAAGTTAAATCCGAGGTTTTGCAACTTTGAGTAGCATGTTGCATACTGGCATTAATCATACAATTAATCAAACAGTTCTAAAGGAGGATAAAACTTTGTATGTGGTTCATTCACTTCATGTTTTTAGAGATTAAAAGCTTAAAGGTGCCCTAGAACCCCTTTTCAAAAGATGTAATATAAGTCTAAGGTGTCCTCTGAACGTGTCTGAAGTTTCAGCTCAAAATACCCCATAGATTTTTTTTAATTAATTTTTTTTAACTGCCTATTTTGAGCCATTATTACATATGCACCGATTAAGCGTACGTCCCCTTTAAATCTCCCGCTCCCCTGCTAAACAAATGAGATTTATATAAGAAGGAGGAAACAATGGAGTTTGAGACTCACTGTATGTAATTTCCATGTACTGAACTCTTGTTATTTAACTATGCCAAGATAAATTCAATTTTTCATTCGATGGCACCTTTAAACAAGAATCTCTAGTTTTCATTCTTGCTGTTACTTTTACTTTTTTAATACTCAAGTACAATTTTAATGTAGTACTTTTTTACTTTTACTCAAGTATGATTCTGGCCAGATACTTTTACTTTTAATTGAGTAAAATTTTCACTCAGTACTTGTACTTTCACTTGAGTAACATTTTTGAGTACTTTTTACACCTCTGGTTGTATACTCAGTAACTGATCTTTATATTAACTGACTTATTTTAAAGAACTGGTTTCATTTGCAAATTGGACAGAACTGCCCTCGGTGCCTTTGGTGCTGCCTGCAGGAAACACGAGCGCACACATGAATTTAATGAATTCTTATGTGGATACAGTCAAAGATATCCAGACTGTTTTGTTTTTAAAATTTTGTCACAAATGTTTTTTGTTTTGTTTTTTGTTTTCTGCATTTGCAAGCATTTTCATCGTAGTCTGGAGACCTGTTTCTTTTTGGTACGGTGGCTCATTTGCTTTAAAGCTTGTATTCAAATACCTGCTTTTACAATCATGCACTCTCGCACACAAGGTGATATTCTAACTGTACACTCGGTAAGCAATATCATTCATCAGGCCAGCACAGTAAATGAGCTCCCCCCTCCATCCAAACTGCATTTACACACAGACACAATGGCATTTTTTTCTGAGGAGCTCTATTCAGGACAGGCTATAAATGGCTATATAAGGACACCTATTTGTTTCATGTCAAAGACTGAAGTACTGTGAATTGAAGAGGTATACACTAAGGCATCTTTTCCCAGCCATAACTCTACCTGGAGAGAATTTCTATGCATACATAAGAGTGCAGGAATTTATGAGTATTGCTTTGCAACAATTGCCTTTGATGAATTGTGTACCTATACAAATTGCTTGTGCTCTTCATATGCTCTCTGTCTTGATAAATATGCATTATGATGCACATGTTGAGCTATTCTTTTTCCAGCAAATATGCTGGAATTACAAGTAGCTTATACCTAATTGTTTTTCATGAGTACACCGAGTACGCTTTCAAAACATAGATTTATATGGACAGCTCTAAAACTGTAAAGCAAAGCAGTCGGGTAGAAGCTGGAAGAAATCTTTGTGTGCTATTCCTTCAACCTCCCACACAATTAACAAAGTGATTTTCACAGCTCTCTTTACAATTAATCATTCAACACAGTTCCTTGAACACAAACGCACCACCAACCCCCACAGAGCCAAGCCACAGAGGGTTGGAGCCGAGGCCGGTCTGAGACGCTGCACATAAAAGCGACATGTAAGCAAAGCAACAGTGTAGAGGCTTGTGTTCGGCTTTCACACTGTATATTTACAATATGCAATTACTAATAATGGACAAGTTATAAAATGGTTATCAGGAGCTACTGATTACAAATTATTACAAATTTGCAATATGTGGTGAATGAATCTAGCCTGACATGGTCATACTCAATTCTAGTTCGAATATGAGTCTGATACTGCTCCATTGGGCTTTGATTATGGGGGCGTATATCAACCGATCCAGGAAAGACCTCAATTGGATAGACCTACAACCAATCAGAGCTACAGAGTAAGTGACGTATGTTGAGCGACGCATAGTTGTCAACAGAACTCTTCTTAGCGACCATCGGGGCCAGCTGATAAATCAAACTTTTGCCGAATCCCGTAGGAAGGACGGCAAAGACATCTTTCCCATCGACAAATGCCTTGATCGCGGTCCTCTGTTCCTTTTTTAAAATTAATGCGCTGTCAATATCTTCTATAACGGACGCGATGGCGGAATCTACACATCTCAGTTCTTCGACAGCCATCATTGTTGTAAACTAATTGACCTTTCGCAAAGACTCGCCCCCCTTAGTTACTGTTGCTTTGTCCGACAAGCCGTGGCGCTGTCACGCCACACAGAGTGGAAAATACATCGCGGAGCAAAGAGGAAACTGACAACACATCGACAGACGAGACAGAGCAGGTTACTTATGATATTAAACAAAGTCCCAGCTTTCAAACTGTGTAGTTATTAAAAAAATTCAAACAATAAAAAACGTTTTGTGGCTCTTTAATGGGTTGTGACCATGATCGTGACAGATTGCTGTAGCGCCACACATCAAATAAACATTAATGAACATGAGAATGAATGTTGTTTCAAACGCGGAAAGACGTCAATATGCACAATTTTTCAAGTTTAACTCCACCGAGGTTAATCTTCTAACTCCTGACTGCTTTGTCGGACAAAATGGCGGATGCGGCGTTCTGATTGGTTAGATCGCTTGTCAATCAAACTCCCCAAGCGCTCTTTGATGACGTGGCTGATTACATTTCTGGTGATAATCTGTCAATCATCGCCCTGACAATGTGATTGGTCCGAACAGTTTGTTTTATTTCATTATCATTATTATAATTTCTAAAAATATATATTTCAAAAATGATTTATAAAAGTATATATTGAAAAAAAATTGGTATATAGGTTTATAGTGCACTTTCACTATATTTTCTTCTAAATTTACTCTTCTACAAGTAACAAAAACGCCAACAGTACTCTGTCCTACGCCTTTGCTTGTACTCTTGGTACACAGCACTTTGTTCCTTAGGAAGACAGTGTGGATACCAGGGGTGTAACAGTTCAAATTACTCACGTAATGAAACTACAAGCAACAGCACAACTAAATACAATAGAGCAAAGATTCAAATAAAATAAACAGTGCTTTTCAGGGTTTTCAGTAGTTTTTAGGTACAGAAATTGAATAAAGTAATCAAATGAAAAATAGCATAGCATATGAGAGTGTATAATTTAAAGATTAATCCTTATTAAAGTTGCAGTCTGCGATTTTTGGCCCTCTAGTGGTTAATAAACAGTACTGCACGTGTCTTGCAGCAGAACATTGTAGCTGGAGCTACTTTTCTCTGTGTATGTCTATGGTGAGTCACGCAGTTACTGTGATACTCTGCGGCAGGTCCTACCAGTCCGGTCTGAAAGAGTCCGAATATAAACACTTATTATAAGCGTACCATAATAATTCAGGGTAAGACAAAAACACGGTTTGGAAAATGGATTAATGTTGTACATTCTCATTATATAATTTTTGTAAATCTTGAACACAAAAAAAGTTGCGGTAAGCAGCATTAAAGTTACAAAAGCTATTCAAATCAAGAGCAGTGAGTGATTTCCATGTCTTTTGTTGTTTGATTAACATTAAAAACACATGGAGCAGGAATATTTGGCTGCTGTCACTTAAAGATTTAATGCACAGATCCAGTATACTGATACTGTACACATGCGTTGTCTTTCTCGACTGTTTACATTCACTTAAGACATAACCGACTATGTCTGCTAGGATACTCATCAAGACGGGCATGTTGGCATCATTTTTGTGTGAATTTGTCTGTTCAAGCGCAAAATTTGAAAGAGAACTCAATATTTGCGCACTGTCTGTGTTGTGGCTTTCCATGTGCATGCTTTGGATGAGAACTAGTCATGTTCAAGCATACGGCACTGGCATTGAACAAAGTTTACATAGCGTGACTGTTTTGTCCATGTTTTTTTGATCATCGCTGTTGTAAAATATTAGGATGCCAGAATGTGTATACATCGACAGAAACATACATTAGCAGAACTGTCTGTTTTACACGTTATTTTCAACAAACCATATTTTATAGCCTATGCGTCATCAGATTTGAGATTAACTGCAGTGCAAGTGCATATTCAGGGTCTAGACTTTTATTTGTCAAAAATACACCCGCAACAATAGGTGGCTCAAAATATGCATAAAACGAGTGTGCCAAGAAATTTGTGTTAGAGTGTAAAGTTAGAAGATTGCGGGCACAAAAAGAGTCGTAAAAATGCTAACAGTCAAAGAAAAGCTTACGTCTAAGACAGTACCCAGATTTCAAAACTACAATAAGATTTCACTTCTACCGTTAATAACATTTTGGTAGGCTATATGGTTTTCACTATTTCACTGTTTTCACTGAGATGGATAGACTAACTGTTTTATAATTCAGATGGGCTACAGGTTATTTTTATGATATGCCAAAAAGTGTTTATTTGTAAACGTGATCATTGGTACATTTTACCACCATACTTTCAATCCAAAAATTAAAATATGAGAAATATGCAAAATGAAAATTATTTTTAAACAAAAGCATTTTCTTTATAAAAAATCTTCATAAAATACAAGATTTGTTCTTCTTTTTCCAAAAAGTACATCCTGAAAAAAAAAAAAAAAAAAAAAAAAGGAGGGGGGGGGGGGGGGCATCTTATATTCACATTTTTTGTGATTATAACTACACAGGGTAATGGCCAGCGTGATGTCACAACATAAATTGGCTTTTTATCAGTGTGTAGGAACAGCAGTGAGGCACACAGCAACCCAGTTATGAGTTAATAAAAGGTAGGAGACTGAGATGAAAGTGACACCCAGCACCTGTGAGTCAGAAGAGCAGAAGTGAGACAGACAGTAAAGCCAGACAAAATGAGCAAGGGTGTCCCAGAGGAGACGTTTGCATCTCAGCAGGATGGCAGGTTCAAACGCAGGTACAGAAGCAGTGCTGCTGGCCCCAATCGTGCACTTCAGAGCTCTCCGAGCTTAGAGAGATGAGAGGAGAACTCTCCGGCCAAGACCCACATCCCAAGCCGAGTATCTGCCAGCCATGTGGGGGTGCTTAGGAAGATAGATGGATTTGGAAGGAGTTCAGAGGGATTTGATGGTTGTCGCTGAGGTGGCAGTGCCGTTTGGCCTGTAACGCTGTTGACATCTCCATGACGGTGCAAAAGTTTCAGCTGCTTGGCAGGTGCAGGATGCCAGTGAGAAAGGGGATGTGGTGGAGAGAGAGGTATTGAGATTCGGCTTCCTTTTCCAATAGTGCCGACCACTTTTCCTCAGGGACCTAGTGTTTTATTACCCCTTAAATGGCTACTGACTGCTCTGTATTTGAAGCGTGACAAGAGTGTTTGCTTAAAACGTGTGACTGGAGAAGCAATTGTCCCATGCCTGTCGATACCAAAAAGAGTTTTGAATAATTAGTAACGCTGAGATCTAGAGAAATAAAGGCTGATTACAGAACCCAGCATGAAAAGTGGGCCGTAAACAATGTTGCCTCTTGTTCTGCAAAGTCCTGTTGGTACAGAATTACTGCAACCCTATGATCATCAAGAGAAGAGAAGAGAAGAGAAGAGAAGAGAAGAGAAGAGAAGAGAAGAGAAGAGAAGAGAAGAGAAGAGAAGAGAAGAGAAGAGAAGAGAAGAGAAACACTGAAAGGAAAGGAAAGGAAAGGAAAGGAAAGGAAAGGAAAGGAAAGGAAATGTAGGAAAAGGAAAATAGAAAGAAAATGTAGGAAAAGGAAATGTATGAAAAGGGAAGGAAGGGAAAATTAAAAGGAAATGTAGGAAAATTAAAGAAAAGGAATGGAAAAGGAAAGGAAAGTAAAGGAACGGCAGGAAAAGGAAAATGGAAAGGAAATGTAGGAAAAGGAAAGGTAAGGTAAAGAAAAATGGAAAGGAAATGTGGGAAAGGGAAAATGGAAAGGGAATGTAGGGAAAGGAAAATGGAAAGGAAATGTAGGAAAAGGAAAGGTAGGAAAATGAAAGGCAGGAAAAGGAAAATGGAAAGGAAATATAGGAAAAGGAAAGGTAGGAAAATGAAAGGCAGGAAAAGGAAAATGGAAAGGAAATATAGGAAAAGGAAAGGTAGGAAAAGGAAAGGCAGGAAAAGGAAATGTAGGAAAAGGAAAGGTAGGAAAAGGAAAGCCAGGAAAAGGAAATGTAGGAAAAGGAAAATGGAAAGGAAATGTAGGAAAAGGAAAATGGAAAGAAAATGCCGGAAAAGGAAAGGAATGGAAAAGGGAAAGGGAAAGAAAGGAAAGGCAGGAAAGGAAGGAAAAGGAAAATGGAAAGGAAATGTAGGAAAAGGAAAATGGAAAGGAAATGTAAGAAAAGGAAAGGTAGGAAAAGGAAAGGCAGGAAAAGGAAAATGGAAAGGAAATGTAGGAAAAGGAAAGGAAAGGTAAAGGAAATGGAAAGGAAATGTAGGAAAAGGAAAGGCAGGAAAAGGAAAATGGAAAGGAAATGTAGGAAAAGAAAAGGAAAGGAAAAGGAAAAGGAAAAAGAAAAGGAAAATGGACAGGGAATGTAGTAAAAGGAAATATAGGAAAAGGAAAGGTAGGAAAATGAAAGGCAGGAAAAGGAAAATGGAAAGGAAATATAGGAAAAGGAAAGGTAGGAAAAGGAAAGGCAGGAAAAGGAAATGTAGGAAAAGGAAATGTAGGAAAAGGAAATGTAGGAAAAGGAAAGGCAGGAAAAGGAAAGGCAGGAAAAGGAAAATGGAAAGGAAATGTAGGAAAAGGAAAATGGAAAGAAAATGCCGGAAAAGGAAAGGAATGGAAAAGGGAAAGAAAGGAAAGGCAGGAAAAGGAAAATGGAAAAGAAATGTAGGAAAAGGAAAATGGAAAGGAAATGTAAGAAAAGGAAAGGTAGGAAAAGGAAAGGCAGGAAAAGGAAAATGGAAAGGAAATGTAGGAAAGGAAAGGAAAGGAAAGGAAAGGAAAGGAAAGGAAAGGAAAGGAAAAAGGAAAAAGGAAAATGGAAAAGAAATGTAGTAAAGGAAAGGAAAGGAAAGGAAAGGAAAGGAAAGCAGGAAAAGGAAAAGGAAAATGGAAAGGAAATGTAGCAAAAGGAAAGGAAAATAAAAAGGAAAGAAAGAAAGAAAGAAAGAAAGAAAGAAAGAAAGAAAGAAAGAAAGAAAGAAAGAAAGAAAGAAAGAAAGAAAGAAAGAAAGAATAAGAAAATGGAATGGAATGAAAAAGGAAAGTACCCAAAGAGTACCCAAAACCTCCCTAAAACCAGAAAACAGAGCAGTTTAGAGACCAGCTAAGGCCAGAATACCATCTTAGAGTGGTTTAAGATTTTAGCAGAGGAAAAGCAAATAACAGCAAAAAGAAGCAAAAAGATAAAGCCAGAAAAAGAAGCAAGGAAAGGGAAAAAAAGAGAAGAACAGAAAGGAAGAAGAGTGAGCAGAAAAGAAAGGACATGAAAAAACAACTAAATGAAAAAAAAAAAAAAAACATGCTTAAACCAGGTTTAACCCTGCTGCAGGTTTTTAGCTGTTCTAACCTAGTTTTCCAGCCCAATCAGCTAAAAAATGAGAAAACAAAACACCAAAGAAAAGGACAGAGATCTGAGAAGAGATCGAGAAGACAGAAAGGGAAAAAGAGAATGGAGAGAAAATGGAAAAAGCTAAGAGAGGCAATAAAAAAATACAGGAAAATAGAAAAAGAAGAAAGAAAAGAGAACAGTCTTTGTGGGAATTTTGACTAGATGTATCTTTTAATTTCATCAAATGACAGAGTTGAAATAATTCAGTAAACAAATGTAGGTTGCAGGCAATTAAGACAATGAGCCAAGCAGACAGATTGACTGCTATAATTTACAATTAAATTAAACTAATTTTGTTTTCACAGAATCACATCAGCTATCCAGCAATAATAAACAAGCACAACAGCATTAAAGGAAGAAGATGGCAGAGCATCACAACATGGCCGTCTTCACCCATGCTAATGTATTGATGGCTTTTATCACTCTCAGTGTCAAGCCAAATAGTCATTGAACAGGATTGAAAACAGCTCCTCACTGGATTGAAGCACTCACACATTCTCCACGCACACTTTGGCTGACTCTATCTAGGCAGGCCGACATCTGAAGCCGTTTAACTGAAAGTGGGAACCTTTTGTTGCCCTGGTGAAGCAACATTTGCCCTGTTCCTACAAGTGACTTTGATGAAAAGCCACAGACCTGAGCTCATGTGAGCAGGTGGGCTGTTTTAGCCAGTGGGTACACAGAGTCTAAACACTGTTCCTTAGTCAGCAGGGAGTCGGATCGGGCACCAATTTACAGCAGTTGCCCGGCAGCCCTGGGATATCGCCAGCTGGACTTTTGGCAGTTTATTGAGTGGTTACATGATCTGGCGACTCAGTGGACTGATTCATAGTCCGGTTCTGCCACCGCTGAATTCATAAAGCGGCTCCTGAGGAGGGAAAAAGACCCTGCTTTTTTGTGCAAAACGGCACACAATCTCATAATGCATGTACTTATCTTTACTGCGATGTCATCGTGTTTGCGGCGCAGACCACACCTAATGGGAAACGCAGGACAGAGGGTGCAGCAGACCTGAGAGCCCCTGTCTATTTCCAACACCCTTCATCTAAGCCTGACACCCGTTTCCTTGGCAACCACATCGACAGTACAGGGGCTGTGGGGGTCGGGAAGTTCTGAGACATCTGAGACAGAAGAAATGAGAACTACTTATGCAGGTCCTGACACTACTGGCTGGCTTTGTCTAAAAATACAGCTCCTCACCTCACCCCAATATTCTTCCTCACTTCCCTGCCTAATTGAAAACAAAATTTATGCAAACCAGTTTTATTTCATTTTAATGCCTAGCACCATTCTCCTGTTACTTTTTGTATGAGTTCAAAAAAACTATATGAAGAAAGAAATTACATTTTATATTAAAGCTTAATTTTAAAACCACTCATATAATATAATTATTTAACCAATACAGTGAGTAAGGGCTGCTTTCCTACAGCTTTGCGCATTTTTATTATAAGTAACAGATTTCAGCTTTTCATTTTGGTATATGAAGGTCGCTTTAAACTATTTTTATTTGCACTACTTTTCAACTTTATGAGGTTTTATTGTTTTACCCTTGTTCCAGACCCATACATAAAGACAAAAATATGAATTTATAAACATGTTTAAAAGCTGAATTTTCAGCATCATTACTCCAGCCTTCAGTGTCACATGATCCTTCAGAAATCATTCTAATATGCTGATTTGATGCTCAATAGGGGTGTAACGATACGCTCAGGTCACGATACGATACGTATCTCGATACGGAGTTCACGATACGATACGTATCACGATATTTTGAACAAAATGAAACTGAAATTCAAACAAGATTTATTAAAAAAACATGAACAAATTTCAATAATTTTCCTTGTTGTACATACAAGATCACATTTCAATAAAATAAATAAATATAAAATTTTAATAAAAACCTTCTGTATTCAAATTAACAGCTGAATAGGGCTGTCTGTCACTGAAAAAAAATATTAAATTTAACATGAACTTAGAATTATGAATAGGGCCGTTCACATATCGCGTCTAAAAACGCGTGGAAGGCGTGGCCGCACCGCTTCTCCTTCTTTCCAAAGCGCTTGCGCTCCCGTGGCGTCGGTCGTTGCTATGCAACCATGAACTGAGCTCTCCAAGAGGATCAGGATGTTTCTGCAAAGGATAAATGATTTCTAGCCCTTGCATTAGTTTTACTACGAGATATATTGATGGAGATAATATATAAAAACCACCATGTACAGCTATGATCAGCTGTTCGGCTGAGCTTTTGATGTTTTGTTACGGAAAGGCCATAGCTGATCGGTTGATTCTTGTCACACGACCTGCGGTGCGCTTGCGGCATTCTGAGAAGTTGAGAATTGCATGCGCGTCGCGACCGCGTTGATCCCATTATGAGCGCGCTTGCCGCGCGGCTACATTTGAAAATAATAACTGACTTGCACGCGGAAAAGACGCAATATGTGAACGGCCCCACAGAACTTCTTAAAGCAAAGCATCGCAAGCGTCTTTTGCTTTTCTGTGAGCACAGCTGTTCCTGTGCACTGCGGTGAAAGAAAGCCACGACTTTTCTCACGCGACCATGCAAGAGACTGACATGAGAAACGTTTAAACCTGCTTGCAAGATTCAATGTGTGCCCGAAACACTTACTGAACTAGAGAGCTGATTGAGACACACCATCTACGATAAATCGTTACACCCCTAATACTTATAGTAATTTAAAAATGTGGTAGCATTGGATCTGGACAGGAAGGATAACTCTGGGAGTTGGAAGGGGTGTGTCGCGATTCTGCCTTCTCACATCGCGATACAGGTTCGTGGACCTGCGTATCGCGATTTCGGTTTCATATCGCATATCGTTACAGCCCTAATGCTCAATAATATTTTTTATTATTATCATCTATGGTGAAACTGTTGCGCTGTTTAATATTTTGTGAAAATCTTGATTAGTTTTTTTTTTTTTTCCTTTTCAATGTTGTTTTATTTTTCACTCACTCATTTCATTAGCTCCGGATGAATATTGTTGCTGTTACAGGGCTTGAATTTTGGCATGGGATTGCTTGTATTGGGTATAATTGCACAGATTTTGTGCTCACACCTAAGGTGCACGTACACAAAAACTGCCTCTCGGTACTAAACAGAGTTCTTTTTCATTGCTTATTGCACTTAAACAGTCAAATAAACACAAATGCCAGTCTTGGCGAGTATTTGTGTAAACACAGTCAGTTATGTTTTAAGTGAACATAAACAGTTGAGAGAGAAAATGCATGTGTATAAGTATAATGGATCTGTGCATTAGGTCTTAAAGGATTAGTTCACTTTCAAATTAAAATTTCCTGATCATTTACTCACCCCCATGTCATCCAAGATGTTCACGTCTTTCTTTCTTCAGTCGAAAAGAAATTAAGGTTTTTGATGAAAACTTTCCAGGATTTTTCTCCATATAATGGAGCCCAAACGGTTGAAGGTCAAAATTACAGTTTCATTGCAGCTTCAAAACGTTTTACACGATCCCAGACTAGGAATAAGGGTATTATCTAGAGAAACCATTGCTCATTTTCTAAAAAAAAAAAAAAAAAAAAAAATTATACCTTTTAACCATAAATGCTCATCTTGAACTAGCTCTCTTCTTCTTCTATATTTGAATTCCAGCAGTGTAGACACTGCTAAGTGTATTACTGCCCTCCACAGGTCAAAGTTTGAACTAAATTGTCATATACAATATGCTAGTGCAGGTATATAACAATTAGTTCAAACTTTAACCTGTGGAGGGCAGTAATACACTTAGCAGTGTCTACACTGCTGGAATTCAAATAGAGAAGAAGAGAGCTCAAGATGAGAATTTATTGTTAAATATATATATATATATATATATTTTAGAAAATGAGCAATGGTTTCTCTAGATAATACCCTTATTAGCTGCAATGAAACTAATTTTGACTTTCAACCGTTTGGGCTCCATTATATGGAGAAAAATCCTGAAATGTTTTCATCAAAAACCTTAATTTCTTTTCGACTGAAGAAAGAAAGACATGAACATCTTGGATGACATGGGGGTGAGTAAATTATAAGGAAAATTTAATTTGAAAGTGAACTAATCCTTTAAAGTGACAGCAGCCTAATATACCTGATGCCAAATTATGAAATAATATTAAAAATGTCTATATGGTAGTTTTTCCCCAGGGTAAAATGTCAAATGTCAAAATTGTGGTCAGTGAAAATGCTGAGTGGCTAGTAACTTTGGAAAACCACTAGCCACAGTGCCTGGTGAGCAAAAAAAAGTTAATGTCAAGCCCTATACACACAGTATAGACAGGGGTGCACATAACTGGTGTGCATGCATGGTAAAAATAAATGATGCGCACCAGAAAATGTGGAGGGAAGTGCTTTTGAGTACCAACAATTTTGGGGACCAGTTCACAGGGACACGTTTACTTACTGGAGTAGGATTTTTCTCCATCTCTGGTGAGATAGCAATCATGATGATAAGTGTGTTCTTTAATTATTAGGGGTGCAACGGATCGCAGTTAATCCGTGATCCGTATGGATAAGGTTCGGCACACGTGATTCGCGGATTAACTGCTAAGTTTAACCATCATAGAGTGAAAGTTTATCATTTGGATGTGTTTTGTCCAAATATTCCTGCTGTGTCATTAATGTTAATAAAATAATAATAAAAAAAAAAAAAAAAAACATAATTTTCATCATCTACCATATTCAAGAGAAAAGAAGATAGTGAGGAGAGCACCAAGTGTGAGTACCAAGCAACATCTCCAGGTGATCCCTTGAGAACCAGACCAAAAGAAGTGATGTGCGCCCCTGAGTATATACACACACTGCATATATAAACACTGTACAGTATATATACACAGTGCATACAGCATCAGAAAGCCAGTCTGTCAGTTAAGTCTGAAGCAAGACACAACCCATAGCAATGCTTTATGGCAACGACGTCTCAGATAGCCTGATGGTAGATAAAAATAAACAGTAAATAAATCCCTTTTCGAGAGATCCTTGAGATCGGCTCAGGAAATCCCTACACACACACACACATGTTCTTGATGAAAAACATTAACGTCAGTTTCACAGATTTCACATACATTCTTGTGATTTAAAATAGTTTAAAATGGTTAAAATCGAAATATCTGTGAAAGTAAAGGTTCCACTTCCTAAACATTTGGTGCAAACTAGTAGCAAACTGCCATTAAACATTGCTTGTCAACATGAATAACACAGCGGCAGAACAGATATGGTCTACAGAGAATGCCCTTCTTTTCTTTCTTTGAAGAATAATGTATGATGTTGTTTTCATGAGTGGCTCTCTGTGTCCCACAAACCCTTTCCTAGGATTATAGTCAACATACACAAACCTATACAACACTGAATGAATAATATATGCATTTTTGGTTTTGATAAGTTCACCTCTGTTCTTTTGATAAAAACCTCAATGCACTGGTGGGCCAAAATGTTATTAAAAGAGCACAAATTCTCACCTTGCACTTGATAACAGTTATGCTTGTTCAGAACAGAACAGCTGAAAAGCCTAGAGGTGTTTATTGATCATTCCTGCATTACTCCATATATTGAGGTCTGCTCCTGTGGAACATAAGTATAAGGGTATTGCTGGGTAATTTGGGCTCACCAATTTGTCTTCTGGCACCAGCAGCGCACTGCAACTGACAGATATGGCACAATGAACAAGGACCAGTTGTTATTATTATTGTTGTTTAATAGCATAGCGAGCTTAGATTATTTTGAAGCAGTGTTCCGAAAAAAATTAGGTAAATGGAAATTGGATAACTGTGGCTGCTCAGGCTTGTTTAAACTGGATCACGGCACACAAAAAGACAACTTTAGAAATATGCTAAAACCCTTTCCATAAGTAATGTCTTTAATGAAGTCTCTGTGAATGAGGCTGTAACTTCTTCACAGAGCATTATCTGTCTCTATTTGAGCAGTCTGGATACTTTGAGCAGCACAGTGAAGACAGATTGTTAAGTCTTTAGACGAGCAGCTGCACCACATGAAAGGACAGGTACGTTTGGTTGGATGACAGGAAGTGGTATTCATGTAGTTCGCTGTAATCAAACGCAATTCTCTAAAGCTATTCTTTTAATATCTACTTTTAAAGCTGAAGTGTGTAATTTCTCTGCCATTAGTGCCACTAAATCAAAAGGCAGAACTCAAATAGGTTTCCCTCGCTGTTTGCTTTTTGTTGGACAAACAGATAATGTGCGCTCACATTAGCAAAATTTTGTAAGCAAAAAGGTCAATTGTTTATTGTCAATACTTTAGTGATGTACACAGCTATCACAAAAATCATAATCGCATGGATTCCTATTGAAATGACTGGATTTTGCCGATGAAAATTTGCAAACGACTATAAATGTGACCACACAGTAGCCCTGTTCTAAACTCTGACTGTTAACATATTTATTTTAATGAGATAATAATAATAATAATAATAATAATAATAATAATAATAATAATAATATATTTTTTTAAATATATATATATATATTATTATAAATTAATTATAATACATTACACACATATATATATATATATACACACATACATATATATACATACATATATATATATACACACACATACATATATATACATACACACACATACATATATATACATACATATATATATATATACACACACATATATATATATATATATACACACACATATATATATATATATATATATATATATATATATATATATATATATATATATATATATATATATATATATATATATATATATATATATATACACACACACACATATATATATATATATACACACACACACATATATATATATATATATATACACACACACACACACATATATATATACATATATATATATATATACATATATACATATATATATATATACATATATACATATATATATATATATATAATTAAAGAAAATCATTTCAAAACTCCAATAAAATTCTAACTTATAGTAGTGTTGCAAAATTTATTTTACTAGAATAATAACAATAATAATTTATAATAATCATATTAATAAACATTATTATTTTTAAAGAAAATCATTTCAATTAAATTTCAATAAAGAAAATTATTTCAAAATTACAATACAATTCAAACTTATAGTAAAGTGTTTCAATATTTATTTTACTATAATAATAATAATAATAATAATAATAATAATACATTATTAGTAGTAGCAGTATTAAAGAAATAATTTCAATTAAAATCAATTAAATTTCAATTAATAAAGAAAATCAGTTCAATTTCAATTTCAATAAAAATCAAACTTATAGTAAAGTGTTACAATATTTTTTACTGGAATAATAATAATAATAATAATAATTATTATTATTATTGTTTTATTGTTTAATAAATATTGTTGTTGTTATGTGATGATGATCATCATCATATATATATATATATATATATATATATATATATATATATATATATATATATATATATATATATATATATATATATATATATATATATATATATATATATATATATGTGTGTGTGTGTGTGTGTGTGTGTAAAAATAAATGAATAAATTACATTAGCCTAGATTAATATATGCTGTAAAAATTGTGATACCTAATGCAGTAAATGATACTTACTGCAATAAATAATGCAAACAAACTGGACCTTTCTGTAAAGTGTTGCCATAAATATCACTATGATATGATAAGAATATGATAAGATGCAAATTCTATTTAAAGTTTTGCGTATATGTGGAGGCTGGGGTCTAAACTAGTACTGCAATAATGTTACTCAGGATAAAAAATTCATTTTCTCTCAAGAACATCAACCCTGGGGAAGTCCACAGAGATTTCATTCTTCCTCTTCAAAAGGATTTTAATGATATAAATGTGACCTCTTTTTTTTATCCCCCACTTCACCATTTCTTTGGCAACATAATTGATTCTTCAGTCCGAAGGTCTCTCCACTATAAAGGTGTGCATTGAAAATTTTGGTCAGATTAGAAAAGCAGTGACCTTTGAAGTCCTTTGCGACAATCGGCTCTTCATGATTCCAGCCCATGAGCTGCTCCTTCATTCTAGTGATATAAGAACGGCTAGAGGACAGGAGGGAGGGCGATCACTCGAGGCTGACAATAAGTGTGTATGTGATCCAACATGTCTGCCTGAATATGTGATTTCACTCAATTTCATGCATGACTGCCTCTGCACGACTCACGCTTTTCCTTAAAATATTCCCGGAAAACATTTATCTAATTCCTTTCAGGGCTTCTTGGCTCCGCAGGCTGGATAGCGTACAACCGGGTCGGCACAAACGTCTGCACGGGCACCAGTCCTGCAGGAACTGTTTTGGAAAGGAAAGTGTCAACTTTGCAAATGCAAGCATTGTATTTCTACTGCTAATGCTGTCAGCTAAGAAAATACCTAATTAAAATAAGGGATTGGGTTTCCCTTAACTTCAATAGTTTTTGAGTTTTCAGTTCACTTTTCTCTCATTTAACTCTGCTAGCTTTAATTTGAATAATCAAACTTCAAAGGCTTCTTGCTTTTTAAACCACCGTGTGCCTGCGCACTGAAGGCTGCCATTCTGCTCTGAAATGGTGTGTGCCTTATCTCAATAGACAGATGTCTTCTCATCTTCACTATGGTGATTTCAACATCTTGTGGGTCTAAAAATTTGACTCGGTGACCAGCAACAAGCAGTAGGTTGTAAAGTGTGTGGTAAAATGTGCTTCTAAACCAGTTTAACTGATGAACGGAGGAATTCTACAAAAATGTAGGCTATTCTGCTACAGATAATTGATTAATAAAACCCATAAAGCAGTAACAAAATGTTGGTAGGCTTCCTATCTCGAGGCCAGATTAATAATTTGGGTATTTGGGCATGCACCCAGGGGCACCATGTTCAGGAGGGGGCAGCACTACACCCAGGGGGCCCCATGCAAAATTGCGAGAGATGCAGTACAATGGCCATGATATAATGAAGTACATTAATCCAATTAATAAGCATGCTAATTTCATATGCAAATAAAGACAAAAGAAAAGCACTACATGACTTGCGTAAATGTCTTAAATATCAGCAGTCTTGCCAGTAAAATGGAGACAAAAAGGGGCCAATATTTTCAAATAAAAATAACATCTAGTACAAGGTGAGACATTTAAATGTTTTAAATATCATTAATCTTAAAAAGTGAAGTGAAAAAAAAAAAAAAAAAAAAAAAAAAAGTATTTTGCCAGGAAAATGCAGAGAAAAAGGGGGCAACATTTAAAAAAAATAAATAAATCAAACATCTACTTCTGTAGGTGACCAACTAAAATGTCTTAAGGCAGGAACACACCAAGCCGACGGTCGGCCGTCGGGCAGTTTTTCTTCGTCGGCCGACTAAGTTTTCTCAACGTGTTCTGCACCGTCGGCTGAAGTTGGTCCTCGTCGGCCTTTTTTCAGCCGATTCGAAATGTTGAATCGGCGTTGGAGCTCGTCGGTCCGTCGGGCCATCTGATAATTCTGATTGGCTGTTCAGATACTGCCACCTGCTGTTTCGGAAAGGCATTTCATCTCACGCAGGCGCAGAACTGACGTACTGCTTGGCCGTCGGCTGTTTAGCATCAACTTTGGACACAGACGCTGCCGACGTGAGCCAACCCCACAGTCTGCTTTCGTCTCCACTAGTTCGTCGGCGTCGGCTTGGTGTGTTCTGGCCTTTAAA